>NC_042616.1:241301396-241618645 GCF_901001135.1 Rhinatrema bivittatum | reverse complement strand
GAGGTCAATCCCAGCTAGGGACACAAGGCCTGGATGAACAGGCACATCATTCGAGGACAGAGGTCAATCCCAGCTAGGGACACAAGGCCTGGATGAACAGGCACAGCAATTGAGTTAAAACACTTGTGGGAACACAAGGCCTGGATGAACAGGCACATCATTCGAGGACAGAGGTCAATCCCAGCTAGGGACACAAGGCCTGGATGAACAGGCACAGCAATCGAGGTCAAACACTGGTAGGAACACAAGGCCTGCACAGTAGACGGTCAGGCACAGTGATTCATGTCGGGAACATGTGCTGCAGTGCTTATTATCTGGAGCATAGGAGGCAATTGGAGCTGCTGCAAGGCTTTGAATAGCTTTTATTCGTCTTGCCATTCACAGGGAAAATTTGGAAAGCCAAGCAAAGGCAGGTTTACTTTCGAAAACACTAGCATTTCCATCAACTCTGGTGCCCGCCTTGAGCGGTGAGGGCTCATGATATCCCCTGTCATTGAAAAGACACGTTCACTGGGCACACTGGTTGTTGGACATGACAGATATCGTTCGGCCACTTTGGCTAGGTGTGGCCAGACATTGGACTTGTGTGCCCAATATGCCAGCGGATCTGTCTGCATGTTCTCTATTGGCTCTGAGAGATACCGTGTCCCTGACAGCTGTGCTGCTGTCTCCTCCTGTGCTTGGGAGGGCTCAGAGTCACTCAATCCAGCTACTTTCTCTCTCGCCTGTTGCACAACTGATGAATCTTTATGGCCAACATGCCTTGGGCATTCTGACGTGGAGGAGGAGGTACTACCTGTCACTGACACAGTGCTGTGCCTGCCTGGGCTAGCAGCACAACTCTGTGATGTGCCTGCTGTTTCCACCTCTGCTTCAAGCCTAATCTGACTCTGTTTCCGGCTATGGTGCTCCTGTTCACGGACCTTACCTAACAGCAGATCCTTCACATATGACAGAGAATTGGTCTGTAGGGCGAGTTTACCTTTCACACGGGGATCACAGACAGAGGCGAGCATGTATGTGCTGTCCTCTGTTAAAGGCCTTAATCTGTCTTTCACCTGCTGCTGCAAAACATCCAGACACTGCAGCACCTCGGCAGTCATTCCCTCTTGCCGTTTAAAGGCCTCCAAATGGTCATCCAGGAATTTAACTATAGGGATGAAGTCAGCCAAGGTGGCACTTCTGGAACTCAGCTCCTCCGTGACATCCTTGAAGGGCTGCAGGATTTTTACCAGCTGACTCATGACTAACCAATCGTGATGCCCTAGGGGATTCTGCACACCCATGTCTATTGTACCAGAAAGTTCATGAAGGGGTGACTGCAGCTCCAGTAACCTCTCCAGCATCATAAAGGTGGAATTCCACCGGGTGGCAATGTCTTGAATGAGACACTTCTGAGGCATATCCAAATCAGTCTGCTTTTGTCAGAGAACCTGCCCCGCCTTGACACTTCTGTGGAAGTGTGCTGCTATGTTCCTGCACTTCTGTATTAACCTACGCAGGTATTCATTCTCCTTGTCATTGGACTCCAAGCCCAGAGCTGACTTCACTACCAGATGCAGAGTGTGTGCAAAACATCGGATGTTCTTAAACCGCCCATCGCTTATTGCCTTAACCATGATTGCACCGTTGTCTGTGACAAAAAACCCTGCCCGCATTTTCCTGTCTCGCTGGTGCAGTTGCCAGCCCTCCAGCATCTTTCTGATGCATGCTAGAATATTGGCAGCGGTATGGGCCTGGTCCGTCAGGTGGGTGTGCAGTAAAGCCCACCTCCACCCTGATACTTCTAGAGCTGCTGGCTGCCCCTGCCTCTGCCATGTCCCACCAGTGTGCTGTCAGAGAGAGGTAAGAGTGTGCAGCATTCATGGCGGTCCAGATATCGCAGGTGAAATGCACTCTTCCGTCTGCCTTACCTAGCAGTGCTTGCAAGCGACTGCGACACTGCTTGTACAGGCTGGGGATGACCTTTCTACTAAATGTGGTTCTGGAGGAGACTTTGTAATTTGGAAGTATGACCTTCAAAAAACGCTTGAAACCCACATTCTCCACTAACTGCAAGGGCTGGTGCCCCCGCTGGCATTGCTTCTCAGGGTGCACCACCCACTAGTACCTCAACTCCATTTCCCCAATGCTCCTGGTTACAACTTTTGAGACTGCCTGCCTTCTACCCCGGGATAGCGTTACCGCACTCCACCCCATTTCCTCCATGGTGGATTGTCGCTTGTGTCACATGTCAGTGGGTTGCTGGCCTGCCGCCTGACTGCTAGAAGGGTATGAGGGCGTGGGCTGACTCTGCTGCTTTCCTACCACTGCACACTGCTTGGAAGGGGTCCCCCGACTGAAACTGCCACCATCCCCAGATGGCAGTAATCTTGTTGGGTGTTGCCTCTTAATATGATGGGTCATGCCAAAATTTGAGAGATGTCCCATTTGCTTGCCTCTGCTAATATCCCTGGCACAGTAATTACACCGAGCATAACGCGGGTCTTCTGTCACTTTAAAATGTTTCCAGATCGGAGATTTCTTTTGTGATCCTCCTCTCTTTACCACCTTGGGGGTGGATGCTGGCACTGGAGTTGAGGTACTAGTGGGTGGTGCACCCTGAGAAGCAATGCCAGCGGGGGCACCAGTCACCCTCTGTCTCCCTTCTGACAGCTCTTCCTCCTCCTCGATATCACTGTAATCTCTCCCCTGCTGCACAATTCTGGAGGTGGAGGCTAAGACAGGACTAACTGATTCTACCGAAGATTCGTCATCTACTACTTCTTCCGTTTCTGATGAGAATCCCACCCAAGAAGATTCTTCTTCTGAATCAGAAGCTAACAGTGCCAGCGCTACCTTGTGACCGCTAAGTCTTAGTCGAGATTTCTGTCCCCTGGCTGCTCTTGGGTTTCTAAATTTTGTCGGGCTTGACTCTGCCTCCCCTTCCCTCTCCTCCAAAACTACAGGGCCAGAAACAAGTGGTGGCGATGGCGAAGTATCATGGGCCGATTTCTTTTTTTTTGCCATGGAACTGCTATCCCCTATAAAGAGTTTAGATTGCGACAGTTGCCTTTTTAGCTGTACTGGTGGTGTTGCACTTGTGTCTTTTGCGTTGCATCCGCTGCCAGTCCCAATAAGTCGATTGCATCTCTCTTTCCCTGACATTATGGATGATTTTATGTGGTAACACTGTGCCCACTGTCCCACAATAACAATGTTCAGTCTGTTCAAAATGCCCAAATGAACAGACTGACTCAATAACAATGTTCAGTCTGTTTAAAATACCAAAATGAACAGACTCACTCTCAATAACAATGTTCAGTCTGTTAAGAATGCCCACTGCCCACTGTCTCACTGCCTGCCTACCAGTGCACTCATGTGTGTGCAGTGCACACACAAGTAGCTTGCTTGTAAGCAGAAAAGAGGCTGAGTACTCCGGCCCGGGCACTTCCCAGCACAGACCCACTCAAGAACAATGTTCAGTCTGTTTAAAAATACCAAAATGAACAGACTGACTCAATAACAATGTTCGGTCTGTTTAAAATACCAAAATGAACAGACTCATTCTCAATAACAATGTTCAGTCTGTTAAGAATGCCCACTGCCCACTGTCTCTCTGCCTGCCTGCCAGTGCACACACAAGTAGCTTGCTTGTAAGCAGAAAAGAGGCTGAGTACTCCGGCCCGGGCACTTCCCAGCACAGACCCACTCAAGAACAATGTTCAGTCTGTTTAAAATTCCAAAATGAACAGACCCACTCAAGAACAATGTTCAGTCTGTTTAAAATGCCCAAATGAACAGACCCACTCAAGAACAATGTTCAGTCTGTTAAAAATGCCCACTGCCCACTGTCTCACTGCCTGCCTGCCAGTGCACTCATGTGTGTGCAGTGCACACACAAGTAGCTTGCTTGTAAGCAGAAAAGAGGCTGAGTACTCCGGCCCGGGCACTTCCCAGCACAGACCCACTCAAGAACAATGTTCAGTCTGTTTAAAATTCCCAAATGAACAGACTCACTCAATAACAATGTTCTTAAGTCTGTTTAAAAATACCAAAATGAACAGACTGACTCAATAACAATGTTCAGTCTGTTTAAAATCCCCAGATGCACAGACCCACTCAAGGACAATGTTCAGTCTGTTAAGAATGCCCACTGCCCACTGTCTCACTGCCTGCCTGCCAGTGCACTCATGTGTGTGCAGTGCACACACAAGTAGCTTGCTTGTAAGCAGAAAAGAGGCTGAGTACTCCGGCCCGGGCACTTCCCAGCACAGATCGACTCAAGAACAATGTTCAGTCTGTTTAAAAATACCAAAATGAACAGACTGACTCAATAACAATGTTCAGTCTGTTTAAAATACCAAAATGAACAGACTCACTCTCAATAACAATGTTCAGTCTGTTAAGAATGCCCACTGCCCACTGTCTCACTGCCTGCCTGCCAGTGCACACACAAGTAGCTTGCTTGTAAGCAGAAAAGAGGCTGAGAACTCCGGCCCGGGCACTTCCCAGCACAGACCCACTCAAGAACAATGTTCAGTCTGTTTAAAATTCCCAAATGAACAGACTCACTCAATAACAATGTTCTTAAGTCTGTTTAAAAATACCAAAATGAACAGACTGACTCAATAACAATGTTCAGTCTGTTTAAAATACCAAAATGAACAGACTCACTCTCAATAACAATGTTCAGTCTGTTAAGAATGCCCACTGCCCACTGTCTCACTGCCTGCCTACCAGTGCACTCATGTGTGTGCAGTGCACACACAAGTAGCTTGCTTGTAAGCAGAAAAGAGGCTGAGTACTCCGGCCCGGGCACTTCCCAGCACAGACCCACTCAAGAACAATGTTCAGTCTGTTTAAAAATACCAAAATGAACAGACTGACTCAATAACAATGTTCGGTCTGTTTAAAATACCAAAATGAACAGACTCATTCTCAATAACAATGTTCAGTCTGTTAAGAATGCCCACTGCCCACTGTCTCTCTGCCTGCCTGCCAGTGCACACACAAGTAGCTTGCTTGTAAGCAGAAAAGAGGCTGAGTACTCCGGCCCGGGCACTTCCCAGCACAGACCCACTCAAGAACAATGTTCAGTCTGTTTAAAATTCCAAAATGAACAGACCCACTCAAGAACAATGTTCAGTCTGTTTAAAATGCCCAAATGAACAGACCCACTCAAGAACAATGTTCAGTCTGTTAAAAATGCCCACTGCACTGACAGACTAAGTAATTGGAATTTAATAAAGCAGGAATTTTTTTCACTCCAGAAACATGGATGACATTGAAAATATTAATATCTCTCTCCAAGCCAGCCCAACACCCACCCTCAATGGTAAATAGTGTCACTGGTCAGTGGTGGTCACAGTGCTAGCTGACTAGACCACTAGACTGCTTGAAAGAAACAGGAATAGGAATACTAGTGACTGTAGCTGACCCCTGCCACTAATGCAAGACCAGGAATATTTTTCTTTCCTTTGCTAGCCTAACACAGAATCTGTTCTTTGTTGTCTATCAAATCTGGTTCTGCTTCTGGTTCTGCTTCTGCTTCTATTTCTGCTTGCTTGCCTGCCTGCCTGCCTGAGCCTGCCACCCAGCCCACCTCCCCACAGAATCGCTGGAAATGTGCGTGAGTCCTCGTGCTGCTGCTTATATACTGCTGGCTTGTCATTAAATCCTCAGAGAGCACTGAATGACAGCGCGATTCGCTGCATTCAGTGCTTCTCTGAAAACGTGAACGCAGATTCGCTGCGTTCCGGTATCCATGCTGACCTGTCTGACCCTTTCCTGTAAGTCACTGCGACTCACAGGAAAGGGTCAGACAGGTTGGCATGGTTATCGCAGGGGCGCAGCCATTTTGTGCTAATCCAGGCATCCGAGCTCGCAGCTAATGGCGGCGAGAAAAGCGCTCGCCTCGCGGTTCAACGTATTCAACATAGCTATGTTGAATACGTTGGAACTCGCGATGCGTTTCTCCTCAAACCTTTTTTTTCTCTTTTAAAAATATAAGTTGCGTTTTACATATGCGTTCAAAATGAATGCACACCCCTAGCAGCTGCAGAGAGCTAAAATCTAAATCTCTGCTTGGTAAAGCTCCATTTCCTGGACCTAATTGACAGATCCCATGACAACATGGCTAATTCATCCTGCTATCTACGGAAACACCGTTTACGGTAAGCAAACTTGCTTTTAAGGCTTTTAGAAAGTTAAGTCTTTCTATTTTACAGAGGCATTCCAAAATTTTACATGAGTAGCCTTTTTCTTATTTTGTGTGAGTGCTATTAACTTTTGTTTATGCAATATGGTTTAATATCTTTTTTAAATGTTTTATGATTACTTTAAGAATTATTTTTTTTTGTAAACCGCATTGATCATATTGATGGAAATTGGTGTATATAAAAAAAAGTACAAACAAAAGTAAGAAGAAAAGCTCTAGCTGGAGAATGTAAAAGATCTAGTGCCGTATTGGTCCTGGAGAAACATTAGATTCCTTACAGGATGTAATACTTTTTATGGAAAAAAATTAACAAGTCAACATTCAAAGCCATTTAGCTGGATAACTCACAAATTGTCTGTCAAAATAGCAAGTATTTGAATATTGAGTCACTCATCCGGCTAGATTTAGCTGGATAAGTCATTATCCAGCTAAAATTTAGCCAAATAAAAAAAGAGGTTTTCTAGGGTGTTCCGGGATCTGATTAAGTTCGCCAATTTTTTATTGTAACTGGCTTAGGCTTAGCTTAGCTGCAGTAAAAAACAAGGGAGATATTGTGCATTAGAGCAGGTATGGCACATGTAATAAAATCATGAGCATGGAAGACAAATAAGTGATATACTGCGTTTAGACAAATAAGTGATATACTGCGTTTAGCAGTACAATGATCTGGAAAGAAATACGATGAGTGAGATAATCAAATTTGCAGATGACACAAAATTGTTCAGAGTAGTTAAATCACAAGCAGATTGTGATAAATTGCAGGAAGACCTTGTGAGACTGGAAAATTGGGCATCCAAATGGCAGATGAAATTTAATGTGGATAAGTGCAAGGTGATGCATATAGGGAAAAATAACCCATGCTATAATTACACAATGTTGGGTTCCATATTAGGTGCTACAACCCAAGAAAGAGATCTAGGTGTCATAGTGGATAACACACTGAAATCGTCGGTGCAGTGTGCTGTGGCAGTCAAAAAAGCAAACAGAATGTTGGGAATTATTAGAAAAGGAATGGTGAATAAAACGGAAAATGTCATAATGCCTCTGTATCGCTCCATGGTGAGACCGCACCTTGAATACTGTGTACAATTCTGGTTGCCGCATCTCAAAAAAGATATAATTGCGATGGAGAAGGTACAGAGAAGGGCTACCAAAATGATAAGGGGAATGGAACAGCTCCCCTACGAGGAAAGACTAAAGAGGTTAGGACTTTTCAGCGTGGAGAAGAGACGACTGAGGGGGGATATGATAGAGGTGTTTAAAATCATGAGAGGTCTAGAACGGGTAGATGTGAATCGGTTATTTACTCTTTCGGATAGTAGAAAGACTAGGGGGCACTCCATGAAGTTAGCATGGGGCACATTTAAAACTAATCGGAGAAAGTTCTTTTTTACTCAACGCACAATTAAACTCTGGAATTTGTTGCCAGAGAATGTGGTTAGTGCAGTTAGTATAGCTGTGTTTAAAAAAGGATTGGATAAGTTCTTGGAGGAGAAGTCCATTACCTGCTATTAAGTTCACTTAGAGAATAGCCACTGCCATTAGCAATGGTTACATGGAATAGACTTAGTTTTTGGGTACTTGCCAGGTTCTTATGGCCTGGATTGGCCACTGTTGGAAACAGGATGCTGGGCTTGATGGATCCTTGGTCTGACCCAGTATGGCATTTTCTTATGTTCTTATGTTCTTAATGTCATACAATTTATCACGTCCTGCAATACTTTGTCATGTCGTGTGTCATTTTATGTGTTGTGCAATATTTTTTTGTTTATATATATATATATATATATATATATATAATCAGCTTTCTGAAGCTGCTTCTTTGAGGGTGTGTCAGGCACTGGTGGTGAGAGGGGAGGAATTTGGAGCATTGAGAGGAGTTAGGTGGTTGTAGCGTTACAATTCAATTGCCTGAGTGCTTTGTCTGTGTCTCTTTCTTGTTTCTTCAGTATTCACATTGTCTTTTTCTGTATATGATTGAAGTGTGAAAGTTGGTGTTTTGTTTGTCTTGTCTGTTTGTCTGTACTTTTCTGTTTAGAGAGTGGAAAAGAGAGTATGCAGGCATGAGTGGTGTGGGGCTGGAGGGTGAAAGGAGTGGTTGTGGGTGTGACAGCTGGGTGTAGGGAGGAAGGGAGGAGAGGAGGGAGGAGGAAAGCAGGATTGCTAGAGTGGCGAGGTGGTAGGAGAGAGGAATAGACAGAAGAGAGGTGGAGGGGTCTAGGCAGGAGTATTTTGAGGGAGGAGTTTGGCAGGACAGGCCCCGAAAGAGCACAGAGGGTGAGGCAATGGTCAAAGAAGAAACAGCTGGAGGGGAGAAAGGGCAAGGAGTGAGAGCGAGGAAGGGAGTGACACAACCCTCTGAAAGTGGCAACCCAATCCTCAGGCAGCCAGGCAGTGAGTAGGCAGCAGCTATCGGCCTTCAAGTTCAGCACAGAATAAAATGAGTTGCTGATCCAGGACGTCTTCGAAAACTACGCCATGTTGTTTGAAAGCCAGGCAGTGAAAATCTCTAAGGCAGCAAAGGGAGGATATGGAAGACGATTGCACAGGTGATCTTGAGATGCAGCAGGACAAAGAGGAGCAGCGAGCAAGTAGTCCACAACAGAGACCTCAAGGCCCTACTCAAGAGCAAGGTGGCAAACAGGAGGAAGTACATGAGGGAGAGTGGAAGAGGAGCGCTGTGCCCGATCATCATGACAGCCATGGAGCAGCACTTGATCAAAAGGCTGGGACATGTCGTCTTTGAGGGCATGGACAAGGCCCTGGACACTACAAGAACAAGAGCCGATAAATGAAACCAACCAATGACCTAATGTATGCTACAGATACTAACATCTTTTGTATAGGATGTCACATTTGCTGGAATCTTTGTGAGCATCTTATGCAAAACTGTATACTTGTACTTTTTATCCTTGATACTTATATGTTCATTTCCATAGGTTCCAGCACTCAGGCCTCAGATCCCAGCCATCACCAGGAGGATGTTCCAGCAGCCTCACAATCTGAGGAGGGAGAGTGCCATGTGTCAGATGTGCAGACACAGTGCATAGAAGTGGATCAGCCTGTAGCACAGTAGCAGGAGGAAGAGGAGGTGCTGTCACTGGATCCCCTTCTCTTAGACACCAGCTTAACCCTCTCCACCTTCATTGAAGAGACTGGAATCCAGTGGTCAGATGTAGAGACAGCAGATGGGTCAAGCCCTCCCATGTCCTACTGCAAGATATCTGTCAGGCACCAGAGGAGCAGTGAGGCAGCCATCCTACAGAGCATAGGCCTATTCAGACCCCACCTCCAGCAGCAACAACAGCAGATCAAGGAGGAATGCAGGCACTCTTGGACCACACTGAAAGGAGGAATAAACAGGGAGAGCTTTTATGCATGAGGAGGGCTCATCGAACAACTCAGCCTGACTGTGTTGAAAGGCTTTAACGTCATGTCAGCAGCTCTTAATAATCTTAATGCCACTCTGGGCCATATTTTCCAGGTATTGCAACAGCCAGCTCCAAGCCCTTCACCATCATCACAGGAATCCACAACTCTCAGAAACAGTCCCCATCTGTCAGCACAGGACAGGGGCTGGGAGCAAATGCCACCACCCAGCAAGAAGCCTCGTGCTGGCAAAGGCACTTGAGGCAGCCAGAAGGAAAGGTCTTGACTACAGTGAGTGCTGCAGCAGTAATTCAGCCTGGTCTGTCCAGCTGAAGAGTCCCAGTGCTGGCTGATTGGGAACATGGCGCCAGGATTAGCTGAAGTGTCCCTGTGCCAGCTAGATGAGAACGTGACACCAGGTCCGGCAGAAGAGTCCGTTTGCTGGCTAGATAGGAAAGTGGTTCCAGACCTGGCTGAAGAGACCTAGGCTGGCTAGATGGGAGAATGCTGGGTCTGTCCTAGCTGAAGAGTCCCTGTGCTGGGCTGCTGACCTGGATGGCTTTGTGTCTGCAAACTTCATCCTCCTACTTCCATTCTGATTTCCCCACAATGCTTTCCCCATCCTCCAGCCTCCATGCTGGAGGATGGGGAAAGCATTGTGGGGAAATCAGACAAAAATGCCCTCTGAAATACATGGGCAAATGTGAAACCTTATTTCCTACCACGTGCCATGTGATAATCTTGTGTCCTTGGAGAAATTTCCTATAAGTACATGACAACTTATTGGGGGGGGGGGGGGGGGGAGAGAGAGCATCTGGTGAAGTTGTTACAGTATTCAACTATTTATATGCCTATAGGAGGGGCAGCTAATAGCTCGAGGTGAGGTGTTGGTGGTAGTTTAGGATTTAGGGGCCAGTTTTACATGTATAGTGAGGCATTCAAACAGCACATTACACCTCGGTGAAGATTTGAAGTGATTTGGAATAAGGAAAGTCTCATAAAGATGAAATTTTGTACTATATCTCACCCTAGCTTGATGGTACCTTGTTATAGAGTCCATCAAGCTAGGGTGAGAGATCATAGTAGAACTATCATCTTTGTGAGACTTTCCTCACTCCAAATCTCTTCAAATATTCACTGAGGTGTACTGACCTGTTCGTACGTCTCACTCTGCATGTAAAACTGGCCCCTAAATCACCACCGACACCTCACCTCAAGCTATTAGCTGGCCTTCCTACAGAGCAGAGGTTCTCAACAGGTGTGTCGGGACACACTAGTGTGTCGTGAAAACCTGGGAGGTGTATCACAGAGCCAGCAGAAGACTGACCTTTCCTCATTAGTCTGGGCAGGAGTTGGCTGACTTCTCTTTTATTGGGTATGACAGGAAGCTGCTCTTGCTTCCTTCTCCTCTTACTGGCCAGTAGGAGGTTATTCCTTCCTCCTTCACACAGATCAGAGCATGATATCACCAGCTCCTGTTCATATAGGCCCAGCAAGACACCAACTTTATCTTCCTTTGGCTGGCCTGGCAGTGAGGCTGCTGATGCTCTCTTCACCCCATGGAGCCTGAATGTGAAAGCAGGAGCATGGAGAAAGGTGCGTGCTCTATAGATCTGCTGCTGCTGCTTCCTCATCTTCCTCTCCTCAATGCTTCTTGCCCTCATCTGCTGCTGATAAATAGGGAGACTCTGGATTGGACTGAAGTCTTTTCTGCTGGCAGGGAGCCAGGAGGAGGGGAAAATGTACTGGGCAGGAAGGCATGGGGAGATAGGGAGTCAGGAGTCTGTTGGATAGGAAGGGATGGGGGAAAGGAGATTGGGTTTGCTGGGTAGGGAGAGGTGGAGGAGGGAGTGGTTGTGGGCTGCTGGATTGGGGGAGAGGGGAGCGGGGGATGTCGAGCAGGAAGGGGTAGGAAAGAGGTGGTCAGAGGTATTCTGGGAAGGGGAGAGGGAAGAGCAGAAAGTGTTGAGCAAGGGAGAGAGGGAGTATGGGGAAGAGGATGTGGGGGGTGTCAAGAATGTTGGACAGGGATATAAGCATGTGAAGGGATGATTGAGTAGTTAGGAGAAGTGAAAGGTGATGGGGACATGGAGGGGAGTGACTGGGTACAAGTACATCAGTTTTGTGAATATGCATTTCTTCTCTCTTTGAACTTTGCTTAGTGTAGGAGGAAATATATTTTGTTTCTAGTCTCCAGTTTTGCACTACATCCAGAAGGTGGTTTTTGGATTTCCATTCTAGGTTTTGTTTCCACATTTATTATTTGCAGTATTTTATTCTATTTTTGGTGAAGGCAGGTCTGTCTGTGTTCTGTGTGTATGTGACTGAGATGTGGTACTTTACTAGAGGTTTGTATCAGCCTTATTTGTTGTATTTTCTCAATATTATATTGCACTGGTGTTGAACTGCTGCCTTTTCATGGGTAGGGCTATTGCTGTTTCATTTCTTGGAGTTAGTGCTGCTGAGGTATGGCAGGTTTGATAGACATGTACAGAGTGGGGTTTGTTTGTTTTATTTTACAATGAACCTGGTAGCAGAGGGAGTTTGTGATGCTGTTATTAAGATGATACCAGAATCAGAATATCTTTTTTTGTATGGTGAGTTATACAGGGAAATGATTTAGTTCTGCTCTGAGTCTGTACCCATTGTTAGGAAGTGGGGGACTCCTGTGGATGCAGAGCATATGCTTGCTTATATTTAGTCCCATGATGGTCATGTGTTCAGTGTGTCATGCATGTAAGCATAATCACTCAGGTGGGTCCTGATAGAAAAAAGGTTGAGAACCACTGCTCTAGAGAGAGAAATACTTGACTATTTATGAAAACCTTATGGATAGGTTCTTTCTCTCTCTCTCTCAGCTGTAAAATAGGAAGTATCACAGGATACAAGAAGCTTATTGCACCACATGATACTACCTATGATGTGTTAATTCTGAAAACTACCCTTTCTCTTACCACCAGCAATATTATAGCATTTTGATGAATCTGGGGGCAATTTTGTTATATCAGTGGTCTCATATACACAAAATATACTGAAAGCACACTGAGGTTACAAGCAACTCATATAAACAATTTGAGGCCTTCATCATCTAGGGCTACATACATCCCCTTAGGTTCTGCCTGCAAAGGTCATTACACTTCCCTGATATAAATGAAGGGTCCCAAGCACAACGAGGTACATGTTTTGGCCTAAATTTTTGTTGCACATAAAACAGATGAAACTTTTCTAGAAAAGGCTGAAGATCCTATAATGCCACAGTTGTGTGCAAGCATGTGTACCTTTTGTAAGATTAATGGCCATTAATAGAAAGATGCTGCAATGCCCAGCATACGAAGGGTTGACACTATCCTAATTGCTACCCATGGTTCAGATGATGAAACCTCCCAGCTAGGTAAAGCTCCTGTGCTGCAAAGAGAACACACATGACAAATGAAGCCCCAAGCACCTCTGCATCACAAAACTACAGTAGTGTTCATTCTAATACTGTACAGCTGTTCCTTGACCTAGCTGTGCAGGAATATGTGCAGAGCCACTGAAGGATGGAAGAGACAAGCTTAGAATTATGGTATTTCAAAGTAGATTATATTCAGGTAATGTAGGTATTTCCCTATCCCTAGAGGGCTTATAATCTAAATTTTGTATCTGAAGCAACAAAGGGTAAAGTGGAACGGAGGTGAGATTTGAACCCTGCTTTGTAGCCCACTGCTAGTTAAGTGGCACTGAAAAGCACAAAAATAAAAAAGGGCCCGATTATTCAGCGCCATTTATTTGTCTAACTCTTAGCTAGCCAGGTACATTCAGAGGCATGGCCAGGCTGCTAAATATCCCAGACAAATTAGCCGGATAAGTTTATCCGGCTAACTTCAAAGTGCCTTGGGCCCCTCCCCAATTTGTCTTAACTTGCCCTACTGGGCTGAGCAGCCCCCACTCCCCAAGCCCCCACTGAAGACTTTAAAAAAATTTCTGGGGATCACAGTTTGGCCCCCTAACCCTACTTCTCTGTGGTTTTTTAAGGCTCATTCCTGCCATCCTTCCCCACCATCTATCCACCTGCAAACTCAAGAACACGTACCCCCCCCCCCCACCTCCCCTGAACCCACAAAACCTCTGTCAGTGGTGAGGTAATCTCTTATCTGCTCACGTGCTTCTACTGATTTTTTTTCCCAGTTTTGTTCATTATAATAAGCATTGATAAATTCCCAGGAAAAATAAAAAATGAAAGCGAAGGTCCCTAAGTATAAACTAAACAATATGTTTACATATTATCTGCTCACTATTCTAAATTTCCACACATGGTTACAAGCTAGCACATTAGCTAGCTACACCCATATCCGGTAACATCACTAGACTGATCTGATATTGATTAGAAAATGGTAAAAATCATCTCAGAATTATCTCGTTTTACTGTCATCTAGTGCATGTCAGCTGGCAAAAGTAAGACATTTATTACAGTAAATTTCATAACCTTTCACCCATATATAGTTTATTACTAACACAAAGAAGTTATTCTAATTTGTTACATATATAAAGCTGGGCAGATACTCTCTTGCTTATTCCCATGACTTCATAATAATGAGCTCAATCAGTGTTTCATGTTTCTCATGTCTTTATCACTACCAGCACGCTCACGCCCTTCTGCTCTTGCCTATAGCATCCAAGGCCGAATCAAAGTTCTGCAGATTTGGAACGCTGCCCTTATTGAAGCTATAATGGTTGTATTCTTTGCAAGCTCTCCATAGAGAACAAGCCTAAAAACACAGATCCATCCGTTTTTCCACAGTAAAAACAACCAATTTCAGCTGTCTTTTTGAGCCCCAGTAATTGTCAGGGGAATCAGGCTGCTTTTCATTAGAAAGAAAATTATATTTAGGGCTTCTGATTCTAGAGGTTTATAACCTATATGTCATGGATGTGAGCCCTTGGGCTGTGGCATGGTTGATGCAGCCTAGTAGGCGAACCTACTAGGCCCATGCCAACAGCTGGCGGACACACCCTTACTGGGACTGGAGCTAGAGCTTCACCTGTTCCAGCCCCATTCCCCAAAGGTTGAGCTCTTGGGTTCCAAGGGTTGGCAGGGCTTAGGCGAGTGTCCGTTAAGGAGTTATCAAAGAGAATCCAGGTATGGGCAGTGGTCAGGGCTGGCAGCGAGAAGACAGGATCCATGTAAGAACTGAGGTCAGGACAGGCAGTGTGCAAGGAGAAGTCAGTGTTCGTAGCAGAGGTCAATACCAGGCGGCAGGCAAGAGCATGGTCTGGGTCTATAGCAGAGGTCGATACCAGCTGGCAGGCAAGAGAATGATCAGGGTCTGTGAGAGAAGTCCATACCAAAGAATCAGGTCAAGACATACAGAACAGGCAGAGACAAGACACTGAGGGACAAGACAGGGCACGACGGCAAGGACAAGTCTCCAGGGACCAAGGCAAGGCAACAGAGATAGGGAAAGGGCAGAAACAGGACAAGGCAGACAGCAGGACAAAGAGGCAAGGCACAAGGATCTAGCAACATGCACTGCAGACACGACAGGGAGACATGTTGCTGAGCCAAGGAATGGAATGCGGCTGGGGTTTAAATACCCTAGAGGCATGACATCATCACTGGGCACCAGTGGCCTACTTCCTGCCAAGGAGTCCTCTAAACGGAGCAGCATGTGCCTAGGGAAGGGTCGCAAGGGAGGCAGCATGATGGTGTGGTAGCCACGTCAGTAGTGTTCGGGGTGAGTGCAGCCGGTCATGGGACCATCCTGTGGCCGGCAAAACATTACACTGTAAATTTAGGTGTTCATTTTACAGCTAATTAGGTGTTTTTGGAGAGTACTGAAAATCGATGTTTATTGGTGTTTTCACATCACAAGAAATACCTCTAGGTGCACTTTTAGGTTAATTCAATTTTATATTAAAAAAAGAACCATACCAAAGCCTACCCCAAATTAAAGCCAAAACAAGGGTGAGAGTGGAAAAGAGGTGCCTGAGCCTCAGAAGAGAAGGGGTGGGAGTGTGTGGACATAGTGGTGGGGTGGGAATGTGTTATGGGGTGGGTGTGTGGTGTGGAGTCCCACTGATTGTTCAATCTTTTGTCTTGACTACCATAGATTATTGAAATTCTCTCTTTGTTGGGATTCCCTGCTAAAACCTCAAAACTTTCCAAGTTTAACAAATCTCTACTGCCTGCCTTGTTTTAGGTGACTGGCTGTGGGAGCATGTAACCCCTCTTTTACATGAATTGCACTGGTTGCCAGTTCACTTGTGTCAATGTTTTAAAATTTTGGTTTTAACATTTAAAGTTTAAAAAAAAAAAAAGGTGGACCTTCCTATTTAAGCAATTCTCCTGCTTTATTATGTGCCCCCCACTCCGCTGTCTACGTTCTTCAGATAAACTTTCTCAATTAATGAAAACTAGGCAGTGAGCATTCTTCTGTACTGGTCCCTCTTGTGGAGGGAAGAAGATATTATTAAGTTTTGTAAATGTTTAAAGGTCTTAACTTTTTCAAGAGGCCTTTGGCATCACCAGATTTATTGCAGTTTTAAGGCTTTGCTTGTTTTCTTTTTAGCTTTAATTTTATGTTGTGTAAATTGCCTGAGGTGGTGAATTGATATATGGCACTGTCACATTAGTAACTCGAGTGTGTGTAATGCTAAAAGGGATTTCCTTAAAATAATAGGCACAGTTCACCAGATGTTGTATCTCAGATAATTCACAATGAAATAAATAAAGTAGAATGAATATAAGAAATTAATAAAAATAGTGGATTTTATAAGTAAAGGTTTTATTTTTCTTAAAAGAATTAAACTGGCAGATGAAAATAATAATATTCAGCTTCAAAATTTGTTATTTTTCAACAGCAAAACAGAAAATAGTAGAACCGATTCCCAGCAAAATATACAGGTCGATACTCTAAGGCCGCGGTAGAAAGAGTGCGGCAGTGCCGGGCGCACCCTCGTTCCCCGCACGCACAGTTCTCTTCACCTACCGCTCGATACTCTATGTAAATTACTTGCAAATGCATGCCGCGGCTGCGAAGCATTAGGCGAAGGTTAGGCCCGCGCAACCCATTTTACTGTATAGGCGCTTAATACAGTGCCTATACAGTATCCTGGGTGTGCTGGTATCTGTCATTTCAAATGTCATTTCAACTGACATTTGAAATGACAGGTACCAGGAAGTGGATGGTTCCACCCCTCCCGAAGCAAGGCACAGGGCGAAAATTAAAACAAAAGGGAATAAAGTGTTTTATATATATATATATATATATATATATATATATATATATATATATATAGATACCTTGTCACTTTCCGAATCCCCCATCTCCTCATGGGCGGGCGGGCGTGCGGTCATCGAGGCGGCGGCGGGAGCCGGCGGGCGGGTGGGCGCCCGTTCATCCAGGCGGCGGCGGCGGGAGCCGGCGGGCGGGTGGGCGTGCGTGCGTTTGATCCAGGCAGCGGCGGGAGCCGGCGGGCGGGTGGGCGTGCGTTTGATCCAGGCGGAGGGAGCCGGCAGCGAAATCGGCCTCCAGCAGCCCCCGCCGGCAGTAAATGAATGCACGCCTGTGTACGCCCGTGCGATTTCGGCGCTCAAGGCAGTCACAGAGAACAAAGAAGCCAGAAGGCAATAAAGCTAAAGGCCCGAAAGTCCCTAGGTACAAAGAGAGGCCCGGAAGTCATATGGTAGCACAGGAAGCAGGTAGATGAGGACAAAGTGAGCATAGACTTATTTTTAAAATACCAAAAACTAAACACATGCAGTTTTTCGGAGGTTGAATGATTGTTATGTGCAGCTGAATTCCTGGAGGTGTTATATAATGCTAATTACAATGAGGTATTCTAGAGGCATGACTGACGCTCAACTAATGAAAGTTTCATTACTAGCTTTGTTTGCCAGGTTACAGTTCAGTACTGTAGGGGTTGTTGCTTCACAGGTGCTAAATGGTGTACCAGCTGACTATGGGTCTTTCACAATCGTGCATAGGATTTGAGCATTTCATTACGTTGCAGTTGGCTCCACCTCCTTTGTTTTTCTACTTTATATATTGATGTGCTGGAGCTTTCCTGCTCGTGGTTGTAGTTACAGCAGGCGATCCTAGCAACCTCGTGCTGGAATGAAGGTGACAAGCCCCTGCTTTTCTTGGAGTCCCTGCTGCCTGCTCCTTCTCTTTCATCTGTTTCATCAGAATGCTGCAGAGAGAAAACTGAAGTTTGTGGTGTTAGTGAGTACATATGAGCGCTTTTTTTTCTTTCTTTCTTTCTTTCTTTTTACTGCGTCTTGATGGTGAGAGTTTTCTTTGTAAAACCCTGTTTAACTTCCTGTTTGGATTGCTGAGATTACGGAAGCACTGTGGTTTAGTGTTACACTGCAGCAGATCACAACCTAAGGAATCTGTCTGCAAGTTTAGCTTCTTCTTATCACTGCATCAAATATTGTGATAGAGCAACTCAGGAGCCTGCCACCAGGGTATTCTGAAATTATGATAGGATATGCAGCAGTCCCAGTTGCAATCTTTAACAAACAGGCTGAGTGCCAATGATGAATTTACAGTATCTGTTGCCAGGTAGTTTGCTTTTACCGAATACAAGAATTGCCCACCAGTCATTCAAGAAGAAACATTTATTTACCCTGGCATTCTCAGAATAGGATGCTGACAGGTTCCCTCCATGTGAAATTCCACTCGAGTGTCTGTTGCAAAGGCTATGTCTGTTTTCTGTTTTTGTATGCATTTTTTTAGTTCCTTGATGATTATGAATGTTTAACTGTGAGCTGCCAAGAACTATGGATTGGCAGTATAGAACTTTTTTATAAATAAATAACTTTAAAGGACAAAACTTAAAAGTTTGTTATAAGCAAGGATGGTTGTGAAGGTGGAGATTTAGTATTTGGTACATAGAGAAACTAAATGCAATTTACTAAAAAGTTTAATTGAGTCAAGTTTGTTTTCTAATTTGGGTTATGATAGGAGCACAGAACTGGACACAATTAATGTGAATAATAGCAATGCTAATATTGTCCCATATAACAGTTCACCTTAAATTTGGGATGTGGATTTTATACTAAACAGAGAAGGTGGACTAGTGTCCCTGCAAAATGCAATACAACCTTAGATACAAAGTAATGTTTGATACATAAACCATATTAGTGTGGATATACAGGTTAATAAAAGCCAAGCAGAGAAGCTTCCTTTTTTCAGGTCTAGTTAAACTTCAACCTCGGTCAGTATGCTTCATCTGGTCTGACTGGCAGACCATGCTGCACATCCCAAATTTAAGGTGTTGTTTATGTAGCTTGTATTCCAGGGGGAATGCTGGAATGGCTGTAGGGTTCTGAATCTTTTAAGTCAATTAGTTGCTGTAGAGTACCTTGGGTGAGGTTGCAGTTTCACCTCTTCTTTCTACCTATTCCTGGATGTCAAGAGCTGGGTGATGACAGTCATACTACAACTTTTTTTGGGCAGAATGCTGCAGGAGCTTGCTATTACCATCTGCAGTCCATTGCACCAGATCTTCTCAGGTGATCGCACATCCACGTACCAAGGTGTAACCCTGCTTATCTTTTGAGGTCTTATGAGTTCTGGCATGCCCAAACCAATAGGGCTCATAAGGAAAACTTCCTCTTTGATAACTGGGGAAAGTCGTGTTATGTAACTCCAAATGCTAGTAGACTACTCAGTAGGAGTGGTTCCAAATTGGTCTGTCCTTAATTACAAGGCAATAATTACACAGGTTGCATTTTACAGGAAACACTGAGTTGCTATAGTTGTCAATTTCAGTAATGAGCAGTTGAACTACAATACAAGAATTCAGTAGAGAATTTTCTAGGTATGGCTATAAAAGCCTCCTCTAAAAGATGCAAGGGGATTTCAGTGTACGGCTAATTCCCTTTCTTCAAGAGAAGAGGATCCCTTTTCCCTTCGCAAAGGGTTTCACTTTGCACCTAGCTCTCCAACTTGGGTTCAAAGTTACTGTGCTCCGCACCTCTGGTGGGAAGGACCCTGGGATGGCCACACTACTAAGAGATGACTCAGAAAATATCCTACAGAGTGGCAAATCCACAAGGATGTTCAGCATGACCTTTCCCAGGAATGTGGAATCACTCATGAAGGGAGCTAGCTGGTTTTCACCAGCTCCATGCTGGGCTACTTGCCCATACACACACACTCCTCTCTTTTTCTTTCTCACTCTCATAGGGGCCAATGAAATATTTGTGCGTAGAAAACGGGCGCTCAGCCATCTCTCCTGGGTGCGCGATGCAATATTTAAATGAGGGGTTGCGCACAAAAGGGGGCGCTAGGGAAAATTGTACATCCCTAGCACCTCCTCAGCATAAGGCGCACAGGAGAGGTGGCTGTCAGTGCGAGCTGGAAAAATAGACACTCCATATGAACATCTGTTTTCTCCCACTACCTGCATAAGATACACAGCCTGCACCATGTATCTTGTGCATTTGTATTGGGCATCCAGAATTATTATTATTATTTTTTTTACCTGAGACTATTTATTTATTTTTTTGCCGGAATCTGCCTTATGAGGCTCCTCCTACTTAGTATCACAACAGTACTAATAAGAGAAATCACAGAAAGCAGGATTTTTTGTTTTTATGGGTGCATTGGCTGCATGGGAAATGTTTTGCATTGCGGGTTTTAGCTAATAGCGTCATCCACATGGAACTTACATGTGATGAGAGCTATTAACTGCGTGGCGTGTTGGACGCGCTAATCCCTGGTTTGTATCGGGGGTTATGTTAATATGTCCCAAACGTGCGTCCAATCACGTGTTAAGCCATGCGCTAGCCACAGCACACGGTATTGCATCGGTCCCAGAGTGTCTCTGGAAACTTTAAGTTCCACTCACCACCTAGTTGAACCCTGTGTTCTGCCACTTGGGGGCTCTATGGTCAGAGTTGTGTTGGGACCCCAAGTATGAGGGCAATTTGCCAAACCATCTACCCAGGTAAATTGGTTGGCTGTCTGAAAATTGTCCTCTCAATCCATCTAAAAGTCTTCATGGTCTTCCATAGCGTTTGTACTCTTAGTCAGAATGAGAGGAGGTATGTTTAGATTGGGGAAGGAAAATAGCACATGTACACTATTTTTAACTCTATTTGTGTTATTTTCCATTGAAACATTCCTGTGGGTGAATAGGACTTGTGAGTATTGTTTGCTGGGAAAAGTGTGTGTTTAAATCTTGCAAAAGAAGAATTAGAGTATTAAACTTATTATTCTGTGTTTTTAATTAAATGGGTTAAGGCTTCATTAGTGGGGAAATTAATTTGTCACAGGATGCTTGGTGTGGAGCTCAGGGTACATCACCCAAGGAGCAGTTCAGGCCTGCAAGGCTGGATGCTGAGCAGAACTAGGGCCGGTCTTCCACCTAGCCAGCTCCCTTTCCCACAGTTTGAGCCCTTAGGTTCTGGGGGCCAGAAGGACTTGGCTGCGGCGGCAATATAACCTAGTGAGTCCGGATTATGGGAACAAGTCTCAGACAGGCTGGTAAGGCTGAAGCGAGACTCGGACAGGCTGGTAAGGGTGGACAGTGGAGCTGGGCACAGAACAAGAACTGCAGCTGCAAAGGACAGAGGCAAGGCAAGGTAGTGAGCACAGCCAGGGATAGACACAAGCAAGGCAGGGTACAGGACAGGGACAGGGAAGGAGCTGAGGACAGGATGCCGGAACTGACAGGGCAAGACAAGACCAGACAAGGCAGACTAGGGCAAGACTTAGACAAGGCAGACTAGGGTAACACAGAACAGAGAACAAAGAAGCCCGAAGACAATAAAGCTAAAGTCCCGAAAGTCCCTAGGTACAACGAGAGGCCCGGAAGTCATATGGTGATATGAGGCTTAGTGCAGGCTACAGAGTTGAAGCAAGTAATGGCCTAGATATGCCGCAAGGTAAGGCCAGAATAGGCCACAGAGCAAGATACTAGGAGTAGGAAGGCCCTAAGGCCACAAGGCAAGGAACAAGAAGGCCCATAGACTATAAGGCAAGGAGCAAGAAGGCCTGTAGGCCACAAGGCATGGAACAAGGAAACAAGGGCCAGGTCAGAGAACTAAGGGAGACTCCAAGAGAAGGCAAGGATAGAATAGCAGAGCTGGATTACATAGGGTTGGAGTTTGGGTGTGGTGCAAGCAGTGAGGAGGACCTGAACAAGGCTGGAGACTGAGCTTGCTGAGGACTCCTGGTGGAGCGGAGGAGGCAAAACAGGCTGCGTTAAGAGGCCTTTGAGGCGATGGCTCGGATGGCTGGAAGCAGAGCTTGTTAGAGGCCTCTGCTGGTCAGGAGGCATCATTGCAGAAGGCAGCAGGGTAGGCTAGATAGCAGGCGAAATCCTAACAGAATGACTAAATTGCCCAAAACTCCACTAAGAAATAGGGCTCTTTCCACGGCAGGTCCTTCTCATTGGAACTTTCTTCCACCAGACCTTAGACAGGATCCCTGCCAGCAATCCTTCAAGAAAAAACTGAAAACTTGGCTTTTTAATCTGGCATTTCCCTGATTACTTACAGTAGACTTAACATGACAAAATTGATTTGTTTGTTCTTTTTTGTATAATTCCTCCTTCTAATCCCTCCTTCTTTATCTACCTTTATGGTCCCTCTGTTCTTCTTTTTCCCCCCTTCCCTCTCATCCTCTCATCCTCCCTTTTTAATCATCCTCTCATTGCTCCAAACCCTATTTCTCTCGACACACCCATCTGTTATTTAATTTTTATTTTTTATTTTTAATTCCTCATTGGTTTTCTGCAAGGCATCTAGTTAAGATGAATACTTCAAACTTCATGTTTTTATTATTGTTCAGTCAGGTTTCTTGTTAGATGTTCTCTGTTACATGTAATGCTTTCAAGCAAGTTTAATTGTTCAATGTAAACCGATTTGATTTGCATCTAATGCAGGAAGACTGGTATATAAAAACCAAAAATAAATAAATAAATCATTTGCTAACAGGCAAGTTATGAATACAAAGAGAACTGAAAGTACAAATAACAAACATACTTCAAAATGTCTGTATGCGAATGCCAGAAGTCTGAACACTAAGACTGGCGAGCCAGAGTGCATGACCTTGTACGAGGAAATATACATTATAGGCATTTCAGAGATATAGTGGAAGTAGGATAACCAGTGGGACACTGTTATACCAGGTGGTATACTGGTGGAGGGGGAGTGACACTATATGTAAAGGATACCATAAAGTCAAGCAGGAAATAAAATACATTGTGGAATCTTATTGGATAGAAATTCCATGTGTGATGAGTAAGGATAAAATGGGGAAAATAGAAAAAAACTGAAAGGTGCAGCTGCAAAGGTTAAAAGTGTTCAACAGGTATGGACATTGTTTAAAAATACCATCTTAGACACGCAGTCCAGATGCACTCTATGCATTAAGAAAGGTGGGACAAAGGCAAAACGATTACCAACATGGTTAAAAGATGAAGTGAAAGAGGCAATTTTAGCCAAAAAAATCCTTCAAAAATTGGAAGAAGGATCCATCTGAAGAAAAGAGGAAAAAGCATAAGCATTGTCAAGTTAAGTGTAAAACATTGATAACACAAGCTAAGAAAGAATTTAAAATGAAGTTGGCCATAGAGGCAAAAACTTATAATAAAAACTTTAAAAAATATATCTGAAGCAAGAAATCTGCAAGGGAGTCAGTTGGACCATTAGATGACCGAGGGGTTAAAGGGGCTCTTAGAGAAATTAAGGCCATTGCAGAAAGACTAAATTCATTCTTTGTTTCTGTGTTTACTAATGAGGATGTTGGGGAGATATCAGTTTCAGAGATTGTTTTCAAGAGTGATGAGTCAGATGAGCTGAACCAAATCATTGTGAACATGGAAGATGTAATATGCCAGATTTACAGACCAAAGAGTAGCAAATTACCTGGACTGGATGGCATTCAGCTCAGGGTTCTGAAGGAACTAAAAAATGAAATTTCAGATCTATTAGTTAAAATTTGTAATGTACCATTAAAATCATCCATTTTACTTGAAGACTGGAGGGTGGCCAATGTAACCCTAATATTTAAAAAGGGCCCCAGGGGCAATCCAGGAAACTATAGACCAGTGAGCCTGACTTCAGTGCTGGGAAAAATAGTGGAAACTATTCTCAAGATCAAAATCACAGAGCACATAGACAGACATGGTTTAATGGAACAGAGTCAGCATGGATTTATCCAAGGGAAGTCTTGCCTCACAAATCTGCTTCATTTTTTTGAAGGGGTTAATAAACATGTGGATAAAGATGAATCAGTAGATGTAGTGTATTTGGATTTTCAGCAGGCATTTGACAAAGTCCCTCATAAGAGGCTTCTAAGAAAACTAAAAAGTCATGGGACAGGAGGCGATGTCCCTTCATGGATTACAAACTGGTTAAAAGACAGGAAACAGAGGGGCTGATGCAATACAGTGCACTCGGCTGAGCGCACTGTTTAACCCACAGTTGGACACGGGTTGTGTAGGTGCAATTAGGGGATTAGTGCCTCCACGATGCGCGTCCAACGCACCGAGAAATTAATAGCGCTCATCACATGCAAATGTATGTAAATGAGGCTATTAATTTTTCACTCCCGATGCAAAAAAAAAAAAGTGCGTCCAATACACACATTTTTGCGCTCAGAAGTTAATGCCTGCCTGGAGCAGATGTTAATTTCTGAGCACCCCAAAAAATTGTACAGAAAAGCAGAAAATACTGCTTTTTCTGTACTTCCTCTGACTTAATATCATGGTGATATTAAGTCGGAGTAACAAAATAGAAAAAAAAAATCTTCCTTCTTGACAGCGTGAGTCATGTTTGACCTGCCCTAAGCTCCCTCGCCCCTATTACCTCCTTGACAGCACGAACCCTAATTTAAATATTGCATCATGCCCCCATACACCTCTCCTGGGGGCGCGTTAGGAAAGTGGGCAATGAACTCTCAGCGCCCGCTTTCAGCGCACTACTTTTGCATCGGCCCCAGAGAGTAGGATTAAATGGTCAATTTTCTCAGTGGATAAGTGTAAACAGTGGAGTGCCTCAGGGATCTGTACTTGGATCGGTGCTGTTCAATATATTTATTTATTTATTTTATTTTATTTTTTAATTTTTTATATACCGAGGTTCTTATAGAGACTACAAATCACTCCGGTTTACATATAACAATAAACTGCCCAACAAGATAAGGGGCTTTACATAGAACAGTGGCACATATGTAACAATATAACTGGATGACAATAAAACATAATGATAATAGATATTATAGATTAACATTGTAATTAATAAAATTGTGTAATATAATCTGTATAATTTAACTATTTAACTTGGATATAGTGACATATTAACCATGCCAGATGTAAATAAGATAAAATGAGTTTTTGAATTTTTGAACTTAGATATTGTAGTCCAGTTGCAGAGGAAAATATAAATAATAAAATAAGACGAATTTTTAGAACTCAAAGATTGTAGTCCATTTGCAGAGACCTGAAGGTAGGACTTGGTACGGTGACCTAAATTAGGGGATGCTTCTTATTTGGGAAGGCTTTCCGTCTTGGTAGGATTGAGAGACTGGGAAGGCTTGTTGGAAAAGAAGAGTCTTTAGTCTTTTTTTGAACTCTTGATGATTGGGTTCAAGTCTTAGATTTGGGGGGAGCATGTTCCACTGGTGGGGGCCTGCTAAGGATAGCGCTCTTTTGCTCAGTGATGATTTTACTTGTTGGGCATGCAGTGTTCCTTTGTAAGCGCTTCTGATTGGTCTAGAAGATGTGTACGGTTGGAGTTGAGAGCTTAACGTGATGGGAGCTATTTTGTTTGTCGCTTTGTGGATGATTGTGAGTACCTTATAGAGTATTCTTTGTTTAATGGGAAGCCAATGTAGGTTACTAAGGATTGGGGTGATGTGATCTTTTTTGTTAGTGCTTGTTAGAATTCTGGCAGCAGAATTCTGTACCATCTGTAATGGTTTGATCGTGTTGTTGGGAAGACCTAGTAGCAGGGAGTTGCAATAGTCAAGCTTAGATAATATAATGGATTGTAGTACTAGCCTGAAGTCGGAGAAGTAAAGGAGGGGTTTAAGTTTTTTGAGGACTTGCAGTTTGTAAAAGCAGTCCTTTGTGGTATTGTTTACGAACTTTTTTAGGTTAAGATGATTGTCAAGCCATGCTCCAAGGTCTCTGACGTCAGTTGAGAACATGTTATTAGCGTTTGGTAGAGAGAGGCTAGCAGAGATTGTGAGGGGATCTTGAGAGACAATGAGCATCTCGGTTTTATTGGCATTCAATACTAGGTTGAGGCTTGAGAGTAATTCCTTAATGGGTTGTAGGCATTCGTTCCAGTAAGTGATGGTTTTTTGAAGGGATTCTGTAATTGGGAGAAGGATTTGAATGTCGTCTGCATAGAGGTAATGGGTAAGCTTGAGGTTTGAGAGTAGGTGGCAGAGAGGGAGGAGGTAGATATTGAATAGGGTGATCTGTAAAGGAATATGATATGATTATAAATGATTATAAATGATTATAAATGATCTGTAAAGGAATATGAGTGAGGTTACGGTAATCAGATTTGCAGATGATACAAAATTATTCAGAGAAGTTAAATCATAAGCGGATTGTGATAAATTAGGAGCTACCACCCAGGAAAACGATCTAGGTGTCATAGTGGATAATACATTGAAATTGTTGGTTCAGTGTGCTGCAGAAGTCAAAGAAGCAAACAGAATTTTAGGAATTATTAGGAAGGGAATGGTGAATAAATCAGAAAATGTCATAATGCCTCTGTATCGCTCCATGCTGAGACTGCACCTTGAGTACTGTGTACAGTTCTGGTCACTGCATCTAATAAAAAATATAGTTACATTGGAGAAGGTACAGAGAAGGGCAACCAAAATGATGAAGGGACTGGAATGGCTCCTCTATGAGGAAAGGCTAAAGAGGTTAGGGCTGTTTAGCTTGGAGAAGAGATGAGTGAGTGGGGATATTATGATAGAGGTCTTTAAAATCATGAGAGGTCAAATATGAATCGGTTATTTACTCTTTCGGATAATAGGACTAGGGTGCACTCCATGAAGTTAGCAAGTAGCACATTTAAAACAAATCCGAGAAATTTTTTTTCACTCAATTAAGTTCTGGAATTTGTTGTCAAATGATATGGTTAAGGCAGTTAGTGTAGCTAAAAAAGGTTTGGATGAGTTCTTGGAGGAGAAGTCCATTAATTGCTATTAATCAAGTTGTCTTAAGGAATAGCCACTGCTATTACTGACATTAGTAGCATGGGATCTACTTAACGTTTGGGTACTTTCCAGGTACTTGTAACCTTGATTGGCTACTGTTGGAAACAGGATGCCGAGATTGATGAACCCTTGGTCTGACCCAGTATGGCAACGTCTTATGTTCTATTGTCCATCAGGCAAAAATGAAGAAACAGACTGTGCAATGCTAGCTAAAATTAATAAAGAGCAAATAAATAAATCTGGCATCACATTAACAATGAGAGATTTAAATTATCCCAGTATTGATTGGGTCAGTGACTCCTTGGGACATACTAGAGAGGTTAAGTTTCTAGATGCCAAAAATGACTGCTTCATGGAGCAGCTAATCCTAGAATCGACAAGAGGGGCAGCTACTTTGATCTAGTCCTCAGTGGAATGCACGACTAGGTATGAGGAGTTATTGTTGTGGAGGCCACTAAGAATAGCAATCATAATGCAATCAGATTTGATATGACGACTGGAGGGAGGACATTAAGTAAAACTACTACAGTAGCATAATGACTTTATAAAAGGGAGAATAAGATAGAATGAAGGAATTTAGAAAAAAACTGAAAGGAGTAGTTGCAAGAATTAAGTTTGCATGAGGTGTGGACATAGTTTAAAACTATCATTTTGTAGCCCAGATAAAATGTATTCAATGCATTAAAACAAAAGGTCAAAAGTAGACCAAACAACTGCTAGCGTGGCTTAATGGTGAGATAAAGGAGGCAGTTAAAGCTAAAAGAGCATCATTCAATAAATGGAAAGCAGAGACAAATGATGAAAATAAGCATAAGCACTGTCAAGTTAGATATAAAACAGTAGTTAGGTCAAGAATGACTTTGAGAAAAAGCTTGCTAGTGAGCCAAAAACTATTAATAAAAACTTTTCCAAGTACATTTGAAGTGAAAAGCCTATAAGGGAGTCAGTTGGTCCATTAGATCAGCGGTTCTCAACCGGTGTGTCGCGACACCCTAGTGTGTCGCCAAGCACCGGCAGGGGTGTCGCGTGTTCCCGGACTCTCCCGCTGCTCTTTCTTCCCTGCTGCCGTTGCCGCCGGGCTATCAGCACGTTCAAGCCCAGCGGAACGGCAGCGGTGCAAAAAAAAAAAAAGCTGTGGCATCCGTGGCTGCCCTTTTCTTCTTCCCGCGCTGGCCCCTCCCCTCCGTGATCCGGAACAGGAAGTGATACGCGGTGCGCGGGAAGAAGAAAGAGCCGTGCCGCGTGAAAGTAGCAGCGGCCGCTGCAGCATCGGCCCCCGAGCAATTGAAGCAGCCGGTAATCGGGAAAGGAGACAGCAGCAGGAGCCTCCCGCGGCCGATGGGATTCTTCTTTCTTGGCCTGCGGGGGCTGGAGGAGGCTGCGGCAGCTACCATTTGTGCTCGGGGAGGGGCGGGGAAGAGGAAGTGAGTGAGAGAGAGAAGCAGCCAGCCTGCGTGTGATTGAGAGCATGTGTGAGTGAGAGAAACTCGTCAGAGAGCTGATGTGTGTGTATATGTGAGAGACAATGAAAGTGACCACTCAAGGAGATGACTTAAGTGTATGTGAAAGTGTGAGACATTAGTCAGGGAGGTGACTGATGTGTGTGTGTGTGAGAGAGAGAAAAAGCATTGAAGTGAGAAATCTGGGTATGTGAGAAAGCATGGGTGTAAGAAGCCTGGTGTTATTGGGGGGGGGGTGAAAGAAAGCATGGGAGTGAGAAGCCTGTGTGTGTGTGTGTGTGTGCATGCATGAGAGAGAGACTGGTGTGTGTGAATATTTATTTATTTATTTTAAGTTTTTCTATACCGGCATTCGCAAAAAAAATCGCATCATGTCGGTTTACAATTAACAAGTGGATAGGGAACAAAAAGGCAATAAATAACATTGATCCTAATAATAATAATAATAATAATAGTAATAATAGTAGTAAACATTAAACAAGTGAAGGCTAAGGATTGCAGTTACAATAAAACAAGGGAGTAATACAACTTGGAACAGAGAAAAGAAGCTGGGGTTTTAAAAGAGAGAACATATATGCCAGTCATGTAGTTGAAGCATTAATGAATTGCCCTTATGAGGGTAGAGATATTAATTTGAGAGAATATGAGAGAAAGAATGTGATTCAGGGAATGAGAAGCCTGTGCAGTGGAGAGCGAGCATGGAAATGAGAGAGAGAGACTGGTGTGTGTGTGTAACAGAGAGAAAGTGATTATGGGAATGAGAAGCCTGTGCATGTGAAGAGAGTGAGCATGGGAGTGAGAAACCTGTGTGTGTGTGTGAGACACAGCATGTGAGGGAGAAGCCTGCATATCTGAAAGAGAACATGGAGTGGGAAGCCTATGTGCGTGTGTGCATGCATGAGCGAGATCAGGTGACTGGTGTGTGTGTGTGTGTGTGTGTGTGTGTGTGTGTGTGTGTGTGTGAGAAAGAAAGCGATTATGGGAATGAGAAGCCTGTGCATGTGAAGAGAGTGAGCATGGGCGTGAGAAACCTGGGTGTGTGTGAGACACAGCATGGGAGTGAGAAGCCTGTATATCTGAAAGAGGAGTGGGAAGCCTGTGTGTGTGTGTGTGTGCATGAGAGAGATCAGGTGACTGGTGTGTGTGTGTGTGTGTGTGTGTGTGTGTGTGTGTGTGTGTGTGTGAGAGAGAGAAAGTGATTATGGGAATGAGAAACCTGTGCATGTGAAGAGTGAGCATGGGAGTGAGAAACCTGGGTGTGTGTGAGACACAGCATGGGAGTGAGAAGCCTGTTTATCTGAAAGAACATGGGAGTGGGAAGCCTGTGTGTGTGTATGCATGAGAGAGATCAGGTGCCTGGTGTGTGTTTGTGTGTGTGTGTGTGTGTGTGTGTGTGTGTGAGAGAGAAAGAAAGTGATTATGGGAATGAGAAGCCTGTGCATGTGGAGAGAACAAGCATGGGAGTGAGAGACTGGTGAGTGTGTGTGAGACAGAGAAAGTGATTGAGAGTGAGAAGCCCGTATATGTAAGTAGAACACGGGAGTGGGAAGCCTGTGTGTGTGTATGGCATGAGAGAAACTGTTCAGGAAGGTGACTGGTGGGTGTTTCAAAGACTGTTTGGGAGATGATTGGTGTGTGAGAGACAGAAACTGGTCATGGGGGCATGACTGATATGGTGTGTGTGTGAGAGACATGGGCACTAAGGAAGAGGTCCATGAGTATAGAGCTTAGCCTCTACTGCTGCTTCTGCTGTGTGCTACGGCCTGCATGGAAGAGGAGTTATAGAGCTGCTAGAGGGGGTAAGTAACGGTGGCTTTTTAAGTTTATTTTTCTTGATTGACTGCCATTTTAATTATTTAATATTATGTGATGTGTCTGCTGTTTTTGAAATATTTTATTAGTGTTTGGAGAATTTTTAATAGTTTTTATGAGTTTTAATTGTTGGATGTTATTCTGTTCATAGCTGTTTAGAAACATTTATTCTGCTTATTAGTATAGTTTTACAATTATTTCTGTTTGGGGATCTATAGCTGCTTGTTAGTTCTGTTTTCCTAATAAGAGGTGTATTGGTGTTTAGGGTCTGATGTAATATTTGTAGTGTTGCCTTTTCATAGATAGGGTTGCTCCTGTTTGAGTGTATTCCATAATACAGGTGTAACTGTGTGCGGATTAGTTTATGTGCATTACTACAGATCCTGGGAGTATGTTATGTCGGTTCTGTGTCTGTTACCGAGATGAGATATTTTACTAGCATGTAAGAGTTTTATCAGTCTTATTTGTTGTGTTTTCTCAAGAGGACATGCATTGGTGGTAAACTGCTGTCTTTTCATAAGTAGGGCTATTGAGCCTGGAAGTAGAAGGAGTTTGAGTTGCTGTTACTGAGATGACACCAGAACCAGAATATCTTTTTTGTAGGGTGAGTTGTATGGGGAATGTCATAATTCTGCTTTACATCCATTATTGTGGGTCAGGGGGGTTCCCGTGGATGCAAACTGTACTTTTACATCTAGCCCCGTGACGATCATGGGTCAGTGTGTCACGCATGTGAGAACCATCTGTCAGGTGTGTCCGGACAGAAAAAAGGTTGAGAACCACTGCATTAGATGACCAAGAAGCATAAACTGGTCAGGGAGGATAAGGAAATAGCAGACAAACCAAATGCATTCTATGCCTCGATCTTTACAGAGGATGATATTGACAACATGCCCACATTTGAAACATTCTTTAATGATGGAGATTCTAAGCAACTGAAACATATATCTGTGACAATGGAAGTTGTAATATATCAGATTGACAAACTAAAAACTAACAAATCACGTGACCAGATGGCATCCACTCCAGAGTTCTAAAAGAACTAAAACATGAAATTATACATTATTCATATCATTAGCAATCTTTCATTTAAAACAATCACAACTCCTGAAGACTGGAAAGTAGCCAATGTTATGCCTATTTTTCCATCTCCTTGGTTTGCTATGTGGGGGAAAATCATCTAGCGTTATCTAAATTGGCATATGATCAGATAGGGCCATTGGAAATATCTCTGCTTACCTAGTCCGCCGCTCTGCCAGGGCGGGCCCTGGTCTCTTCGTTGCCCCCTCGGGCCCAAGATGCGGCTGAGACGCTGACGCCAGGCCACGCCGCCACCATCGGCCTCTTCCCTCCCGGGTTCCTTAGGCGCGCGCGCCCCTCTGATCGATTTAAAGGGCCCGCGGCACACTAAGGCTGCCAGCCCTTCCTGAAGGCGTCACTTGCTAGGACCTATTTAAGGCAAGCTCTGACAGTCAGAGCTTGCCTTTGCAACAGGACCCCTCACTTCTTGTTGCTTCCTAGCAATTCTTCAAGTTCCTGATTCCTTCTATCGTTGGACTGCTTCCTCGGACATGATCCTTGCTTGCCTGACCACGTTGTTGATTCTCTCCAAGCGTTGACGTCTGCATTGCCTGTCTACATCGTTGATTCTCTCCAAGCGTTGAAATCTGCTTTGCCTGACTACGTCATTGACTCTCTTTGTCCAGACCTCAGCCTGTCTTGCCACTACTTCCTGCTTGCCGCCAGTCCTGACTCTGGCTTGCCTATGACGCTCCCTCAGTCTACATCCTGGACTTGGCCTAGTCAGGCTTCGGCCTGTTCTTGCTCAGGCGCCTCCTGCCTGACTCTGTTCCTATTGGCACCCGGGTCTCCGGGACTCCACCTCATCCAGTACAGACTAATACTCTTCTCAGTTGCTGCCTCTGGGCTGGCTTCGATCCTTCCATCAACGACTACATAAGGAGGCTCACCTAAGCCCAGCCGGCCCTGGTATCCAAAGGTTCAACCCACGGGGAACGAGGGCTAGTATTGGTGAAGCTCCAGCCAGCCTCCGTCCATCAGGGGACCCATCTTTGACCGTCCTAGGGGACCCACCAAATACCTGCTGGTCATCAAAACCCAAAGGCTTAACCTGTGGGGGAGGCGGCTGGTATAAGCAAAGCTCCTGCCGGTCCCGTCTTTGGGCATGTCCACCAGCTGTAGGTGTGGGCCCAATGGGCTTGCTCGTTAGGCCATGCTAACTGCATCACAGCACCAAAGTGTCCACCAATTAAAGAGCTTAACGCTAGTCACCATTCTTCAATCAGTTTAACTTTGAACTGCGATTTCAAACAGCTGTAAAGAATCAACAGGCAGACACCCTGTCACATTCCTTTGACTCTGACTCTGAAGACTCCTTAGAACCACCACAGCATATCATTGATACTGCAAGAATCATGGTTGCTGTTGCAGTAACAGTGTCACCTGGGAAGATGAGCGTTCCTCAAAGATTACATCAAAAAATCCTTCACTAGGCTCATGACTCTCGTTTGACAGATCATCCAGGCATGACCCAAACCATGGAGTTAATTTTTCATCACTAGTGGTGGTCTCAGATAAAGACCGATATAAAGCGATATGTGGAGTCCTGCCCCACATGTGCCATGAATAAGAGTTCTTGAGCTCGATCTTGGGGGTTGTTACAGCTGCTGCCAAACCCCAAGAAATCCTGGATCCACTTGGCCACTGACTTTGTCACTGACCTTCCCCTTTCAAGTAGAACACCACCGTATGAGTGGCGGTGGATTGATTTTAAATGATGGTGCATTTCACGCCCCTTCCAGGCCTCCCTTTGGCACCTGAACTAGGTAAACATTTTGTCCAACACATCTGTCTGCATGGGCTCCCCTTCACATCCTCTTGGACCAGGGAGTACAGTTCATGGCCCACTTCTGGAAAAGCTTGTGCAAGAAGTTTGGAATTGCCTTAGATTTCATTTTGGCTTACCCTCCCCAGAGCAATGGGCAAAAAGAACAGATAAATCAGAATCTCAAGGCCTTCCTATGAGCTTATGGGAACCAGCGGCAGGATAACTGGGCATCCCTTCTCCCATGAATCGAGTTCTGCAACAGTAATCATGTGAGCTGCTCTACTAGGTCATCACTCTTCTACATAGTGTTCTGCCATCATCCTCGCACACCTAAGCCTATTCCACTTTCCCAGTAGCCCAATTGATGGGACTTGAACTCCAGAAGCTTTGACAGAAGATGCACCGCCTCTTAAAACAAACAGAGTGTTCCAAGAAACAGGCAGACAGGAAGAGGCATCCTGTGGCCAGTCGCCACTTCTTGCAACCAGAGCCGCTTGGCGCGGTCCAGTTTCTCTGAGGCTTTCCCCCTAGGAGCGCACACGGTACACACCTTTCTTTAAAGGGCCATGGCAGGAATAGCCTCATGGTAGCCCCAGATGACATCACATGCTAGGACCTTTTTTTAAAATTTTTTAAAATTTTTTTTTAATTTTTTTTAAATTCTTTATTTTCAATTTCACTGATAATAACAACAAAGTACACATCATACCGAAATATTATCAGATAATTATAATAGCCAAAAATTAATTAATCAACATATACCTTTACAATCAGTATATAGCAATCACATGATAGCAATAGCAAGACATTGAATCAATTATTGAGCGAGTTCTAATAAGGAAAATTTGAGTTATCACACTCTATTTTTTAAAAAAAAGAAAAGTGCAACATTTTAATAATTCTTGCTCTCAAACATTAACTGCTTTTTAGGGGGTGTGCGTCTACAAAAGTCTGTAGCGCCGCTACTTCATAAAAGAGATATTTTTGTCTTCATACCAAATTTCACATTTACATGGGTATCTGAGATAGAATTTTATCCCTCTAGAGAGCATATTACTTTTCATACTAAGAAATTCTTTTCTCCTTAACTGTGTTGCTCTTGACAGGTCTGGATACATCCAGATCTGTTGACCATAACATTTTTGTACCCTATTACGTAGAAACAATTGCAAAACATTGTCCCTTTGTAATGGAAATGTGAAAGAGACAAATAAAGTCTCCCTTTCTACTATTTCTGTCTCATTTGACATTTTTGGATATCCGATAGGTTCATGGATATTTCGGGGTGCTTGTCCCTTTTAGTTGTTTTTTTAAGAATATAATAGATTTTTGCTAATGCAGGGATTGCCTGCTCTGGTATTTTCAGAATTTGTTTTAAATAATCCTTAAACATTTCTTTGGAGGCTATAGTTCTTAAATAGGGAAAATTCAATATTCTTAAATTTGCATATCTAAGATTGTTCTCCATATATTCAAATCTTTTTTCATATGAATTTTCTGACTTAATTAAATTACTTTGAATAGCTTCCACTTTATGTAGTCTTTCATCATATTTATCCAATTTTTTATTATTTATACCAACTATTTTTTCTACTTCCAATACCTTTTGTTGAGTATCAGTATGTACTTTCGTTAACTTAATAATAGCAGTCTCAAGAGACTTAATAGCAGCCCAAATAACATCCATAGTAACCTCAGATATCCCAGATGGAATAATTGATTTCTGTATAGACTTATCCTCCTCAACACCCCCGACAGCAATGTTCTCCTTCCCATCTCCCATATTAGTGATCTCATTTGGCTTGAGAGCCAAAAGTCCATTATTTCCCTTAGAAGATAGTGGCGAGGTCGGAGTATTGGGAGACCCGGGGCTCAATGAGATGGCTTCGGCCGGAGAGACTGACTCTCGCTCCAAGTCTGTTTCTCCAATGGCCCTGTCCACCAGGTTATTTTCTGTTGCAGTCACAAAAAAGGAGGAAATCTGAGGTTGATTTAGGCCGGCCAAGGGAGATGACGCTATTACCTCCCTTATACGGGCCTTCCTCTTTGTATGAGGCATGATGGTAACTAATTATATATTTGTCCTTCTTGTGTCAAACTTTAAATTCAATGACTTACAGTGGAGATCGAGAGAAAGATTTAAAGTTGTACTTACAAGTCTCTTGAAGTTTCTGTTGTTAAGAAAAGGGCAAAAAGTCCAAATCAGCTTTCCAAACAAAGCCACGCGCGGCTTCGGCAGTGAGCTGACGTCGGCTTCGCGCCGTAGGGGGGGTCCGGTTTTAAACTCCCCGGACCCTTCCTCAAGTGACGTCAGCAGCAGCGACAAGATGTTCTCTCAGCTGAAAGGCCAGATAATTTCCGATGAAAAGTTCAGTCGGGGCAAGAATTTCTCACCCTTCCAGGTAAAATGTTTAGTCGGGGCAAGAGTTCTCACCCTTCTTTCTTTTTCTCTGGACCTCACTAGGACCTTTTTAAGTGCTACCTCGCAGTTCTTGGCCTCAGCAATGGGTCTCCTACATTGGAGTAGTGCATGATGCTCCTGCGTTCCTGATTGGCTTGCATTCCTGTGACTTGCCTCGTCTTGTCCAGCTTGCCTCATCCCCTCCTCCTCCTCTCGTCGAGTGTCTTTGCGTGTCTTCATCCATTCCAGCCTGATCTCCTGACATCAATCTTTTGCTTTGGACGTGACCAGACTTGTCTGCCACGTGGACCTGACCTCTTGCTTGGACCCGACCATGTTTGCCTGCTGCTTGCTACAACCCTTGGCCAGTCTTCGTGTCTCCAGCTTGCTGCCTATCCCGACCCCGGCATGCCCTTGGACTCTTGCTCTTTCCACCACCCTAGGGACCCGCCTAATTCCTGCTGGCTGCCAGAACTCAAAGGCTCAACCTGTGGGAGAGGCTCCAAACTGCCCTGCTTCAGGGCATGTTCAGCTGCCGGCATAGGCCTTGTAGATTCGCTCACTCAAATGCTAATCATTATGGGCAATGCCAATGTGGAATCTTTTATGTGGGCTCTGTCTGTGGTGAACAGATACAACAATTTATTTATTTATTTATTTAGGATTTTTATATACCGACCTTCTCAATACAAGTATCAAATTAGGTCGGTTTCCATAGAACAAAACTGTCGCGGTTAAGGCGTTGCAATAAACAGAGTTTCTGAACATAAGAACATAAATAAATATTACATAGACAACAATAACTCGTCAAAATAATGTGAATAAATATAGGGAATGGCTACAAAAGGGGTAGTGTAACTTGGGATATACAGTTAACAGAAAACTGTGTTGATGGGCAAAAACATGAGTAATGCATGAGTTCAAAGAACTAATGCATCAACAAAACAGTATTTTCATCTGTTTCACCACAATTTGTATCTGTTTCACCACATCTGTTTCACCACAATTTGTATCTGTTCACCACAGACAGAGCCCACACTGCACACATTTCATGTAAGGCATTTAATACTATTAACCATCAGCCCAACTATTTCTCTGTACATCAAAACTAATGAAACTTATGCTTTTGCACCATTAAGAATGGGTCCCCCAGTATACTACCTTCATTTAAAAGACAAAAAAACTGATATTATTGTTTAACAATATGAATAACTCTCTCCCTTCTCTACACCTATTTATCTCGTCGCCACCCCCCCTACAACAACTCTTCCCCATCCCACATTATTCCCCTCCCCAATCTAATCCCATTGAAATATCCCAAAACTGTAGGATTTCCATCTCCTCAAAATAAAATATACATAACAATATGAATGGCATCATATTCCTCCTAGTTCAGTCCATGGCTTCTGAAGGAATTCAAAAAACAAAATTGAAAGAAAAAATGAAAATAGAAATTTGCAGACTCTGATGAGACAAAGCAGATGCTGCTTCCATAAGACTGATCATCCTACTTTGTCCCACAATGATCAAAGTAAATAAATCTTTCCAGTGATGTGACTCTAAACTACAAAACTCTCAACTGGAGCCCAGTCTCTAAATGCAAATGTTAATTCTACAGTTCAGCCGGTTTCAACCATTGCCCAAATTCTGCAGAAAGGATCTGATTTGCTCTGCAGTATTCATAAACACACTTTTCCGCTGATGGATAACTTTTATCCTGGTGGAGAACAGAAGTGTAATACAGAGCTGCTTCTTTATCAGCTGTGTGCACACAGGACTGAAGGCTTTCTGCAGTGCCGTGACCGGGGTTCAATAGTCCTAGAAAAGGAGGACCTTGTGGCTCTCATATAGTAGTTCTCTGATATACCAGTATGCCCACAAAATCTCCACCTTGTGAGCAAAATTAAACACTTGTTTAATGACCACCCTAGGCCCTCTCCAATCTTAAAGGGTCATGAGCTGTGTCCAAGCCTATGGCCTTTGGAAGCCAGTTTTCCAACTTGGTAGACAAATCTCCCTTAGGTACAATTTCAGGAATGCCCGATATCTCAAATTATTTCTTCTAGATCGATTTTTGAAATCATCCACTTTGTCAGGCAATGATTTATGCAGCTGTTGAACCAATTCAAGAGTCATCTCCAGTGTGTGCACCCTGACTTCCCAAAGTCTCAAGATTCGGCTTAAATTTGGTGAACTATGTACTCGGGTCTTCTATTTGTGCAAATACTTGAACGTGTTTTCCAGTGCCTAGATAACTGTCATGACAACATCCATAGTATTTTAACTCACATCCTCAAGCACAGGGCCTGGAAGGTGGCTAATGTAAACCCAATATTTAAAAAGGCTCCAGGGGCGATCCAGGAAACTACAGACCAGTTAGCCTGACTTCAGTGCCTGGAAAAATAGTGGAAAGTGTTCTAAATATCAAAATCACAGAACATATAGAAAGACATGGTTTAATGGAACAAAGTCAGCATGGCTTTACCCAGGGCAAGTCTTGCCTCACAAATCTGCTTCACTTTTTTGAAGGAGTTGTTAAACATGTAGATAAAGGTGAACCAGATTTTTGGCTTTTGACAAAGTTCCTCATGAGAGGCTTCTAGGAAAAGTAAAATGTCATGGGATAGGTGGCAATGTCCTTTCGTGGATAACAAAGTGGCTAAAAGACAGGAAATAGAGAGTAGGATTAAATGGACAATTTTCTCAGTGGAAGGGAGTGGGCAGTGGAGTGCCTCAGGAATCTGTATTGTGACCCGTACTTTTCAATATATTTATAAATGATCTGGAAAGAAATACGACAAGTGAGGTAATCAAATTTGCAGATGATACAAAATTGTTCAGAGTAGTTAAATCACAAGCAGATTGTGATAAATTGCAGGAAGACCTTCTGAGACTAGAAAATTGGGCATCCAAATGGCAGATGAAATTTAATGTGGATAAGTGCAAGGTGATGCATATAGGGAAAAATAACCCATCCTATAATTACACAATGTTGGGTTCCAGATTAGGAGCTACCACCCAAGAAAGAGATCAAGGTGTCATAGTGGATAACACATTGAAATCATCGGTTAAGTGTGCTGCGGCAGTCAAAAAAGCAAACAGAATGTTGGGAATTATTAGAAAGGGAATGGTGAATAAAACGGAAAATGTCATAATGCCTCTGTATCGCTCCATGGTGAGAACGCACCTTGAATACTGTGTACAATTCTGTTCGCCGCATCTCAAAAAAGATATAATTGCGATGGAGAAGGTACAGAGAAGGGCTACCAAAATGATAAGGGGAATGGAACAGCTCCCCTATGAGGAAAGACTAAAGAGATTAGGACTTTTCAGCTTGGAGAAGAGATGGCTGAGGGGGGATATGATAGAGATGTTTAAAATTATGAGAGGTCTAGAACGGGTAGATGTGAATCGGTTATTTACTCTTTTGGATAATAGAAAGACTAGGGGGCACTCCATGAAGTTAGCATGGGGCACATTTAAAACTAATCGGAGAAAGTTCTTTTTTACTCAACGCACAATTAAACTCTGGAATTTGTTGCTACAGGATGTGGTTAGTGCAGTTAGTATAGCTGTGTTTAAAAAAGGATTGGATAAGTTCTTGGACGAGAAGTCCATTACCTGCTATTATTTAAGTTGACTTAGATAATAACCACCGCTATTACTAGCAACGGTAAAATGGAATAGACTTAGTTTTTGGGTACTTGCCAGGTTCTTATGGCCTGGATTGGCCACTGTTGGAAACAGGATGCTGGGCTTGATGGACCCTTGGTCTGACCCAGTATGGCATTTTCTTATGTTCTTATGTTCTCTCCACACTTAGGATGCCCCCAGCCCCCCGGGACACTTATCTTTCCACTTCCTGGAGGGTAAACCATTCTCAGGACCCAGCACTGAGGGACAATTCCATAGAGAGAGAGAGAGAGAGAGAGAAACACCAAATTTGTATTCCAAGAGAATAGTTTGAGCCTGGATGTAATTGGAAACCACTTTATTTATGCATCTTGATTATTTTAACTAAATCCCAGTAAATTTTAATTTGAACATCCCATTAGTGAATTCAGCCTGTTCTTTGTCAGTGTACCTGCCTTGAAGAGCCACTATTCCTGGGGAGCCACTTCACACAGGGAAGGGATTCCACCTTCACACCTTGGGCCTTAAAGGATATCTTTCCCCCAGAAATTAAGAACTCACACTCTGGTGCAAAAGAGCTGGTGACTGTATAAATAGGACTTAGCACTGGGATTTTTATGGCCCCTGCGAGATTAAGCAGATATCTTGAATTGGGGTTGCATTCCCTTTCAAATAATGCTAAAATAAGGGAACACTCCATGAAACTAACAACCAGTAGATTCAAAACAAATCATAGAAAGTACTTTTTCACTCAGGCTGTGGAATCTGTTGCCAGAGGAAGTGATTAAAGTGACTAACATAGCAGGGTTTAAACATGGTTTGAACAAGTTCCTGGGGAAAAGGGCCATAACACATTATTAGCCAGGATAGAATAAGGAAAGCTATTGCTATTCCTTGGAGTGAATAACAGGAATGAGATCTGCTTTATAGGATCTGCCAGGTACTTGTGACCTGGACTGCCCACTGTTGAAGACAGGATGCTGGGCACAGTACATCTTGGACTGACCCAGTATGGCAATTCTTATGTTCTTATTTACCCCCACTCCTACCCAGTGCACACTCAGTAATATGCTCACAGCAAGCATAGATCTGTTTAGTAGAAAAAGCAGCTACTATTGTGGAGTTGTGAGTAGCAATATTAAATTATAAATGCCTGCTATCAGTAATATAGCATTTCACTCACTGCTGGAAATAAAATATATTCAAATGTCTCAAAGATACCCCAGTGTCAGCTTTTTCTAATATCTGTTTCCTTGATGCAGACTTTTCTCAGACAAAACATGTCAAGTTATTAAACACAGGAAATTATATTGTTTATGCATCATTCATTGGATGATCATAGTGGGAATTTTATTGCATGTATGTGTAGTACATTTTCTTTATTATATCAAATATGTGTTATTCATTTTCTAATAACCTTTGGTTTAAGCAATTGTCTTGTTAAGTTTCTCTCTGGGAAATGAACCCTTCTTCAGAAAAAAAGAGTAATGGGAATCTTCAGAGTACTTGTTGCATCTCATAGCAATCTCTAGATCATGACTCATAATCTTACCATCATCATCAAAAGTCTTAAAATTAATTTCTACTACTGCTGTAGCTCCACATGGTTGGAATCTTTCTGTTCTCACCAGTGTGTAAGGAGTTGTAATATTTTTGGCTTTGGAGGAAGAAAAAATTCCTCTCTCAGATGCTTCCTTCTGCATCCTCTCACCATTTCCTCTGGATAACTCCTCCTCTTTTGAAATTGGCAGCTAAGCTGTAGTTTTGGATTTCTGGCCCTCCTTCTCCATAAAGCTCCGCCTCCAAGTCCTTTTTACCTCACTGGTGAGCATTCACCTTTTTTCTCCTCTACTTTTTCCTGGTATTAAACTACATTTTCCTTATTGTGTTGACTGCTTGACTCCCGTTTTTGTCTTCCATTTTTTCACTGTGCAGGATACAAGTGCCATCATATAAAAAGGGAAGTGGGGGGAAATATGTTGAGAGAATGGAAGGACAGATTTGTGAAAAATACTTATGCAGACCCAGTAATTGCTTTCCTCTGCCCAGATAAATGTGCATGCAGGCTTTCCAGTGCAGGTGCAAGTTTAGCCAGGATATAAAGAGGCATTTCCATGGGCATCTTTAAGTCGGGGGAGCTCAACAGCCTGCATACAATTCAATTTTCAAACGTGCACAGGCTTTTTGCCTGCACTTAGCTGCTCAATCAAATAGCAGGTGCAAAGCTTAGGTACTCTCAACGCGCAAGCTTTGCAGCTGCTAATTTTCAAAGGGAACAATGCAGGTGGTTTTCCTTTGAAAACATTTTGCAATGTGCATGGATGGGCTAAAGAAGCAAATAATGTGGGCTATTCACAATTACCCCTTAAACTAGTTATGGCAGTGCTGCTCGATATGATCTAAACTGCTTATCATTGGAAAAAAAAAAAAAAAAAGGTATAAACCGGAAGGCTGTAATTGAATTTTAATCTGTGTCAATTTTGTTTTGGCCAGTTGTATCGCCATGGTGACCGAAGCCCAATAGAAGCCTATCCAACTGATCCCAACAAAGAAGATGCTTGGCCGCAGGGTTTTGAACAACTTTCAAAGGTTTGTTGCTCCTTGCAGGTGGTGGTCTCAATGGGCACTTTCAATCTATTTAATTCATTTAAGTTTGAAACCACAAATGTTGAGAGATGCTTTACTGAAAACCACAGTAACCAATAAATGAAACAGGGGGGCAAGAAAATGTGACCATCACAGCCTAACTCATGGGTTCCCACTCATTTTGCACCTATGGGACAAACCCTTGGCGGCTGGTCAAGCTACTTGTGCGTCATGGCTTTATTCACCAAAGACTGCATGGGTCAGTCACCTTTGCCAGTGAAAGAATCTTCAGTGTGCAGCTGTGTAGCAGTCACACAAACACTTTGATGAAAATGTGAACAGTCTGCTGTAACCATGCCACTAGTAATGCTTCAATTAATGTGGGAAGCAGTTTCTGTTATGCTATAGCTGCGACTTGTTTGCATCGATGGCGTGTATTGTTTAATATGGGGGGAGGGGTTGGGTTTAACACAAATCCATGTTATCATCCATTAGGACCATCCAACTTGGTGTCTATGGGTTTTTAAACATTAGATCTTTGTAAACTTGATTTTCTCCTGTTTCTTTTTAAGTTAGATTTTCTTTACAGTTTGGCTAACATAAAATGATTACCATATTGGCAAAAGGGTTGCTCATATAACTTTTATGGCCGTATTTTACAGTGCATGAGTTAATTATCTGGAAATAACAATTCTGCTTTGCACAGAACAGATTTTAACCATACACAAAAAGCAAAACAAGAAAAAGGTTCAGGATTATTGCTGAGGGACAAGTAAGAGGCATATTATTGTACCATGTACACTTCAGACTAATTCTGCTCTGTATTTTTCTTCCATAGATTGGAATACAACAGCATTATGAATTAGGAAAATATTTAAGGCAGCGGTACTCAGGATTCCTTAATACCACATACAATCGGCATGAGGCAAGTAAATGGCCAATTCAAAGCAGAAGAGCAACTAAAATGCCTACTGCATTAATTCTGCAAACTTTATTATAATCGTTCCGTTAGAACACTTGATACAATAAATGAAAAATAAAGGGACAAATAATCAAAACTGGGTACCTGGGTGCAAACTCTGCAGATACGTTTTACCCGTGAGGATTGTAACATAATAAAAGAAAACCCAGGTACTTTGATTATTGCCTGATGAAGCATTACACACAAATTTGCACCTACTTTTGCTGTAGGAAATTTTTTTGTAAAAAATAAACATGCATAGGTTGGAATATTCAAATCTCTGTGTTATGGAACCACTTGGTGTATTATTTCAGAGTTCTGTCTTCTGTATAAATGGAGGTGAATACCTTTTAAGAGAGCACTTTAGATTTATGTATTGTTGCTGTTAAAGCCTGGGATTGGTATTCACCTGCTTCAGAGAGACAGGAAACATTTATTGGTTATTTTATTTATTTATTGACATTTGATATTCCACTTTTTACCACGAATGGTCTCAAAGCAGATTACAATAGTATTAATTAATAGACAATAAAGATTGAACATCTATACACTTAGAGATTGATTCATAGATAGTTTCTTCCTCTCTGGTAATCAGGACTTTGGAAAGGAGATTTCTATCAGGAATGCTTGGCTAAAAAGCCATATTTTCACTTTTTCCCTAAAGGTGTGAGGTAGCTGGGCTCCAAACGTAAGGCTAATGGAAGCATGTTGCAAATCTTTGGTACTTAAAAGCTGAAGGCTCGAAATCTGGAGCAGTGTTTTCAATCAGTTTGTTACTCAGTTTTTCTCTTTTCTCAGGATCCCCTTGAAACAAGCAGCTCTAGTTGTTCCTTCTGATGGGCATGCACAATTTCATAACAGATTTGTTGTGGCTGAGGACACAGCTTGACTAGAGAACCCCCCAAGGGAACAGGCCAGGGCTACAGAGAAAGACAGAACTAAGCTAGGGAGTCTTCAGCCTATACCAGCCCCCGCAGGTTGAGCTCTTGGGTTCTGGCAGCCGGCAGGACTTAGACAGGGGGCTTGGACTGAGGCTAGTGCTGGACAGGAGACTCGAGCCAAGGCAAGGCTGGAACCAAAGGCGAGCGTGAAACTGGAGTCTGGAACCAGATGCAGGGAGGCATGACACACTGAAGCAGGCTGGGACCTGGAACACTGGAGCAGGATAGGACAGACAAGACAAAAAGACTAGACCAGACAGGTAGCACATAAAGCCTAGGGAGGCCACTGAGCAAGGCAAAAGCAGAAGGCTTAGGGAAGCCACAGAGCCAAAGCTGGAACAGGAAGGCTTAGGGAAGTCACAGAGCAACCAGATGCAGGGAAATGGAATGAGAAGGCTTAGGGAAACCTTCTTGCGTTCAGAAACATGGGGACAAGCGGGGAGCCGAGCAGACTCTATGACAAGGCCCTAAGCATAACTAGAGGCAGGGTTAAATAGTCTGGACCCTGCTGAGTCAAGAGATCACAATGACTATGAGTGGAGAGAGGGTAAGAGCAGCTCCCCGAGGGAGCCAATAATACACTCTGCTAATTGGGAGACTGCATAACAGGCAGAATCACAAGATCATCTCACAAAAATCTTTTTCCCAAACTAAGGTAAACACTGCAAAGTCCTGGTACCAGGTCACCACTTTATTCTATCGTTGAGGGTGTGGAGGGGCAAGTTTTCACTAATCTGAACAACCCCAGACAGAGGGTTCCCCATGCCCTGAATCCAGGTGGTGTGAAGGGTTTCACCAGGTTTTCTACAAATTAAAGTCTTTTTCAAAGCCTAAAATATCCTGGGATGCAGACCCTACCCACCAGGAAGTGGATAGGCAGGGAAAATCCACGACCCAACTCAAACTCCAAGCAGGGTTTCCTGGAATCCTAAGAGTAGGCCAAAAATCCAAAATAGGCAAAAGCTCCTACATACCTCCTAAACCTTCAGAAGTAACTCGCACTGCCCCAGAGCTGCTTATAAAGCCTCACAAAGGGAATGACCATTCCAGCACCCTCAAAAGGAGGGGATATATTTGAATGGTAACCTTCTCTTACTTACACTGATCTAGCTGACTAAGGAATCACCCAAGGCTTACTGGCAATGTGACCATAGGGTCCTTTACATTTAGGTGGCTGGTAAAAATAAAACTAATCTTCAAAATCCAAAGTAAAAGATGGAAAAGTGGATAAAAACATCCTTCAAAAATATTTCAAAATGTAAGGAAATAATATTCCTTACAATTGGGGGGGAAAAGGCATTCCTTCTATCTTTTACATACCCAGGCTTTAATCTCGAAGGCCCAAAGGGTCCTTACACAAAACAAGAAAGAAACATAACAGGAACAATGCATCCTGCCTCCTTGAAAGACTAAATAAAAGTCCATACAGTCTCTAGATATTTCCCCTTTTAATAGTAGTAACTAGCAACCAACACAGTAGTCCACATGGGGGAGCTGTAAACCACAGGGAATTTGCTGACTCTACCTACACAAATGGTATGTTATTCTTAATAGAAACCCAATATAATCTTTACCCTCTGAAATAAAAGTGGGGCACAGCCACAAATTTATTTACAATAGTTAATCATAAAGCAATACATTAAGGTCAAAAACATGAATGACATTTTAAGAGAGTAAAATGTGCAGCCAAGTGCAGCCAAGACATTTTAAGAGAGTAAAATGAGAGCCAAATGTGCAGCCATTTACTTTAATTTCTTAAAGTAAAATGTGCAGCCAAGCCGCACATTTTACTTTAAGAAATTAGCGCCAACCCAAAGGTAGGCGCTAGTTTCTGCTGGCACCGGGAAAGTGCACAGAAAAGCAGTAAAAACTGCTTTTCTGTGCACCCTCCAACTTAATATCATGGCGATATTAAGTCGGAGGTCCCGAAGAGTAAAAAAAAAGAAAAAAAATTTTTTTAATGGGCCAGAGGCTGTCAGGCCGAAAACCGGACGCTAATTTTGCCGGCGTCCGGTTTCCGAGCCCGTGGCTGTCAGCGGGCTCGAGAACCGACGCCGGCAAAATTGAGCGTCGGCTGTCAAACCCGCTGACAGCCGCCGCTCCGGGTCAAAAGGAGGCGCTAGGGACGCGCTAGTGTCCCTAGCGCCTCCTTTTGCCTGTTTCTACCGCACCACCTAATTTAAATACTGAATCGCGCGTACCGGCAAGTGGCCGGTGCGCTCGCCGGGAGAGTGGGCATTCGTCCGCTCTCCCACGGACTTTACTGAATCGGCCTGACAGCATCTTAAATAACTTCGCCCCAAGTTATTATATATTATCCGTTCATTATTTCGATATGTTCCATGTAAACCGCCTCCCCGGCGATAGTTATCTCTGTTAAATGTGAACCGGAGTGATATGTATTGTATACAGGAACTTCCGGTATATAAAAACCAAAAATAAATAAATAAATAAAGGAGGAAATGTACCTTCCCTTGACATCATCCTAGCCTTCTTAATGCATCTCTCATGTTTCAAACAAGCATTTCCTCACCCCCCTCAGTACCCTTCCTTACAGAGGAAGCTTGCAAAAGGCAAGAGCACTGCACTTTACACAGAACTCCCTGAACTTTGGGTGAACCCTGGACAGCAGGAACCATCCAGAAAACTTTAGAACCTAGTGAAGAATGTTAGTGATCCTTGGTAGGTTACACTACAAACTTAAAAAATAAAGGTAGTTATAGATAAATACAGTGTGTGCATTGTCTTAATAGATACTGTACAATACATGTGTAAAGACGGACATATTACAGAAACCATTTAAAGTCCATTTCAGTGAGCGCCCCCTGAAACATACTCCATGAGCAGAGTGCTGCATTGGAGCTAAGAAATTGGGAGGACTCTTTTTCCTGCTTTCACAAAATCCTTACTCTCATTGATTATAGATATTGCCTATTGGTACGCACACCTTGAACCTTTTCTGTGCCATCCATTCCCCGAATGGAGACCCCTGAAAAAATCTACAGTGGAATAACTAAGAAACTCTTTCATTCCTGCCACCAGGCCCCAAAGGTGGAATGTACCAGAGAACACTCAACTATCTATATGTACCATCATATAACATATTCTCACTATCAGGCCCATACAGTAAAGTGCGCAGGAGAGCCGGCGCTCCGAGGCGAGCACCCGCTCTCCCAACGCACGCCCAGGCACCTCTCCTGGGTGCGCGATTCTGTATTTAAATTAGGGCCGTGCTAATAAGGAGGCGCTAGGGTGACTAGTGTGTCCCTAGCGCCTCCTTATTGGCGGAAGCGGCGGCTGTCAGTGGGTCTGACAGCTGATGCTTAATTTTATCGGCATCGGTTGTCGAACCCGCTCACAGCCACGGGTTCGGAACATGGACACCGGCAAAATTGAGCGTCTGTTTTCCAACCCACGGGCAGATTTTTTTTCTTTTTAAAATTTTTGGGGCCTCCAACTTAATATCGCCATGATATTAAGTCGGAGGGTGTACAGAAAAGCAGTTTTTTTTCTGCTTTTCTGTACACTTGCCGTGTACTGTCTGAAATTAACTCCTGCCTTTAATTTCTGAGAGTAAAATGTGTGGCTTGGCCGCACATTTTACTTTCTGTATTGCGAGTGAATAGCTAATAGGCTCATCCATATGCAATTGCATGTGATGTGCGCTATTAGTTTCGGGGATTTGGCCGCGCGTTTTCCACGCGCTATTACCCCTTACTGTATAAGGGGTAAAAATAGCGCATCAAAAACGGGGGCTAACACCGTTCTGTATTGGCCTGTATGAGATTATGGAAGAACACTCTAGTTCAGTGATGGGGGACTCTCTGTCTATGAAATAGAAACTAGTTCGTTTAGTCTTCACATATACAGATACACCTTGAGGTCGATTTTAAAAGCATTGCTCATACAAAAATGCCCACATACATACACACTTGGGCTGCGCTGAAGCAATGCAGATTTTAAAAAGCTGCAAATTATACACATACGTTCCTGTGCGCACATGAAAAATAAGGGGGTGAGGCGAGGACGTTCTGGGATGGGGCCAACACTTGCACGCATAACTACGTGTTTTAAAACTGAGAACTGCAGCACCCACAGGCTAGATATCCATGCTGATGAGTAGCAAGTCTGTAGATTTCGAGATTTAGGGCATAGGGTCAAGTGGGCAGCGTGCAAGATGTAGAACTAGAGGGGTCTGAAAGACCTCAATATTAAATGGACAAACTGGTGGACTAATTGGGAACGTGCCTTGCACAAGCATGTTTTAAAATCCGTTTACATACATGCGTAAAAGCCAACAAAGTCCTATGGAAGACATGCGCACTAGCTTTGCTCGAGAAGCCTCTTAAAATAGGAGCATACTTATGCGCAGTTGGTGTATTTTAAAACATACACACGCAAGTGCACATGATTTAAAATTCCAGCGTATCTTCACTCGCGCACCGATACGTGTATGTATGGGTGCACATCAGCTCGTTTTAAAATTACCATCTGTGGTTCTTGTCCTGCAAACGAAAAAGTTAAACTTATTATATTCACAACACTCTTGTAATGTTTTAACCGGCCACTCTCACCCCCAGCTCCTCACACTGCCGTCGCAGCCAAAACGCCATCCTGCTACGTCCCCGAGGCCTCCATAGATGCACACATGATGCAGTACTTCTTAAAGTCCCCATGGCAGGAAACGCGTCAGTCAGTGCTCACTGATTATGTCATCAACCCTGTTATTTAAACCCTGGCGCTACAACAAGCAGATAACTCAGCAACAAGTCCTCCTGCCTTGCAGTGCATGTTAATATAGTCTGTGTGTATTATCTTGCTTTGCTGTTCCTCGTTGTTACCTTGCCTTGTCTTGCCTTGCTGTATCTTGCCTTGCCCTGCTTGTGTCTTGGTCCCTAGTGCCTTGTCTTTGTCTTGTCTGTCCGTCTCTGCCTGACTCCTGGTTCTGACCCTTGCTACGGACATTGACTACTCTTCTGGACTGCTTCCTGCCCTGACCCTGGCTTGGAACTCGACCTGCCTGCCGTCTGCCCTGACCTTGTCCTGGACCTGCTTACTGTTTGCTTGCTGCCTGCTCTGACCCCAGCTTCGAGCTCAGCCGGCCTGCCTGCCCTGACCTTGGCCTGAACCTGTATATTGTTTGCCCGCCGCCTGCTCTGACCTCTGCCTGAGACTTGATAACATCTGATCACTTCTTACAAGATTCCCGCCTAAGCCCTGCCGGCCCCTGGAATCCAAGGGCTCAACTTGCGGAGAATGAAGCTAGTATAGGTGAAGCCCTTGATCCAGTCCTTGCAAGAGCGAGTCCATCTGTTGTCAGCATGGGCCTAGTACGTTCGTTTGCTAGGCTGCATCAACCATGCCACAGCTGTGACAACTCTCAAACACTGTGTACCTACAAGAGAAGAGAAATTTTGTTAAACATATGATTTTAAAACATCATCTCTGCTGCTTCTTTACAGGTTTTATTCCTTATTTGGCTAACACAAAATGTTGATACCACTTAAATTCTTTAACAAAACGAAGGGCAAGAATCGGGAACCAAGTTTATGCAAGTGTTAATAGATGTGTGAGTGTGAGTGTGTGCCAGGGGGTGGCACCCTACGGGAGGAACAGGTTAAAGGCTGAATATGATGTCCGAGTTCATCACCTGACTGCTGGAGGATTTAGCAGTTAGCTACAATGACGTCCATACGCATTGTGTCCCTTAATGTAAAGGGACTAAACACTCCTCAAAAGAGACGACTTCTCTATAGGGAATTGGGTCATTTACGGGCAGATATTGCCTTTATTCAAGAGACATACTTGAAGGCCAGGTATGAATCTCTGATGACATCATCTACTTACCCATATCAATATTATGCAGCCTGCACTAGCAAATCAAAATATGCAGGGGTGGGGGTGCTATTGGCACAATCAATGGTTTTTGAATGCAAGGGATGTGTCCGTGATCCTCTAGGTCAGGGGTTGGGAACCCATGGCTCGTGAGCCAGATATGGCTCTTTTGAGGGCTGCATCTGGCTCGCAGACAAGTGTCACCACACTTTACAGTCCCCCGCTGACCCAGCTGCTCCCCGGTCCTCCTCCGCCCGGGCTTAAAATGCTGTCAGCCCGGGCAGAACGCGGCAGGACAGCTGGAGTCAGCTGCACCGGCGTGCTCTCTTCTTCCCGCCCCCCGCCCCCCCCCCCCCCCCCGCGGCCCGGAAGAGGAAGTGGAGAGCATCGGGTGCGTGCGCGACGAAAAGAAGACTGCAGCGTGGCTCGGAGGAAAATGAAGATCTTCAACCGCGGCCGATGGGACTCCGCCTCCGCGAGGTCTGAAAACGAAGGAGGTTAGCGTTGGGAGGAGGCTGCTGCTGCCGTGAGTTCCTGGGGTGGGGGTGGGAGAGAGAGAGAGTGAATGAGCGAGCAAGCATGTGTGTTTGAGATCCTGTGTGTGTGAGTGAGAGATTGCATGTATGTGTGTGATTGAGAGCCTGTATACGTGAAAGAGAGTATGTCTGTGATTGAGAGCCTGCCTGTGAGAGAGAGAGAGCATGAATGTAAGTTTACGATTGGGAACCTGTATGTGTAAGTTTGTGATTGAAAACCTGTTTGTGTGAAAGAGTATGTGTGTATGATTGAGATCCTTTGTGTGTGAGAGAAATCATGTGTATGTATGATTAAGAGCCTGTGTGTATAAGTAAGAGAGAGATCATGTGTGTCTGTGTGTGATTGAGAGCTGGTTTAGGTGATGGAGCATGCGAGTATGTGATTGAGAGCCTGTGTTTAAATGAGAGAGAGAGACCATGTGTGTCTGTGTGTGATTGAGAGCTGATTTAGGTGAGGGAGCATGTGAGTATGTGATTGAGAGCCTGTGTGTAAATGAGAGAAAGAGAGGACATGTTTGTAAGCATGTGAATGAGAGTCTGTGTGTGAGAGAAAAAGACAGCATGTATTTATGTGATTGAAAGCCTGTGTGTGTGTGTAAGCGGGAAGATAGACAGCATGTGTGTAAATGTGTAATTAAGAGCCTATATAAGTGAAAGAGAAAAAGCATGTGTATATGTGAGTACTGAGAGCATATGTGTATAGGTGTGTCATTGAAAGCCAGTGTGAGAGAGAGCGCTGGTATGTGACTGAGAGAGGAGAAAGTTCCAAGCAAACCAACCCTTCTCCTGCTAATTCAGAACAATCTCTGGACACCTGGATATCAAACGTTCCCAGGTATGCAAAGCAAAAAAATGTTTGTATCCTTATTATTTTTCATTACTGGGTCTTTGTGTCTGCTATTTTGAAATATTTTGTTGGTATCTGGAAATGTTTTATATGAGTTTTTAATTATTGGATATTCCACTCATCAGCTGTTTCGAAATATGTTCTTTTTGTTAGTACAGTTTTACTGCTGATGATTTTATATTTCTTGATTTGTTTTATAAGGATGGGTGATGTTTCTTTTTCCCTTTGTTACACTGCATACAGAGACTCTGGCTTGTTGCAGTTTCCAATTCAGTTTTTTTTGCATGCTTCTTGTTATGCGTTTTGGTCTCTTTATTCTGTGTTAGGTGAGGGACAGCACGTGATTCAGGTGAGGATTTCTGCTGGCGTGTAGTTTCTGTGTAGGACTCTATAGCAGCCTGACTTGGTCTGTTTTCCTAATAGGAGATGTATTGGTGTCTTAAGGCCTGGTGTAATATTTTCAGAGACTTATTGTACTTTAAAAGTGTGATCTTACATAAAATGCACACATTTACTTGTATTTAGTTTTAAACATATTGTATGGCTCTCATGGAATTACATTTTAAAATATGTGGCGTTTATGGCTCTCTCAGCCAAAAAGGTTCCTGACCCCTGCTCTAGGTCTTTATCTTATTCTAGTTATTTCTATAAATGGGGTTATGTATACTCTAATCAACATATATGCTCCCAATAAAGAACAGGGAACATTTCTAGACCAGCTGAATACTATGCTCAATACACATGGCCAAGGTTATTTACTGGTGGGAGGCGATTTCAATCTGGTAAGGTACCCCTCCATAGACGCTTCAAGGGGATATGTTTCCACTACTGGCTCCCATAGAGCAAGGTTGCAAGAGCTGATGGATCATTGGCTCCTACTCGATGTGTGGAGAACGCTATATCCAACAACACGTTCCTACACTTTCTACTCTACACCCCACTCCTCTTATACCAGAATAGACTATTTTTTATCAGATAAGGGGCTATTCAACCACATAAAGCAGGCTGATATCAATCCAGTGGTCTGGTCCGATCATGCTGCTGTAACCATAGTGGTTGAGCTTAGCGGGTATGATGCCGGCCTAAAATTTTGGCGTCTGAATGAGTCACTATTGGGGGACGAGGACTATAATAAGACTCTTATTAACAATATAGAGTCATTTTTTGCACTAAATGATACAGGCGATGTCCCCTCCCCAGTGGTTTGGGATGCTTGTAAGGCGTATTTTCGGGGATTATTGATTTCGCGAGGAACTTATATTAAAAATAGGGACTCGAGGGCTGCGCAGGAGTTACGAATCACTATAAAACTCTTGACTCAGCAGCACCAGGCCACTGGAGCAGGGAAGACTTTAACAAAATTATCGAAAGCGAGAGAGGATTTATTAAGACTAGAATCTCATAAGATTAATCATCATATGCTGTTAACGAAGCAAGAATACTTCGAGGGCGGAAATAAAGCGGGGAAGCAACTTGCCAATAAACTAAAAAAGCTCCAATACCAGAATAATATTGCCAAAATCAAAACCGAAAATGATACAATACTTACCAATAACACAGATATACGTAAAAGATTCCTAGAGTTTTACTCAAACCTTTATGGAGCAAACCAGGATATTCATCAAATACAAGTGGATGAATATCTGGCTAGCACGCCTTTACCCTGCTTGACCTCTGAAGCACAAGGTGAACCGGAAGCCGAGATTACAACGGCTGAGATATTAGAAAGTATACACTCTATGAAAACAGGGAAATCGCCTGGCCCCGATGGCTTGACAGCAAAATTTTACAAGCAATTTGGTCCCTATCTAGTTGCACAATTACAAAAAGTATACAACTCACTAAGGGGAGGCGAATCTCTGGAGGCCCAAGCAAATCTGGCGGGCATTACGGTTCTTCCCAAACCTGGGCGTGATCCCACGAATTGTGGCTCATATCACCCAATCTCATTAATTAACTTAGATCTTAAAATATTAGCGAGAATTTTAGCAGGTCGTATGAATAAATATATTCTTAGCCTTATACACCAAGACCAAGCGGGATTTATGCCAGGGAGGATGGCAGGAGACAACATACGTAAGCTGGTTAACTTATTATGGCTAGCCCATGAGCGTAAAGACGACTCTTTGCTTCTCTCTATGGATGCGGAGAAAGCATTTGACATGGTCCACTGGCCATTCTTATTTGGGGTTTTAAGGAAGATGGGATTTGGTCCATATTTTTGTGAATGGCTCTATAAATTATACGAGCACCCCAGAGCTTGTCTCAAGATCAACGGAGGGTACTCCGATAGTTTTGAAGTTGGAAGGGGTACACGGCAAGGCTGTCCACTCTCTCCTTTGCTCTTTGCTATTTTCCTGGAACCATTGGCCATCCATATCCGAAACAATATCACAATTCGGGGTTTTGAGGTGGGTAGACTATGCCATAAACTTTGCCTTTTTGCTGATGATATTATTTTTACAGTACGGGACCCACATAACTCTTTACTAGCCATAGAATGAGAAATACGAATGTTCAGCGAGGCCTCAGGGTACAAAGTTAATTGGGACAAATCAGAAATACTAAATGGCCAATCAAAAACTTAAATATTTAGGAGTATATTTAACCACTCATCCCAAAGACTTATATTCTTCAAATTATGCACCTCTCATCAAAAAAAAATCTTTTTCGATCTGGATAAATGGCATAGACTACCTATTTCTTGGTTGGGTCGTATTTTTTTTATTTATTTAGAAACTTTTATATACCGGCATTAGTGGGTACATCATACCGGTTCACATAATAACTTAAAGCATGGAAAATACATTTCAACAAGGAGAATGTAACTGGGCGGGGGGTAAAATAAATAGGCAGTAGGAAGGATAGATAAAACAAGAAAGTCAAGAAAGTCATGAAAGTATTGCCACCATTAAAATGAACACATTACCTAAACTATTATACTTGTTCCAGTCCCTTCCAATTGCCATTCCAGAGGCTGCCATAAAATACTGGCAGCGGCGGTTTTTTGGATTTATCTGGAATAGACGCCCTCCTAGGGTAAGCAAACGAGTATTGTACCAATCCAAACTGGAGGGGGGACTCGGTGTACCCAACATACACTGGTACTATATAGCTGGTCAACTGCGACCGATAGTCGCTTGGCACGAAGAACGAGACCCTAGGGACTGGGTCCTAATAGAGCAGGAAAGGGTGGGGAGTATGAATTTGGCTGCCATGCCCTGGCAACCTAAAAATACCTGGAAGGACTGCCCGGGTATGCTTCCAACCACTAGACATACATTATCCATTTGGAGGAAATAGAAACCTAAAGTAGTGGGAGCAAAATCATATTATTACCTTACCAGTCTCTACCATAACACATCCTTTCTGCCAGGTATCCCGGAGCTTGCATTCCAGACTTGGAAAAGGAGATCCATTCTACGAATGGAACATATATGGGGTGACGATAGCCTACTTACCTTTGTCCAAGTTAGAGAGAAATTCTCCCTACCAGTTACGGAATTCCTCTCGTATAAGCAAATTTCACACTTTTGCCAGGTCCAGGGTATTCCAGCGGATATGAGGGCTGGGAAAACGTTACGCCCCTCATAAACACCAGGGACTTTTATCTAAAATCTATAAACTATTAAATACTAAATGTGCGGTGGTACCCTCACATATTAAGGCTTGGAGCAGTGATTTTAAAAGAAATGTTGATGAGAGAGAATGGGAGCAGATATATCTCAATGTTCGTAAAGCATCTGTTTCCTTGACACTCATAGAGAATGGGTATAAAATGTTATACCGTTGGTATATAACACCTGATCGCTTGAGGAAATAATAGCAAATCATGAGGGAACCTGTTGGAGGGGATGTAATACTCGAGGTACCTTTTTACATATGTGGTGGGAGGGTGATTGTATCAAACCTTTATGGACGCAACTAGAACAATGGCTCACGACGGTATTGGCTACCTCGGTATGCCTCTCGATGGAAAGTGCATTGTTGAATACCCCTCAGACTAGTGACTTATTTACAATACCAGAGTTTTGTGTGCAAGCTTGTATAGCCACGCGGTTGGAAATAGCGAGAGCGTGGAAGAACAGAACTGGTCCGCCCTTTGCTGCAGTGCTACATAGAATGGACCACCTCTGCACAATGAACCACATCACGGCTGGAAAGCATAAGAGGATAGAGAAATTCCACCAGACTTGGGACTCATATTTACGCTGAAGAACTACTTGGGATCCATAGATTGTTGGACAAACACGGAGCCTTGGACACGCATGTCACACTCATGAGCACTTATAAGTACTTTAAGTATTATAAGTATCTTGTTACTCAAGTTTTTGTTAAACTAGGTCGTTGATGTTCTTTGCCTTTTCTTGGTTTGAGACTCACATGTATAAGAGGGAAGGGGGTTATACAGGGAGATAAATGAGAAACGTGGTGCTTATTTGATTGGGATTGCAGAATGTTTGTTGTATTTGAGAATAATTGGCACCAATAAAATTGTTAAAAAAATAAATAAATAAATTCTTTAACAAAACATATTTTCAATAATTATGAAAAGAGTACAATTGCAATGAGTAGAATAGCCTCCTGTCTTGATATTAATACTTTAATATCACAAATTTAATTTCCTCATCTATGTTTGGGTATACCAAAATAGATAGAAACTACTTTTTAGATGTTACTCCCAAGAGGTCCACTTCCTCTCAAACTCAGTTGTTACTGAGTCTCTTGACACCCATGTTTCCTCATTTTTTAATACACTGCATATTCTTCTTTTATCTTGAGGTACCCCTACTTAATAGCAAGCATGCTTCTCTGTCACACCTGTGCAGGGAGGTGAATGTTAAAGAATCTTACACTTAATTCCAAAGGGTACGAATGTAACTTCACCACAGATTCATTTCTACTTCTTCCTCTATGAGACTGTTGGCAGTTTATACCTTTTGGATGAAAAAAACACTCTTTACCCTATCTGAAAGTCCTCTAATAGCTCATACTGCCTGGGCTAATACTTTCTGCTCCCCATCAATAGTAGTAGTCTGTAGTCTTCTTTTAACACTCACTTGTCTCCTGTCACAGATACAAATTCAGACTCAACAGCTGTATGGAAAACAGAGGTTAATTGGTAATCAGATCAGTGTGCAGCATGGTCCAGAATACTTGAAAGGCAGAAAAGGTAGTGGAGTGATCACAGGTTACAGTATGATAAAAGAGGATGGTAACCACAAAGCAAGTCTCAACTGTTCCACATACTAGACACAAACTTGAAGAAAGTCTTTTCCCAATCATTTGCTGCAAAATAGAGGCTAATTGACACGAAGTACAGTCCTCCGACATGAGCCAGGTTTCGTTGGGAAGGCTGCATTGGGAGGGAGAAGATAAGATTATACCTTAACATCTGCATAGCAAATGGAATATCGGCTCAGGCTTTTCCTGGGCTGCCTATGATGATGTGGATCCCTGGCTAGCCAGGAGACACGCCCATGCCTCCTCTCCCCCTCCCTGATAAGAGAGGTGATTGGAAGTTTCATAATGTGCAAGCCTCACTCTACTCTAGGTCCACATGTGTTGCCAAGACAGCAAACATAACACGCTGTCATTGGCTCTGGAGCATGTGGACCCCTTTCAAATGTAGCCAATACCACCCCCCCCCCCCCCTGCCTTGTAAGCCATGAATCTTACCCCTTCCAATTTTTCTTGAATTTCCCCTCCCGCCCTCCTCCTCCTTCACTCATGTTTTTTCTAGATCTTTGTGCTGATTGCTCCTGGTGGTTACTTTCTTGTTTATATGGATACATTTGTTGTCACGGCTAGCAGAGTACCCGAGCGATAGAAGAAAGCTTAGTAGTATTTTGAGTCTCCGGTAGATGTGAATCGTTATGGAGCTAGGTTCAACCCTGTGAATATCAGGTTTCTTGCTGGCTGTGGCGGGTACCTGAGGTTAAACAGACCTACAGGTTGTGCAACCTGGAGTAGTCTTAGCTTGTTGGTTGTGGTGGTTAAGCTGCCAGGGCTGGTCTGGGGATGGCTTACTTACGTACAGTTATGCTATTTTATTTGGCTTGGGTTCTGAATTTGAATAAAAGCTGTGGCCTTTGACCTCCCAAACACCTTGTCTTGTGCAATTATTTACTGCGAATGAGTGAGGAGGGGAACAGATTGGAGGCAAGTTCAGGTTTCAATAAAGGAACAGAGGTTACTATGAGAGTAATTAAAAAACATACCAGTTTAAGGAGCAGATTCACTTCCATCAAAGCTTTACAAAAATAGTTCACTTTGCAACTATAGAAAGAGAAGTGTATATCGCTCGATGAAATTAACTACAAAGTATGCAAGATATCCAGAGAAACACAGGAGAGAATACAAGAAGTACATAATTCAATGGGAACCCTGCATACCAAATTACAGGCAGAGTTGGTAAACGTAGAGGAGCAAGGAGTATATTATGTTGTGATCCTGCCTGTTATGCAGCCTCCCAACCACCAGAGTTCCCCATGGAGCTGCTTCTAGTCTTGCTTCAGTCATAGACTCCGTGATCCCATGATTCAGCTGCGCTCTGTCTATTTAACCTTGCTTCTGGCTATGCTCACAGCCTTGTCATTGAGTCTCACTAGCTCTCTGCTTGGCCCTGTCCTGCACTGGACTGAGCTTTGGCCTTCTCAGGCCTTCTACCTTTGCCTTGTCCTGTGGTCTTCTCAGGCCTTCTACCTTTGCCTTGTCCTGTGGTCTTCTCAGGCTTTCTGCTATAGTCCTGCCTAGTGGCCTTCTCAGGCCTGCTTTCTAATCTGTTATCAGGCTTTTGTGTTTCTTGTTCTGTTTTGTCCTGTCCTTGTCTTGTCCTGGTCTGTCTGTTCTGTCTGCCCAGCCTTTCGTGCACCAGGCTCCAGTGTTCCAGTCTGTTCCAGTTACACGCTTACTTGCACCTGGTTCCAGACACCAGTTCCATGTCTGCCTGATTCTGGCCTCGCCTTGTCTTAAGTCTCCAGTCCTGCTCCACCTTCACCTCTTCATCAGCCACAGTCCAAGTCCTGCCGGGTGCCAGAACCCAAGGGCCCAACCTGCGGGGGAGGTGGCTGATTATAGACTGAAGATCCTTAGTCCTGTGTCTGTCCTGAAGTCCTGGCCTGTCCCTGTGGGGATTCTCCAACCCTAGCTGGGCCCATAGCTGTAACGTATTACAGTTTTAAAAAAGTGCCAAAAATTTTTGGCCAATCACAAAATGGTCACATGACCAAAATGATGAATCAGAGAACAAAGAAGTACAGGGATCAAGCAACCAATCATGAGAGGGAATTTAAATCCTATGCAGTGAATACAAAATTCACTGCATAGACTGCCATTCGATTTCACGATTCAGTCCAAGAGGTGTCAAGAACAGATGCTCGAAAATCCATTGCTGCTATTTGCAAACTAAAGTAGTTGAAAAATCTCCTCCTCTACTAGACAGATGGACTAGTTCATTTACAAAAAATTGCAAGTCTGATATGGTTTGTGATTACTCCTGCCAATGAATGACCATGGGGGCTTCTTATCCAAGCTCCTCCCAGAACATCCTGATGATATTGTAGTGGTTAACACCGGATTGGTGCCACGTTTCTCCTTTCTTCCCAATCTTGTCTTGCGCCCAGGAATGAAGATCTTTTCCATGCATTACTTCTAAAGGTCACTGGATCTCTCTGGGTGAGAAACTCCTCTGAAAAACTCCTCTCCTGATTTGGCAACTAAATTCCCTTCCAAAGTAGAAGAAGGAAGGATGGACAAAATCTTCTTTCAAAATATATTTCAAAATGTAAGAAAATAATATTTCATAAAATTGGGTAAAAGATACCTCTTTTACATACCCAGGCCTTAATCCCTAAGGCCAAAGCAAGAAAAAAACAAAACAGCAACAGTGCCATTCCGGCTCCTGGAAAAGATACAAATCCATACTCTCCCTAGATGTTTCCCCTTTTTATAATAGTAAGAAGAAACCAACACAACAGTCCACATGGGAGAGCTGTAAACCACAGGGAATGCTCTGACTCTACCTACAGAAATGGTATGTTCTTCTTAGCTGGACACTTTCTGGCCTTCGGGATCCAGAACACTGTGTACGTTGTTCTTCTTTCTTCCCTTTCCCTGTCCCCAGAAATATCTCTCGAGTTTGCAGATAAACAACATATGCATGTTGTTGAACAACGCACATCTCCCTTACCCGCTTGCAGGCTGGACAATATTCAAACCTCCCATTTCAACAGGTAAATTATTTTTTTTTACTTGTGGAAATGGCTTTGAATCTTGACCTCTAAAAGCTTTGCTAATTAGATTAGTCAAATTCTGTCCAGTATTCTGTTCTGATGTGGGTTATATGAACAGGATTAAAAAAAAAACAAACACTACAATTACAGCTACCCTGAAGAGAGGACCATCACAGTATTCATCTGTAGCTATTTGGTCATTTTCTCCTTTGATTTTGTCACATTGTAGCAATCTTTATATGTATTAACAAAGGATGTTTTGCTTGTTTGCTTTTCAAATTCCAATTCCAGATCTATGTTCAAAGTACAGACTACGATCGAACTCTCATGAGTGCCCAGGCCAACCTGGCCGGAATGTTTCCACCAGCTGATAAAGAGATTTGGAATCCCAGCATCCCATGGCAGCCCATTCCAATACACACCATGCCACTGTCACAGGAGCAGGTCTGTATGCAGGAACATCCTGCCTCAGTGTGGACATGCCTTTTCTGCATATGGTGAGAGAGGCTTTTCTGATCCAGGGGTGGGGGAATCCCGAAGGAAAAGGCTTTCATGGCAAAATGTTGCCCTTCAGGTTGCTGTGTTAAAATGGCAGCAGCTCATCCCTAGTCACCAAGGTTTTTAGAAAATGACTAGAGATGAGCTGCTATAATTTGGTGACAGTTCTGAATAATCATTCTCACACAGTTATTGCTGTTCCAAGAAAAGTTAGTTTACTTTAATAGAATGGTTGAAATGATGAACAATCTGGTACAATGTACAGTATTGGGAGATGAATCCCTAAAGAAGATGAATCCTATTTTCAGATATAATGGGTATGATTTCTCTTGAGTAACATGGTCCTAGGACTCCCCTCCTCCTCTGGGATATTCCTCAGTCTGATTTATTGTTGCTCTGTTTCTCTTTTGACTTCATCTGGTCCCTGTTGGGCTTCCAGACCCTATTCTGGCAAACACACAACAGTTTCCAAAAATACAAACATAGAGAAAATAGGAAGTGGAAGTGTCAATCTACTTCCCAACTCTTTATCCTTCAAAAATAGGACCAGACTGCCAGGCTCAGACCTCAGGCCTGCAGCTCCTGCCCTACATACAGCAACACATGCTGCCAGTGTGTTTGTATCACAACACCCTCAAACTCTCTCCTTTACTTTTCTTTTCTTCTCTCTAGAATCCCCTGTGAACTAGTAATTAAAACCCCTTGGATGCACAATTAGAGCACACCCTAAGGAGAATGCTCATGTCATAGAATCATCCCACTACCTATTCATGCCAATTGCAATGTCTTTCTTGTGAGGCATATGCTCCCTCATAGGGAACCAGGGGGCACGTACACATATACGGAGTCACAAAGATTTCTGTATTAATCCACAGAGCAATCTTCAGACGTATTTCTCTTTCTCTTGGATTGTGTCTCAACAATCAAGTTGGTTTAATGGATGCTACAAAACTACAAAATAGAAAAAACTATTACCCTCGAGAATTTCTTTTTTCCATGAGAGCAACCAGTAATCTGTGAACTGCTAGTTTGCAAAAGCATTATAAATAGTTTTTGTAAATGCTGAAATAATATTTACAAAGCTATTGCGAAACTTTAGATTGAGAAGAGAACATAGAAAGAAGGTAACAGAGCATGGTAAAACATTTAGGAGTTATGGCTTTTCAGAGGTTTTGGTGTTATCTCTGTGCTGCTTTCCCCTACAACAGTTGGCAAGAAGAGCTCAGTGGAACCAGATGTTCTAGGGTATATCACTTTAGAGATGCTGTGGCAAATTCTGGCTCATTTAAAAATTAAAGTGACCATTAAGATGAAAATTTACAATCATTTGTGACTAAAGAAGACACATGGGTGGCCCAGACAAATTTCATGGGGGGGGGGGTCTAGTAAGACCCTGGGTAACTTTGGTGAGAGAGGTAACGGTGGTGGGGCCACTTGGCAATAGTGATCATAACATGATCAAATTTGAACTAATGACTGGAAGGGGGGGACAATATGTAAATCTACAGTTCTAAAACTAAACTTTCAAAAGGGAAACTTTGTTAAAATGAGGAAAATAGTCAGAAAAAACTGAAAGGTGCAGCTGCAAAGGTTAAAAGTGTACAGCAGGCATGGACATTGTTTAAAAATACAATCTTAGAAGCGCAGTCCAGATGTATTCCATGAATTAAGAAAGGTGGTAGGAAGGTGGTAGGAAGGCAAAACGATTACCAGCATGGTTAAAAGGTGAGGTGAAAGAGGCTATTTTAGCCAAAAAATATTCTTCAAAAATTGGAAGAAGGATCCATCGGAAGAAAATAGGAAAAAGCAAAGGCATTGTCAAGTTGATAAGGCAGGCTAAGAGAGAATTTGAAATGAAGGTGCCATAGAGGCAAAAACTCATAATAAAAACTTTTTAAAATATATCCGAACAAGAAACCTGTGAGGGAGTTGTTTGGACCATTAGATGACCAATGGGTTAAAGGGGCTCTTATAGAAGATAATTTAGTCTTTCTGCAATGACCTTAATTCTTTGCTTCTGTGTTTCCTAATGAGGATGTGGGGAGATGCTGGTTCCAGAGATGATTTTCAAAGGTGATGATTCAGATGAACTGAACCAAATCACTGTGAACCTGGAAGATGTTGTAGGCCAGAATGACAAGCTAAAGAGTAGCAAATCACCTGTGCTGTATGGTAAGCACCCCAGGGTTCTGAAGGAACTAAAAAAATGAAATTTCAGATCTATTATTTAAAATTTGTAACCGTTAAAATCATCTATTGTACCTGAAGACTGGAGAGTGGCCAATGTAACTCCAATATTTAAAAAGGGCTCCAGGGGCAATCCAGGAAACCATAGACAAGTGAGCCTGACTTCAGTGCCGGGAAAAATAGTGGAAACTAATCTAAAGATCAAAATCACAGAGGATATAGAAAGATGGTTTAATGGAACACAACATGGATTTACCCAAGGCAAATCTTGCCTCCCAAATCTGCTTCATTTTTTTGAAGGGTTTAATAAACATGTGGATAAAGGTGAGTCAGAAGATGTAGTAAATTTGGATTTTCTGAAGGCGTTTGACAAAGTCCCTCTTGAGAGGCTTCTAAGGAAACTAAAAAGTCATGGGACAGGAGGCGGTGTCCTTTCGTGGATTACAAACTAGTGGAAAGACAGGAAACAAAGTAGGATTAAATGGTCAATTTTCTCAGTGGAAAAGGGTAAACAGTGGAGTGCCTCAGGGATCTGTACTTGGACCGGTGCTTTTCGATATACGACGAGTGAGGTAATCAATTTTGCAGATGATACAAAATTATTCAGAGTAGTTAAACCACATGCAGATTGTGATAAATTGCAGGAAGACCTTGTGAGACTGGAAGATTGGGCATCCAAATGACAGATGAAATTTCATGTGGACAAGTGCAAGGTTGATGCATATAGGGAAAAATAATCCATGCTGAAGTTACACGATGTTAGGTTCCATATTAGGAGCTACCACCCAGGAAAAAGATCTAGGCATCGTAGTGGATAATACATTGAAATCGTCAGCTCAGTGTGTTGCAGCAGTCAAAAAAGCAAACAAAATGTTAGAAATTATTAGGAAGGGAATGGCGAATAAAATGGAAAATGTCATAATGCCTCTGTATCGCTCCATGGTGAGACCACACCTTGAATACTGTGTACAATTCTGGTTACCACATCTCAAAAGAGATATAGTTGCTCTGGAAAAGGTACAGAAAAGGGCGACCAAAATGATAAAGGGGATGGAACACCTCCCCTATGAGGAAAGGCTAAAGAGATTAGGGCTGTTCAGCTTGGAGAAGAGACGGCTGAGGGGGATATAATAGAGGTCTTTAAAATCATGAGAGGTTTAGAATGGGTAAATGTGAATTGGCTGTTTACTCTTTCGGATAATAGAAGGACTAGGGGGCATTCCATGAAATTAACAAGTAGCACATTTGAAACTAGTTGGAGAAAATTATTTTTCTGTCAACATACAATTAAGCTCTGGAATTTGTTGCCAGAGGATGTGATTAGTGCAGTTAGTGTAGCTGGGTTTAAAAAAGGTTTGAATAAATTCATGGAGGAGAAGTCCATTAACTGCTATTAATAAAGTTGTCTTAGAGAATAGCCACTGCTATTACTGGCATCAGTAGCATGGGATCTACTTAGTGTTGGCAGTGGCTTAGCCAGAATTGATTTTTTTGGGTGGGCTCAAGGTTAACATGGGTGGGCTGTAGGCATGCAGGTCTGGGACCTACTAGTTGTTTTCTTATTGATAAATAATGCCATATACTGCACCCTAGAATGGCTTTCTAAGTAATTTGCAACACTCATTATGCATCATGCGTGAAACTTTAAAACATTTTACCTCAATTATTTCAAGCACTTACCAGCGTTAAAACTTCCTTATTAATCAGAATTTTTTTTATATTTATTGCAGTTTATAAATGCACAAGTATAGAAAACAATCAGATCCAATCATGTAATAAAACAAAGATAATTAATGTATTCTTTCATGATCCATCTTTGCAGAAAACCAGAAATCTTCATAAATACAATAAAATATAATTAATCATCAGAACAGGTGCAGCGCAGAGCTAGGGCAATTCACATTACAACTAACATGAAAAAAAAATTTCAAATTCTGGTGTTACCTTAGCAAAAAATAACCCTCCACTGCTATTTTGTGAACACAAACTCTTGCAAAGAAAGAGGCATCTAGAACCTTGCCATACAGTCACAGCACTGACTCTCAGGATTCAAATAACAGCAATCTTATGAAATAGCAGCAATGCAAATACTACACCAGGCCCTAGAACATTAATACATCACCTACGGGAATAACAGAACAAGCTGAGCTACTACTACAGAGAAACTACACGCTAGCAGAAATACTGCATTCCGGTCATACACGCAGGCAAAACAGAGACCACAGAGAAACAGAAACATGCAGATAAAACCAAAATAGCCTGAGAAACTAAAGTCTTTGAACAGTGGAATACTGAAGAAAGAGCAAAATACAAAAATATAAAAAATGCACATTCCCAAAGATGGCATATCTAACATCTCAAAATATATATATTTTTTTTACATTTGTTGTCTGATCTTTAGAAAAATACAATCAGTTGGTCCTGGTCTCTCTTTCCTATTGTTTCCCTTGTTGCTCATTTCCTAATTCCTTTTCAGTGTCTTTCTTCTGCTACTGTCTTCTTCCCTTCCACACACACACATACACGCTTTCTCTCATAGACTCCCTCACACACTCAAGCTCTCACTCTCATATGCTCTCCTCCCCCCCCCCCCCCCACACACACACAAGCTCACATTCTCTGCAGACACACATACAAGCTCTCACTTTCTCACCCCTCCCCAGGCTTACATTCTTATGCACACACAGACTCACATCCAGGCACTCATTCTCACCCACAAACTGATGTTCCTATTCTCACCCACACATACACTTATTCAAGTTCCCATTCACACCCACACATACACATATTCAAGCACCCATTCTCACCCACACACAAACCCAGACTCCCATTCTCACCCACACATACACATTCAAACCCGCGCAGAGCTTCCGCTTCTTCCCCCTCCCAAGCAGGAAGATCAGTTGGCCTCTCCTGCTGCCACCGGCCTCCTGCTATCTGTGGGCCATATGGCCCACTGATCTTCCTGCTTGGGGGGGGGAGGAAGCAGAAGCTGAATGCGGCGCTTCTGCTCCCTCCTCCGCCCCCCTCCCAAAAAAAATAGGAAGATCGGTGGGCCATATGGCCGCAGGATCGCTTCCCCATGTGTGCCGTGCAAATGCACGGAATGGCGCACCGGCCCCTGGGTCCTTCTGTTCGCCATGCGGAGATGGGATCCCACAACGGCCTTGCAAGTCCAGTGTTCCACTTCCGGTTCCAGTTGGGTGGGCCTGGGTCCAAATTGGGTGGGCAGCTGCCCACCCAGGCCCATCCGTGGCTATGCCACTGGTGTTTGGGTACTTGCCAGGTACCTGTTGCCTGGATTGGCCACTGTTGGAAACAGGATGCTGGGCTTGATGGAGCCTTGGTCTGACCCAGTATGGCATGTTCTTATGTTCATAAACTTTAAGCCCAAGTAAACTAATCTGAGGAAATTGCACAGATTCCAAAAAATATCAAACTATTCCCCAGTTATCACTTAATTTTTCATTTTTTGTAAATTAGATGAGTTATCTCTTTGTGGGACCTTCACGAGTACAGTTTGTAATTGTCGCAAACTGTGTTCTCTATAAGTCCAGCTTTGCTTTATTCATTTTTTTCAATTTTTATCAATTTCATTTCAATCTCAACTTTATTTTCTATTAAAACCTTCAACCGGATCTCAGGATCCTCCACTCATCATGAAGGTCCCCTCACGGGTAGCCTTATGGTTAGCGTCTTATTCTTGTTTTATCAAAGAGAGCAAAATCCCAAACTTAGCTTTAATATTCCATTTAATCACTGCCCCGACATGGATCCATGTTTCGATGTCGCATCTGCATCAGGGGGCTCCTCTATAATCTGATACAGTCTCTCATCCTTCAATATATTGCTCCGCTCCCTGAAAAGACCAGCTGTATTTCCACACATGCTTCAAAAGAACTTTAACAAAACATGGCGTCCACCACCATCTTTTATACCCATCGGAAGAAATGACGTCACTTTCAAATTAAGGAATACCAATTAATTATTTCATTCAATCCCTCAGGTTGCACCGATTTCAAATCAAAGATCCAAAATTGCTTACGACGATTAAGCAATGATTGAATATCAGCTCCTCTTTCTGAAACGTATATTGACTCCAAAATCGTCCACTTAAAATCTTTAAATTGACGACTCTTCTCCACACAATACACTACAACCGGAGCTGTCAACTTGGATGTCTTAATACAACTCTTATGCTCCAGCAACCGTGTCCGGAGTTTTCTCATCATAAGCCTCACAATCCCCAAGCAAAAAAAGGGGGACAAACGCACGATATCAAATCCACTCAGACTCACTGTTCCAATCCGCCATAACATCTCAACCCATTATCTCAAAAACCGAACACCATAACTTCCACACTCACCAATCCTACCCATCTCAAAACCAGTCAATGGTCTAAGCATTAAACTATGCCATCATAACCAGATTAATGTATGCTATAATGCATGCCTAGAATCTCACACCAACATTCCATCTAACTCAGAACAACTAATTGTCTAAACATTAGCCAATATCACATTAACCGAATTGAATTGTACTGCAGTACACACCTCCACCCTCACACTAAACAGGCTACCCGTAAGCCATATATTCAAAAGTATGCACTCCACTCTATGTCCAGCATGGCTGTACCCAGCTCACACCATGCAGCCTCCAGAGTCCTCCTCAAACTGCCCATCAGACAAATTTGCACAGCATCATTACAGCCAGAGACCCCCACCCCCTTGAAATCAGCCACTCAGGAGAGGGTCCTCCCTCTTGACTATGAGGACAGCTTCTCAGCGATGAACTGCTGTTCATCATTGGCATCAATTCCCATCCATCCCTTGGTTTGTATACACTACCACAGGCATGGGGTAATCACGAACTTGCCGAGAGCTTTACGTCCCACCACGCTTCAGCCTTAAATGAAAACTACTGAAAAATTGCCTGCAAAGCTTCCTGCAGGATTATTAAAAAGATCCTGCCCAATGTCAGAAAAGTGCACATTGTCATCTCTATAAAAGCCTTTGCAGAACGTGGAGATCAAGCCATGACATTTATTTCCTAGAAATATCCAAGTTGTTAAAATAACAGAGGTCCATACTGAAAGTGGTTTGTCCAGATAAGTTGACACTTAGCTGGACAAACCCCAAGGTTTTAAAAATCCTACCAGTTTCACCAGCCTTAAGTTATCTGGGTAAGTAGTTAGCTAACTAACTACTTAGCTGGATAACTCAGGGGCGGTCTGGGATAGTTTACAATTATCTAGCTAACCCATAGGTGCATCAGTTTGTGATGTTTTATCACAGGAGGGGTTCCACTATTATGTGTGTGTGTGTGTGTGTGAGGGGGATTGCTGTGATAATGGGATATTCTTTTGTCTCGCAGCCAATCACCGCAGGACAAAAGAACAAACCAAGTGGCCCTTTAACGCAATAGTGGCCCCATCTTCAAGGGACTGCAATCGCCTTAAATGGCCACTAGTCCGAAAAAAAAAAGTCATGGCCACATGGGGAGGTTGCATGAGGTCAGTGCTGACTGCCATCTCAACCCGGGACCACCTCGACTGCCCCAAAATGTAAAAAATGTAAAACAGAATTGTGATGGCCTGAGACCCTCTTCCCACCTCCCCAAATGTGGCCCCAGCCTCTGATCCCAATACCCCATCCAAGTGAGAACCTGATCATGATCCGCCGACTCCCCCAAGTGACAGTGATGACCCCCCAACTGTTAGACCCCCTTGCTGCCATTCACCCACCCCCATTCCTCCAAGTGACAGATTCCTCCCCCAAAAGTAAAAAAACAAAACAAGAAAAGGGTCCCGGACTCAGACCCCCCTCCCTGCATCCCCTTCAAATCTTTAAAAGGATCCAGTGGGGGGGTAAGTTCCAGGGATCGGACCTCGGCCACATGGTCTGGATCACATCAATGGGGCAAGGTCAGGTCAGTGCAATTTTGGAAAATATTTCTGGCCCCAATGCAGGATCCATTTTAAGGTATGGGGGGAGGGGCCAGGGCACTACTTTTTTTTTTTTCAGGTCTAGACTTTTTTTTTTTTTTTTACAATTGGAGGGGGCAGTTGCTGTCACTTAGGAGTGGGGGCCATCGGGCCACATTTGACTACTTTATTTGGGGAGGGGGGAAGGGGGAGCAGGGCTGTCACCACATGGGTCTTTTTTTATTTTTAAGATTTTGGGGGGAGTCTGGGCCATCTCGACTGGCGGCCCCAGGTTGAGACAGGCATCAGCACTGAACCCCACTCAACCTTCCCATATGCTGCGATTTTTTTTTTTTTCCTGCTGCTTTAAATGTGTAGCTTGAGCCTTGGGACCTGCGTTAGGGCCCTGGGCCTCCCGCCATACATTTAAGGCATTTCAAATAGGTGTAGTTATTTTATCGCAGCTGACCACCTTCTCGGTCGGCTGTGATAAAATATTTACATCGAATTGACTAGTAATGACCACCTTTGCATGTATTTGCATTATTCATGCATGCAAATCATATGCAAAGGAGGTCCTTGTATTAGGGGAGGGAATATGGATGGGGAAATGCAAAATATTGCATATATTGCACGGGGTCGCTCGGGGGGTCCCGGGGGGGGCCTCTTAAGGAGCGGCGAGCGCGGGCCTCGGCCTTTTCCATTGCCCGCGCTCGCCGGTTATCTTCGCCCGGAGCTTTAGGGGCAAGCCAGGAGGCCGCACACGAGGTCGGTGGGGCAGCGAGGCGGTCGAACGGTCGGAGGACCGCGTCGGTTCATCTTCGCCCGGAGCTTTAGGGGCAAGCCAGGAGGCCGCACACGAGGTCGGTGGGGCGGTCGAACGGTCGGAGGACCGCGAGCAGGCACCGAACGGGCTCCCAAGCCGATCGGGGACCCCGGAAGGATTTAAAAAAAAAAAAAAAAAAAAAAAAAAAACCCTGATACGTGGGGCGGCACCCTCGGCACCAGGAGAAGGCCGCAACCCCAGGATCGGAACGGCGGTCACACGGGAAACCCGAGCAGCGCTAGAAACCGAGGAGGGAGGCATCTGCAGCACAGAGAAAGAACTTTTAAAGGAGAGCAGGCAAGATCACGGGCAGCTGAGCCGCGGGAAGCGCATGGCAGCATAAGGACATCAGCCCTGCAAGCACCACGTGGAGACCATCCCGGTGCCAGGATAAACACAAGCAGCACTGTGGTTGCTCCGGGGAAATTAGCACTGATCTGTGCAGCTGGGAGCGGCAGGCTTGACCCGGAGGAGGGTTGCAGCAGCGCTGTGAAGAATTTAAAGACACAGCCGACAGAAATACAAGAGGCAGACAGGACTCCCAGCACAGCTGAGCACGGGAAACACGTGGACAACTGGAACGCACGTTAACGGAGCTGAACGCAGGAGCGGACGAGGAAGCCCCAGCGCCCCCCCCCCCATCATTCGGAAGCGGCAAACCGTGAGTAAACAATCATAAACTGTTGAATAAAGAAAGAGAACAGTCCTGTGTGTGTTGATTGTGAGCATGCCTGGGAGAGGACCAGCGAGAGCACGGGGGGGAGCAAGGAAGAAGAGGGGTGAAGAACCACGGGACGGACCGGAGGATCCTGCCCCAGGAAATGGAGAGGGTGGACGAGAGACCGGCAGGAGGCGAGGACCACTGACGAGGAGCCACAAAGGGGCATGGCCGGCGGACAAGGCCAAGAAGGTGCAGGCAAAGAAGAGCGGAAGGGGACGGCAGCAGGCGAAGCCTGTCCCGGGCGAACAAGACAGCCACCATGGACCTACGGGCTCAAGGCTTGAGTCGGGGCAAGGAGGCCCACTGCAGTGGGGGTGGCCCACGTGGCATACAACAGGAGTGGGAGCCGTGCCACCCGCGGGAGCATCCGGCCCAGTACCGGAGACTCCGTCACAAAGTGGGCTGGGAGGAACACAGCAAAGTGCCCAAGCATGGTTAGCCACAATGGCTAACTCTTATCAACAGCACATGTACCCACCATGGTGGCAGGTGCCTCCGCCATGGTACAACCAGGTGGCCGGGGGCACGACGGTCACGCAGGACAGGATCGTCGGAGCACAAACGGCTTTGGAGTCTACGCAAGTGCGAGAGGGACAGAGCGAATCGGGACCGCAGCGCAAGAAACGAACTGCGGAGAGCGTGGCCCGCAGAGCCAAAGTCACCCCGGGGACCGAGAGTCGAGAAAGCGAGACGAGCTCCGGGGAGGACAACGGGTCACAGGTGCAGGGAGGCGCAGCGGACGTGGTGGTCGGAGCGGAAGCACCCAGCGGGCGAAGCAGCGGAGAGCGAGTCAAGGAGGGAGCAGCGAATAAGAAGGGTAATAAGAGAAGGAGGAAGGTCAGCGAATCCTCCACTGACTCGTCGGAGGACGACTCCGAAGGGAGTGAAGGGGAAACGGTGCACCCAGCGGCGGGCAGGGGCACAGGAGCAGGCGCGACAGCTACCTCGGCACTGCCGCCCTTAGCGGAATTGTGGGAAAGTGTTCCTAGGGCGCTGCGCAGCAAAATAAGAAAAAGAGAGTACATAGATATATTCTCAGTATTGGAGGGTAGGAAGGGTGCAGTAGAGAGAAGGAAGAAGGGAAAAAAGGACGAGAAAAAGGTGGGCGAAGCAAAAGTGGCAAAAAACATAGTGAATTGGGCCAGAGCATTTTTGAGGATGATTAGTATAACAGGAAGGGCAGACCCGGCACAGTATGCGCCCATGCTTAGCTATGCAGATGCAATACTGGAAGGTTATAAGGAGTATCAGGGATGGTGCTGGTTGAATTATGACGAGCACTTTAGGGATAAAATGGAGGACAATAAGGGCATGTCATGGGGAACGCAGGACGTCGGCCTATGGCTACGTCAAATGACCAGCAAGGTCCTTGACACAAGTGGGGCACATGGGAGCGGAAAGGCGGCTAACGGGACACCAACGCCGGGGAGTAATTCCTGGGGGGAAAGCGGGAATAGCAAGGACAAAGTGTGTTGGAGATACAACAAGGCGGGTTGTACATTCCACGAATGCAAATTTAGGCATATATGCTCCGTGTGCTCCGCGCCGCACCCGGCCAGCAAGTGCAATAAGAAAGGGCAGGGGCCGGCTAGTACTCCCGGTGGGGGAGGAAGGCAATAGCGTCCTCAGTAAAGCACCGTCGCCGATACACCTGGCGAACATGTTGGAATGGCTGGCAGACTACCCTAAAAGAGAAGAGGCTGCCAGGCTTAGGGAGGGTTTCAGATACGGTTTTAGGATACCATTTCAAGGAATAATTAGGAGCGCGAGATTAGGTAATGCCGTCTCTGTAGTGAGACACGCGGACATAGTACAACAGAAGGTCCTTAGAGAAATCGAATTGGGAAGGATGGCGGGTCCATTCGCGGACCCACCTTTCCGGGACATGATGGTTTCACCGTTGGCAGTAGTCCCTAAAAAAGAGCAGGGGGATTTCAGGCTTATTCAGAACCTGTCATATCCCCCGGGTGAGTCGGTCAATGATCATTTACCGGAAGAGGCTTGCAGGGTCCAATACGCATCTTTTGATGCAGCGATCTCATTGGTAAGGCAATGCGGTCAAGGGGCTCTAATGGCCAAGGCGGACATAAAGTCAGCTTTCAGATTGCTGCCCGTCCATCCCGACAGCTTCCCGCTCCTAGGTTTTCAATTCAAAGGCAGATACTACTTCGACAAGTGTATGCCCATGGGGTGTTCTATATCTTGTGCTTGTTTCGAGATGTTTAGCACATTCCTACATTGGGCACTGCATAAAAGGACAGGGAACAGTAACGTGGTCCATTATTTGGACGATTTCTTGTTTGTGGGACCGGCCAATAGGGCCACCTGTGCACAGACGTTAGCCGGATTTCAGGAAATGGCCCGAGAATTTGGTGTCCCTTTGGCACAAGAAAAGACTGAAGGTCCAGCTACCACGTTATCTTTCTTAGGTATAGAGATAGATACGTTGACAATGACGTCGCGACTGCCGTTAGAGAAAGTAGGTAAGCTGCGGGACTTGCTTAGAAAGACAATGACGGCTAGGAAGGTCACCCTAACAGCGATGCAATCCCTGATAGGAAGCCTCAATTTCGCGACTCGGGTAATACCCATGGGGAGGGCTTTCTTACGACGATTGGCAATAGCGACGAAAGGAGTGAAGCGACCGTACCATCACATTAGGATATCGAGACCAGTAAGGGCTGAAATTGTAACGTGGCTACAATTTTTGGATAAGTTCAATGGCGTGGCAATGTGGCAGGAGGAGACCATGTCCAACAGGGACTTAGACATTTTCACGGACGCCTCGGGAGGATGGGGATTCGGGGCGTATTGCCAGGGTTCATGGTGTGCGGCACCGTGGCCGCAGGCATGGAGGGATGACGGCTTGGTGAAGAACATTACCTTCCTCGAGCCTTTTTCCGATTTGGTAACAATCACTGTTTGGGCCCATAGGTTGCATAACAAGAGGATAGTTTTTTGGTGCGACAATATGGCCGTTGTAACAGTCCTGAACAAACAGGCGGCCCACTGTCCGCGGGTGGCGGGGCTGTTGAGGGAAGTGGTTCTGCAGAGCCTGCGGTTGAACATGACCATAAGGGCAAAACATGTGCCGGGCACACGGAATCAGGTGGCAGATGCATTATCACGGGCTAAGTGGGCTCTCTTTCGCCAACAGGTGCCAGAGGCAGAGGCGGAGGGAGTCCCAATGCCGGAACATCTATGGCAAATTGGAACAAGGTCGAACAGGGATTGCTGAGGGCGTCGGTTGCCCCAGCAACGTGGAAAGCCTATTGCCGTGGTTATGCTAAGGTGCAGGAGTTTATGGAGGGTCAGGGTAGTGCCACAAGGGTGGTGGAGGCCAACCAGATAGTCCGGTTCATATCATGGTCAAAAGAGACAGGAATGTCCAGAGGAGCAACGATCAATCACCTGGCCGGTTTCTCCTTCTTTGCCAAGGCGCAAGGTCTGGGCGACCCTTTCAGCTTCTTCATAGTCAAGAAGATGCTAGCGGGGTGGGCAAGGGAGGTAGCTTGGGAAGGCGATAAAAGACGGCCCATCACGCACGAGTTATTGGTCAGATTGTGCGACGCGGTACAGCAGGTCTGCACTGACCCATTTGAGGTGGGATTGTTCAGAGCAGCCTTTTGCATAGCATTTTTTGCGGCATTAAGGGTAAGCGAGTTGGTGGCCCCATCCAAAAACGATAAGGGCCGCAACGGGTTATTGTACGGCAACGTACAGGTGCAGGACCGGCTCATGAGAATTCAGGTACATAAATCAAAGACGGACCAAAAGGCTAAAGGGGTGGAAATCATATTGGCGGCAGGGGGGTCGCAGGTGACATGCCCGGTGCGGAACCTAGAGAGATATCTGCGAGTACGACCTGCAGGCGGGGTGCACTTGCTGGTGCATAGAGATGGTGTTCCGTTGACGCGGTACCAGTTTGCAGCGGTGTTGCGCTTGGTTTTAGGAAAGGTAGGGTTGGACCCGAAAGAGTACGGAACACATTCCTTCCGGATCGGGTAGCGACTAGCGCGGCGCAAGCGGGTATGCCAATGGACGTCATACGTAAGATTGGTCGTTGGCGATCAGCAGTGGCTAAGCGCTACGTGAGGCCGGGGTTCGTGCAAATGGGTAACTAATGCATTTGATTTCACCCGCAGATACACGGAACCTGAGGAGAGTAGCGTGGTTAATAGGACATTCATTCGTGAGATGGGCAGCCAAAAGGGCGCAGGAGAGACCTTACGGTGTACATTTGGGGCTGGCTCCGGAAGGAGTCACCCTGAAATGGATGGGAAGGTCAGGAATGAAATGGGAACACCTGCTGCCGGATCTGCGGCACAAACTATCCACGTCTCGACAACCAGAGGCCATAGTCATACATCTCGGGGGCAACGACCTGGGGTCCCATTCGGCTAAACAACTGATAGAGATGATTAAAAGGGACCTAGATGCAATTACGGGGTTGGCACCAGGAACTGACATTATCTGGTCAGATATTATACCCAGGATCAAATGGCAGAGTAGCAAGCTGTGGGGCAGGGGCAGGAAGAAGATTAATAGGCAGGTCGGGGTATGGGCACAACAGAGGGGCATTCACCAAATCAGGCATGCATGGGCAGACGAGCCTTGCGCCGGCCTGTATAGGCCGGACCAGGTTCATTTGTCCGACATTGGTTACGATCTATTCAACAACGCCATACAGGAAACTCTTGAGCGGGTACTCTGCGAGGTTCGGCCGCAGCATTAAAGGGGGGAGCCTGGGACAAGTGGAGCACTGTCCCAGTCTGGTGGCGGGGGTACCCGAGTCGGTAGGTAAAGGGGGACCTCGAGGACACGGTCAGGAGGGACCGGAAGTCCTCGGGAAAGCAAAGTGCGTGTATTCAGGCGTGGGCGGCCTGGAGGAATGGTCCCCTGGCTTGGTCACGGCGGGGGGCCGGTAAGATAGTGGCGGACTGGCTTAAACGGCGGACGCTGGTTTTCGACGCCCGGAACGCACTAGGGTTGAGAGCACCGACGGCTCGGGTACCGGTAATGTAATTATGTTGATTCATGTTAATTAATGTTAATAAATGCTGCGGCCTTGTTTCACCAAAGACGGAGTGCGGTGTGATATGTGGGGCGTTGGGGGGAGGAGACTTTGGGGGGGGGGGTGCGGGGGACGGCCACGGAAGTGCAGACTGCCAATGTTAAACGGGGCCGACTCGCCTCGTGCGGGGAGGGCCCCCCCCTTAACATGGCGTCTGCCGAAGGGGGGCCCCCCCACCACCCTACCTTGCGTCCCGGGGCGATATCCGCGGCGGCGCGCGATGCCCCACAGGCGGGGAGCAGCGGGCGTCATCGCGTCGATGACGCGCCGGCACGGCCGCGCGCGTCATCGACGCGATGACGTCAGCACGGGGTCGCTCGGGGGTCCCGGGGGGGGCCTCTTAAGGAGCGGCGAGCGCGGGCCTCGGCCTTTTCCATTGCCCGCGCTCGCCGGTTACCCACCCACCCACCCAGAGGAGTAAAAAGAGGCTGCAAGGCGGCGGAGTCAGTTGGAGACAAGGGGAGAAGAGGACAAAGGAACATCTCGACAAGAAAGGGAGGACTCGTCGCAGCAAGGCGGGGGTACCCGAGTCGGTAGGTAAAGGGGGACCTCGAGGACACGGTCAGGAGGGACCGGAAGTCCTCGGGAAAGCAAAGTGCGTGTATTCAGGCGTGGGCGGCCTGGAGGAATGGTCCCCTGGCTTGGTCACGGCGGGGGGGCCGGTAAGATAGTGGCGGACTGGCTTAAACGGCGGACGCTGGTTTTCGACGCCCGGAACGCACTAGGGTTGAGAGCACCGACGGCTCGGGTACCGGTAATGTAATTATGTTGATTCATGTTAATTAATGTTAATAAATGCTGCGGCCTTGTTTCACCAAAGACGGAGTGCGGTGTGATATGTGGGGCGTTGGGGGGAGGAGACTTTGGGGGGGGGGTGCGGGGGACGGCCACGGAAGTGCAGACTGCCAATGTTAAATAACACCAATATACAATTGGAACAAGAGTGAAGAATATCTCAGCTTGACTTTTACAAAAAAGTAAGGACCAACAGAGTAAAAATTTCCAAAAATTTCCAAAAATTTCCCATAAATTTAGGAGCCTTAAATATATGACTGCTATTCATTTTCCTACAGTTAAGCTCCCAAATTAGGTGCTTAGTGCTGAAAATCAGTGCCAAATCCCTAACTTTTGTTTCCCTGCCCTAACTCCGCCTTATAGCCACCCAGCTTTTAGATGTCTACATTTAGGTGCCTAATGAAACTAGGAGCCTACATTTAGGAACTCAGCTCTAGCAAATTTTCAAGGGGGACAATTTAGGAGCCTAACTCCAAAGGTTAGGAGCGAGTGCGAACAGAATTTCATGCACCTTGCTGCAGAACCTATCCTTAGGCAGCTGCAGAGAACTAGGGTTCTTGACAAAATTTTCCTGGATCCAAAATGAACACATGTGACATCTCTGGACCAGACCAGACTTACAGCATATAAAGATGGAAATACTAGAATATAAAAACAGAAAGATAAAATAAAGTCTGTAATTGTGCACTTACACAAATTAGAAATTAACCTTTCTTTCTTCCTATTCACCTAACATACTCTGTTACTCTGTTTCAGTTGTTGACCCAGCCCTTTCGAAACTGCCCACGTTTTGATGAACTTCTTAAAGCCACCTCTTTATCAAAGGAATTTCAAACCTTACTTAAACCTTACCAGGTAAATGTCAATCAAATATTCAAACAATTTTATGTGATTTTGTTAAAACTAAGAATTTACTTTTTTTTTTTAACAGTAGATTTTGTTAAGCTCAGTTTCCCATGAACTGAGCCGATGAACAGTAACAGAAATCTCTTCAATCTGTTGTTAATGATTACGCAAAATCAAGCAATTAGATGTGATCATGGTTTTTGAGCTGTGCTGGTGTTTTAATTGGTAGCACTCAGTGTACATTGTGGTGTTTAATCTCTAGTACAAATCCATAAAGAACATCATACTAAATAGGAAATAGGCACTAACAAGCCATGCAGGCCCTCTTCCTTGCTGCTGTATAGAATATCTTTAAATCTTACTTGGCTATATCTAACAAATATACAAATGTGCCATCTTTGTTACAAACAAGTTTTGAAGTTTATCCGTAATTTTTGTAAAATCACAATATCAATAGGTTACAGAGTATAACAAGTTTCTGTAATGGTTTGTAAGTCGGAACTCACGAATACGAATTAGCAAACTGCCAACTTCAAAGAGCGCATTTTATGTTTCCATGAGCTGGATGTCTGTATCAAAGAAGCTGCGATATGTGTGGGTGGAGGAATTTGGTTAGGTATTGTAGGGGGGGACTCAGTGAGGAAGATGTGGTGGAATATGGGTAGGTAGGCGGGAAGGGGTGCTAAATGTGATGGTGTAGGTGGGGTGTATGAGTTGAGGGTGGTGGTGATAGCAAAGGTGTGGGGTACTCTTTCCCCTTCATTATCCTCCCCCATTGCACTCTTCAGTTTCTTCCCCTCTCCTCCCACTGTGTGAGTTGATGGTGGAGTATAGAGATGAAGTGTGTGGGGGGCGCATTCTTTCCTCCTTATACTCTTTACTTTGTCATGCTCCCCATCTCCTCCCTCCCCTTGTGTGTATAAGGGATGTGGGGGATACTCTTTACCCTCTGCATGCTCCTCTTTGTCCCCCATGTCTATCCCCCTTTCATTCTCCATTTTCTCCCCTTCTCCTTCCCACTCCATCACCTTCCCTGTGTTCCCTCCCTTTCATTCTCCCTCCTCCTTTCCCACTCCTCTCCCTCCCCATCCTTTTCATCCATGACCTCTCTTATGTTCCTTCCTCCTTATCTCTCACTCCACATGTCCCTCTCACCCCCTCACCTCCTCTCCCACTCACTCACCTTCTTCCCTGCATTCCCTCCCCTTACCCACACCCTCTTCTCCTCCTCCTTTCCCTTTATCCCCCTCCACCTAGCACTCTTCACTTTATTCCCCTCTTCTCCCCCTGAGTAGGGGTGGGGGTGTGTGTGGGGGTGGTTCTCTGTAATGATGGTGGTGAGGGTGTTCTGGAGGATGTATGCTTGGGAAAGGGGATGGTGGTGGAGGGGTGAGTATATTTGTGTGTGTTAGTGGGCCACTCTTCACACCTTTCATGCTTCACTTTTTATGTATATATGTATGTCCCAGTCCTCCTCTCCACTTCCTCTGTGTGTGGATGTATGTGTGTGAAGGGGGAATGAGTGGATGGTTTCATGAGGGGGCACTCTTTCCCTTCACACTGTCCACTCTCTCCCCACATACACACACTCCATTTTCTCCCTCCTCCTAATCCTCTCTCATTCACCCTCATCCTCTCTCAAGCCCTTCCCTGTGTTGTTTTCTCACTCACTCAAACTCTCCCCCTTGCACTCTCCACATTCTTCCCCTCTCCTCCCACCTCATGTAGGGGAGTGTAAGTGGGGTCTGTGGGAGTGGGTGTATGTATGTGTTGGGGGGACCTTTCTTTCCCCCTTGCACTGTTCACATTGTTCCTCTCTCCCCTCCACTTCTCCCATATGTATTTGGGGGGGGGGACTGAATATATGTGGTGGGAAGTGGGGAGAGTGTATTTGTAGGGATAAATTGTGTTAGGGGGAGTGAATTTGTAGTGTGGAGGGAAAGAATAGTTTGGTGGGAAAGCGGATGAGCATGTTGGATGTGTTTGGGGAGTGAATTGAGTAGGGGGTGTGGGAGGAAGTGGATGTGATGGAGTTATATGTGGAGGAATGTGCGTGTGGGAAAGTCAGTATATGTATAGAATGTGTAGGGGAGAGTTGGTGTATATGAGGGAGAGTGGGTGTGGGGAGAGGAGAGAATGTATGTGTGGTTGTTGTAGAAATTGAGTGTGTGGGAAAAGAGCGACAAGTAAATTTTAAAAGGAACATGCATGTGCCCATAAACACGCATATTGGGCAAGTGAGCCAAAATATGCTCAATTTTATATCATGCGTGCAAGTACAAGCGAACTGTTTAAAATATTCTTACCACACTTATGTGTTTGAGCCTTTATGCGTGTACTCAAAAATGACCGGGGGGGGGGGGGGGGGGAGAAAGAGGGAGAGAGAATCTGACACCCTTAAATCTCCCACTGTAAGAGGGGCACTTGCAACTCAGGGTGGGTTTGAGGAAGGGGGCAGTATTACAAGGATCTACAGATCTGTGCCTGTTACGCTCAGTGGTCCACAGACTATTCCTGCAGACCGCTGCACTCAACCTCGGGCCAGCTGGGTGCATGCGCCGCATCCTGACAAAGGGGGCAGCGTCCTGCATGCCACACCAATGCCCATGGCAGAAGCATGGTTGGCTCCTAGCCCAGTGCGGCACTTCCTGGCATCGGGGGAGGGCTCCCACTCCAGGATGACAGGTCTGCTGAGTGCCATCTGCGTTGGCTGTCCCTGCTGTGCAGACAACCCTCCTCCGTACTGCTCTCCAGGCCTTTCTTAGATAAAACACGTGCAAGGACTGAACTTTCTTAAAGGACCAGTGGCGGGAATCCTGCTGAGGCACCTCCAGATGACGTCAGAGCCACCAGGGTATTTTAAGGCTTCCCTGGACATCCCTCCAATGCCTCTGCAATAAGTCAAACTCCTTGGAGAGCTGTTTGTCTCTTCGTTCCTGGTCCTGCTTCTAGTCCAGTGCCTTGTCTTTGTTCCTGGTTCCTTCCTGTACCTTTGGAGTTCCTGTGGTTCCTCGTCCATCTTCATCCTCTTCCTGCTATTCCGCCTTGCCTCCTTCCCCCTGGATTGACTTCTTGGCTTGACCTCAGTTCAACTAGACTTCTGCCTTTATTGTGGAACTTCTGGTCACCAATTGGCTCAGTGCCCGGAGAGAAGGGCATCCTATACCGTGAGGCTTCAGAGCAAGTGACCCTCAGTCTGGCTACTCCATCGCCCCAGTTCCTGTTGCCTGTCTCCCTGGAATAACTCTCCGCGTGCTTCACCACCCAAGCCTTGGAGGACTCCGGCACCCAGGGGAATTTTGTGCAACAGGAGCTCGTCGACCAGTACTGAATTTCCCACAATTCCCTTCACACCACTTTTGGCGCTTTCCTCCATCCATGGGGATCCCCTTCCTGGTTTGGTGACCTGTACCACACTACCGCTCACACTAAGAGTAGGACCTTTAACACGCAGAACTCATCACCTTCCATGTTCTTCCAGGAGCCATGAATCCAGTCATCCTGGGTCTGCTATGGCTACAGAAGCACCAACCACAATTTGACTGGTCCACAATTACCCATTAGGGACCAGGGTGCATAGGATCTTGTTTGAGGTTGGAGGAGCCTTGCTGATCGTGGCTGCCATCCTTCCAAACCTTCTCACCCCTGGCAGTAGCGCAGAATTCCCCCAGGACTAATCTTCGGAGTTCCTGCATTCCTGTGGTTCCTCGTCTGTCTTCATTGTCTTCCTACTGTTCTGCCTAGCCTCCTTCCCCTGGATTGACTTCTCGGCTTGACTTTAGTTCAGATCCCCGGCTTTGTCTTTGGTTGGATTTCTGGCTTGACTTTGGACTGCTTCTAGACTCTGTTTTGACTTCTGCCTGCATTGTAACCTCTGCTTGCTCCTCGTCTTGTTGAACTCCGCCTACCCCTGATCTCAGCCTGCTCTCAACTCTGCTTTCTGCTGTCAGCCCCGACCACTGCTTGGACTGACTTTGTTCTATTCCTGCTGGCCAGCCTCTTCTGCGACGGAAACAGAACAAGCTGGATTGCTACAGATCCCTAGACAGAAACTATACATTAGTAGAATACCTCATCTCTGTCACACAAGCAGAACAAATACTCTCCTAAAACACAGAATAAGAGACTAAAAATTAGAAACAGAAATATGCAGACAAAATCTGAACTCTTCTTTGCTCTATAGTCTATTACAGCATCACTCTCTCCCATCTTGTTCCCTGCAGTCAGTAGGAAAGGGGCTATTTGTAGCTATTTGTTCAGTGTTCTGTGTACTCCAGACTCAACATTTACCCTCCTGTTTCCTGCACAGGAATGGGAGCAGGTGGGGAACAGCAGGAGGTGGGGCTGGGGATAAAACAGATAAATGCATATTCTATTAAATTGATCAGGAAATGGTTACACATCTCTTCGCTGGGTGTGACCTGCTGATGCCTGAAGAATTGTATACAGAAAGGCATAATAAGGTGGCAGGGTTCATGCAATGAAAACTGTGTAAACACTATAACATCAATATATCAGATGAGCACTGGTATCACGACTCTAGGAGAATTGTAAAGCGTGAAGAAGTTGTGATCACCTGGGACATCCCATTCCAACAGATAAAAAGCTTGACGCAAGAAAACCGGATATAGTGGTAAAAGATACAAACACAAGAAAGGCACTGCTGAAAGAGGTCTCAGTACAAAGCAAATATTCTGTGGATCATATGCAGAGACAGAAGATCCTCCAGTACTTAGGGATGCAATCAGAGACCAAAATAAAGAAATAGTCCCAATAATATTGGGTGCCACTGGCCTGATTACAAAGGACTTTAAGATAAACCTTGATGTGTTGCCTGTATTTATCGCACCCCATGAACTCCAGAAGGATGTTCTCTTTGGCATAATGCAGGTATTAACAAGGGCATTAGAAGTAAATTTGAGAGACTGAGATATCATTCTCAACATGTCCTGGCTTAAGAGTGAGGTTTATATCTGTCATAGGGTGCGCAAATGCTAACCCATTTGGTGACATTACCCCCATAACAACATGCACACACCATTGCCCCAGTAAATAATAACCAATGCAAGAACATTTAAGGGAAAAATTATAGATCTCTAGAAATAGAGCAGCAGGAGAAAAAGTAATGAAGAAAACAAAATTAATATTTTGAGGAACATAAGTAGAGCTGTCACTTTAAATATACATTAATGAACTATATCTGCTAAAATAATATTTGTTTAACATGAAGTTGGGCATTTAACAGGATATAATATTAATCAAAAGAATAGCTAGAAATTACAATTGTCGAGTAAGCCAAGAGCCAATAGAAAAGTACTAATCTCTTTTCTTTCCATTTGTGGGGTTGTTTTTCAGGTTTTTATTCAAAGCATCTCCCAAGCGACAGGATACACCGTTCCAGTGTTGATGAGTGGCAAACTTTGGCTTGTATATGATACTTTACTTTGTGAGGTATAGTATAGAAATGAAACAAGTACAACATTCAGACTTGAAGAAACACAAGAATTTGGGTGGACAAAAACTATAAAAGTGATTCATTTTATTAGCAAAGGATTTCATTTGATATTAGACATGACAGTGTCTGTAGGGTTATAAAAAGATGCACAAAACCACAGCCAAAACTGTAAATGAGTGTGCACACACATTGCCCGTTCTAAATTGGCAAAACTATCTAATAGTTTACAGAAGTGTGTTGAAACCTAACATTTTTAAGTTGTTTAAATATAAGGGGATTTATGAGTTCTTCTTCAGTGAAAGAAATTGTTCTAGGTTTTTCTTTGGGGGTTGATTCGCATAGGATGGAGTAACCCATGAAGGAGATTTTGTTATACCAAATCAAGAGGCCTATAAAATGATATTGTAATTTTACTAATCACTCGGTTACTAAATTTTTTTATATGTGAACATGACATCAGAAAAAAAGATGTGTAAATAAAGTTTACATCCACTGCCTCTCACCACGCAATGGGCCTCAAGAGGTATCAGCAATAAACACCTTCAAAAATTATCACTCATTTCCCTGTTCAATCTCCTTCCTAAATACCATTTATTACTTTAATATAATTTAAATATGAATCCCTATGCCCTATCAAGTAATAATGAAAATTTGTAGTTTATCTTAATGGTTAATTCAAAAGATCCCACTGTGCGTGAACAATCCACATGATCATATGTTATGCAATTTCCCTTCAGCTTCCCCACATGAGCTCACGTTTTGGCGAACAAAAGCCGCCTGCTTCAGGGGTTAATAAGCTGCAGAAAAAAACACAAATTCAGTCTTAACATGTGATTAACCCCTAAACTCTTTAAACCCATCAGGACACTATCTTACATCAAGCTCACATTCACACCCAAAATTAAAAAACCCACCTAATTCACCTCCAGAAACCTATCTCAATCCATTCATCTTACAAATGGCAGAACGCTCAAACCGCACCTTATACACACATCCTTCTTTAAACACATGCACTGCCGATCAAATTCAAAACATCACATCACATGACCCTATGTCCGATGTATCTCATCACCTTCCAGCTACTAGTCAGTATAATTTCCCATTCTTTCTCTTTATTAAGACCCAGCGGATGGACCGTCCCTAAGAATCAATACCGCATCTATGTCCCCACATGTGCACCAGCTTCAATCACTTCCAATACCGCAAAGGTAAAGTCAGTAAAAGTATGGCTCACCTCCTGACAATGTTCCACTGAGTGATCATTTTTAAGGTGTTTAGTGCTGATCAGGGCCAGTGATAGCTTTTTTGCTGCCCTGTGCGAACAATTACTGTGCTGCCCCCCCCCCCCCCCCCCCCCCCCCCCGCACACACACATTCATTCTCTGTCCCGGGGCCACCCAACCCAGCTCCCTTCAGTGATACCAACTTTAAAAAGTGCCCCCCGAACCAATGGCTGGTGCAAGGGTATTAGGTGCTCTAGGCGAATCTTTTATAGCCTTGCACAACACCCCCTGCCCCATTGCACATACACAGTTAAGAGTTATGCATTTATATTGTATATGAAACATATCAAAGTATAGTATTCTGTGGTAAAAATATCACATTATACTAGAGATGTGAATCGTGTCCTCGATCGTCTTAACGATCGATTTCGGCTGGGAGGGGGAGGGAATCATATTGTTGCCGTTTGGGTGTGTAAAGTATCGTGAAAATCATTAAAATCGTGAGCCGGCACACTAAAACCCCCTAAAACCCACCCCCGACCTTTAAATTAAATCCCCCACCCTCCCGAACCCCCCCCCCCAAATGCTTTAAATTACCTGGGGATCCAGTGGCGGTCCGGAACGGCGGCGGTCTTATTTCTTGCTCTACTTAATTTTTTCCCTAATATATTTCATTAGCTTAGCTCCAGCTGAGTTTGCCCAAAGGTGGCTAACTGCACTGTTTGTGTAAGACAGGTTTATCCAACTCCGTGTCCCGCTTCTCTTAAGGAAATCAAAGCTGCATCTGTGCTTTAAATTACCTGGGGATCCAGCGACGGTCCGGAACGGCGGCGGTCCAGAACAGCCTCCTGCAATTGAATCGTTTTGTCTTCAGCCAGCGCCATTTTCCAAAATGGCGGCGCAAAATGGCGGCGGCCATAGACCAACACGATTCGACTGCAGGAGGTCATTCCGGACCCCCGCTGGACTTTTGGCAAGTCTTGTGGGGGTCAGGAGGCCCCCCCAAGCTGGCCAAAAGTTCCTGGGGGTCCAGCGGGGGTCCGGGAGCGATTTCCTGCCGCGAATCGTTTTCCGTACGGAAAATGGCGCCGGCAGGAGATCGACTGCAGTAGGTCGTTCAGCGTGGGGTCCGGACTTTCCTTAAGAGAAGCAGGACACGGGAGTTGGATAAACCTGTCTTACACAAACAGTGCAGTTAGCCACCTTTGGGCAAACTCAGCTGGAGCTAAGCTAATGAAATATATTAGGGAAAAAATTAAGTAGAGCAAGAAATAAGACCGCCGCCGTTCCGGACCGCCGCTGGATCCCCAGGTAATTTAAAGCATTTGGGGGGGGGTTCGGGAGGGTGGGGATTTAATTTAAAGGGTCGGGGGTGGGTTTTAGGGGGTTTTAGTGTGCCGGTTTTCCTGCCCTCCCCCTTCCCCCGATTTACGATTTTTGATGATAAATCGGGGGAATTGGTATTGTATCATGGCCCTAACGATTTTTGACGATTTAAAAATATATCGGACGATATTTTAAATCGTCAAAAAAACGATTCACATCCCTAATATGCACTGCTGTGAAGCCAACCAGAAATCCCTGCAAAAAAGACACTTGGAACCCATATTCTGTTAGGCCTGTTGTGATGTGTGTTGGGTATGGGCTTGACCCTCTGAAAGCCTTAAAACACTTAATACACTTTCTATTAGGAGAATGCCTCACCTCAGTCAGCGGGCTCGAGAACCGACGCCAGCAAAATTGAGCGTCGGCTGTCAAACCCGCTGAAGCCGCCGCTCCGGGCTAAAAGGAGGCGCTATGGACGCGCTAGTGTCCCTAGCGCCTCCTTTTGCCTGATTATACCGCCACTTTCATTTGAATATTGTATCGCGCGCACGGCGAGTGGGCGTTCGTCCACTCTCCCGCGTTTTTACTGAATCGGCCTGAAAGTGGATAATACTTTACGCATATCCAGTATACCTCTCTGCTTCAACGGCAGGGGAGAAAGACTGATACTTCACTTTCAATGCATATCCAGCATAACTCTCTGCTTCAATGGCAGTGGAATGAAAAAAAGTGGATCTATATACAGACAACAACCAACAAGGACTGAATTACATAGTCTGGGTAAGCGGATAGGCATGGGTGTAGCTTGCTTATTGCGGCGCTTACTACCCCTGACTAATTAAGCTAGATATTCACTTAGATGCAGTTTCCAGCACTGCTCTCTGCGTTAATGGTGGGGGTGGAAGGGAAATAGAACCAAAAGGTTACTAACAGCCAAGACTAACAGAAGTAAGAGAAAAAAAAAAAGTGCAAAGCTTGCTGGGCAGACTGGATGGGCCGTTTGGTCTTCTTCTGCCATCATTTCTATGTTTCTATATAAAATTGTAAGCTCAGTATGCTGCAGCAGTCAAAAAAGCAAACAGAATGTTAAGAATTATTAGGAAGGGAATGGTTAATAAAACGGAAAATGTCATAATACCTCTGTATCGCTCCATGGTGAGACCGCACCTTGAATACTGTGTACAATTCTGATCGCCACATCTCGAAAAAGATATAGTTGCAATGGAGAAGGTTCAGAGAAGGGCAACCAAAATGATAAAGGGGATGGAACAGCTCCCCTATGAGGAAAGGCTGAAGAGGTTAGGGCTGTTCAACTTGGAGAAGAGACGGCTGAGAGGGCATATGATAGAGGTCTTTAAGATCATGAGAGGTCTTGAACAAGTAGATGTGAATCGGTTATTTACACTTTCGGATAATAGAAGGACTAGGGGGCATTACATGAAGTTAGCAAGTAGCACATTTAAGACTAATTGGAGAAAATTATTTTTCACTCAATGCACAATAAAGCTCTGGAATTTGTTACCAGAGAATGTGGTTAGTGCAGTTAGGGTAGCTGGGTTCAAAAGGTTTGGATAAGTTCTTGGAGGAGAAGTCCATTAACGGCTATTATTCAAGTTTACTTAGGGAATAGCCACTTCTAATAACTGCATCAGTAGCATGGGATCTTCTTAGTATTTGTGTATTTGCCAGGTTCTTGTGGCCTGGTTTGGCCTCTTGGAAACAGGATGCTGGGCTTGATGGACCCTTGGTCTGACCCAGCATGGCAATTTCTTATGTTCTTATGTCTCTTTGATCCTAGAGGCTCTCATTCTCACAGTCTCTCAACTCACTCTCATACACACACACACACACACACTATACAGGGCCTCAGCCTACTCTCACCTCTTCGCCTCCTCTTCACGGGTCCCCGCAGTATGGGCTCTGCAGCAACCTGATCTTTCGGGCCACTGCGAGGTGGGATCCGCAGTAGCCCTGCTATTGGGCCTTCTCTTCTCAGGCCATTGTGAGGTGGAATTCGCGGCAGCCTTGCTACAGACGCTAATTCTCCTCTGCCGCACGATTGATGCTCCTCCTTCTTCCTGCCTGCGCAGCTCCGGCAATGTTTTCCTGTTGGGCCACACAGGCAAGAAGGAGGAGGGGCACCTGGATGTGAATTTTTCTTCGGGCCGTGGTGGGATGAGCTGCACTACGGCCCCGCCGATCTTCCTGCTGCGGCCAGTACACAGCATCAAAATAACATGCCATCCTGCTCTCTCTCCCCCCCCCCCCCCCCCCCCCGTATGAAACTGCTTCCTGCTCTTTCTGCTGCCGAAGGAGCTGGCAGCAGAAAAAGCAAATTCTTCCGCCACCTGTGGGATCGGGTCCACCAGCAGCAACACAAGCCTCTCCCTGCTCCTGACGCCGCCCCACCAGGTGTGTACACCTGGTGGAGCCAGGCCTGGTGCTGATACCACCTGAGGGCCATTGTGTGGTGAGAGGTGGTGGATGTAAACTTCTTTTTTTTCTGATGCCTTGTTCACATATAAAAAATATAGTAATTGAATCATTAGTAAACTTACAATAACAATTTATAGGCCTCTTGATTTGGTAGAACAATTTGTATACAATTTTATACCCAGGTCGCTGCTGGGTCAGAGATACAGTCGGCGGTTATTTTATAACAGCGTGGGAGCACTGAAAGGAGAGGATCACCTTGCTGGTGGCTGAAAAGAATCAGTAAGTTTTGCTTGGGAAATTTTTTGTAAACTATTGGGGTATATTATTTAGTGTGTTTGTGCTTTTAATAGTCACACGTACTGTCGCTCCTTGTGACCTTGGGCAAGTCACTTTACCCTCCATTGCTTCAGGTACAAACTTAGATTGTAAGCCCTCTGTTAGGGAAATACCTACAGTACCTGAATGTAATCCACTTTGAAGCGCTGAAAAAAGTGTGAAAAATGGAATATAAATCTAAATAAATAAATAATTGTCACTAAGGTAGCTAATAAACAGAAGTTAGTGTGTTTATTTTAAGTAGTCTGTCAGTAAGGCCTTTAATGTATAGGCAGGTGCTACTTACACACAAAAAAAAAATTGCCTTTTAACTTCGCTTCACGAATTCCCATACCTTATTGAGGCCACTACCAGACTTATAGTGAATATACGAATACATTTAAAGGACGCAAATTAGACATATTCCTACTCCCATAGCAACCTAAAACTTAACTAGGAACTGAACAAATTTCAGATGAAGGCAGCAGTCCAGCAGCAAGAGGGGAGCCTCCCAGTCTTTTGCATCGAGTGTTACATGTATGATTTTTTACCCGCCAGTGAAAAGTTGTACATGTGCATCCGATGCAAAGAGCTCCTGTCTCTCAGAGCATGAGTCCGATCTCTGGAAGCTAGAGTGGCAGACCTGGAGGAGCTGAGCCAGACAGAGAGGTATATAGATGAGACCTTCAGGGACATGGTAGCCAAGTCCCAACTTCAGACTGGCAGCCCTGGTGCTGCCTTGGAGAAGAAGGTCTCATGATTGGAGAGCATCAACCTGGTGCAGCAGGAAAGGATCCTGTAGCAAGGACCTGCTCTCCAGGTGATGCATTGTCCTTTCGCACTGAGGATGTGTCTCCCAGAGCTATTGCCCAGAAGGGAAGGGTTAGGTCAGCCGTCATAGTTGGTGATTCGATTATTAGGAATGTAGATAGCTGGGTGGCTGGTGGCCATGAGGATTGCCTAGTAGCATGCCCACCTGGTGCGAAGTTGGCGGACCTCACGCGTCACCTAGATAGGATTTTACAGTGCTGGGGAGGAGCCGGCTGTTGTGGTACCTATGGGCACCAATGACATGGGAAAATGTGGTAGGGAGGTTCTGGAAGCCAAATTTAGGCTCTTAGGTAGAAAGATTAAATCCAGAACCTCCAGGGTAGCATTCTCTGAAATGCTCCCTGTTCCAAACACAGGTCCCAGAGGCAGGCAGAGCTCTGGAGTCTCAATGTGTGGATGAGACGATGGTGCAAGGAAGAGGGATTCAGTTTTGTTAGAAAACTAGGGAACCTTTTGGGGAAGGGGGAGTTTTTTCCGAAGGGATGGTCTCCACCTTAAACAGGGTGGAACCAGACTGCTGGCACTAACCTTTAAAAAGAAAGAGAGCAGCTTTAAACTAGAACAAAGGGGAAAGCCGGCAGTAGCTCAGTAGCGCATGGTTCGGAGGGGATATCTTCAAAGGATAATAATGATGCATTAGAATTAGGGCATCCCAACAGTGAAGTTCCAATAATAAGAAAAGTAGTCCAAATGCCTGTAATTAAAAATTCACCTGAGCTAAAAAAAATTCTAATTTATCCCTATCAAGTAAAAAGCAGAATGAAAATACAAACAGAAAACACACTTTGAAATGTTTGTATGCTAATGCAGAAGTCTAAGAAGTAAGATGGGAGAATTAGATTGTATAGCAGTGAATGATGACATAGACTTAATTGGCATATCAGAGACATGGTGGAAGGAGGGATAACTAATGGGACAGTGTTATACCAGGATACAAATTATATCGCAATGAGAGAGAGGAGGCATCTGGGAGGCGGGTGGCGCTTTATGTCCAGGATGGCATAGAGTCCAACAGGATAAAGTTCCTGCATGAGACTAAATGCACAATCAAAACTTTATGGGTAGAAATCACCTTGTGTGTTTGGGGAAGACTATAGTGATAGGAGTATACTCTGTCCACCTGGCCAAGATGGTGAGATGGACAGTGAAATGCTAAGAGAAATTAGGAAGCTAGCCAAATTGGTAGTGCAGTAATAATTACCACAAATGTAATATCAAGGAGAGTCAATATGGTACCCAAATGATAAACTTAGCAAAAAAAAAAAAGGGGGCCAAATTTTTACATATAACAGAAGCCTAAATGACAGTGTCAGCAAGCCTGTCGTTGTGGTTTTTATAAAGAAACCCAACCGGCCTTCTCATAATTCACCATCATTATCAAAATTTATTATTTCCAAAAAATCTTTTTGTTATGTATTTTTTCTTTTTTTCTTTAAAAATGTAATCAACTCTCATCCATGAGAGAGATATGACCAGGCAGTCTCTTTGGCCACTGTTGGAAACAGTAAGCTGGGCTTGATGGACCCTTGGTGTGACCCCTAGTATGGCAATTCTTATGTTCTTAGAAACTTTGATCAAGAAATTATTAAATGAATAAGTGAACACCTTCATTTTCTATTGAAATGCAGTGGAAAAGAGGGATTTCTATTAGTGACTGCATGTTATCCAAAAATGCGGACTGTCGCTTCTAAAAGAAGGCAATTATAAACTCTACAGATTCCAACAGAGAAAGCAAGAAATGATATAAGGTTGGAACTACAGGCCAATTCATGTTAGTTGATGGTGAGAAATAACGAAGCATTTTTGAAAAAGATAATCACTATTTATAATTCAGTATTTGCAGAACCCAAGGCAGCATGGCTTTACTAGAGGAAGATATCAATCACCAACTTAATGCCCAAATAGTGAATGGCGGTCGAGACGCTGACCGCGGATAAAAGGATTCAACTTCAAATGGAACCTATAAATTGAACGGGAGACCCCTGGATTTCATCTATATTGACCATTGCCCCTGAAGCAGGACCAGGATGGTCCGAAACACGGCCGTGTCGGGACATTGAGAATCGTACAATAGATGAGTATACTTGTGACTTTTAGTTGAGGGAAACTCGCAAAACAGGATCGAGAGGATAATTAAGTATTTTCCCATTTAAAGATTTACTCAAAAATGTTTTTTCTAATAATAAATCAAAGGTGGACCTGTAACACTCAAAGTGAGTTTGTATGATCTAACACTCTCACATGGTTTGAAGGTCCTACAAATATATGATAAAAAATTTGCTCATCGTTTTGGGTTCAACGGTGTTAAAAAATTGTTTGAAAAAGATACCAGTGTGCTTTCTTGTTTGATGTGTGGTTTACTAGAGGAAGATCATGGTCAAACAAATCTGATTGGGGTTTTTTGTTTTGTTTTGTTTTTTTATTATTGGGTGACTAGAGCATTAGACTGAGGGTTGTAGAATGTGGTTTATTTGATTTTCAACAAAACTTTTGATTACTATCCTGATAGTAGGTTTTTTAGTAAGATGAGCAAACTGGGTGAGTTCCAAGAGGCAAATTGGATAAGAAACTTGTTGAGTGATAGGATGGCACAGATTAGTGATAAGTGGAATTTGTTATGAGGAAAGAAAGGTGATATAGTGAATGCCTCAGGGTTTGGTCCTGGGGCCAGTTCTGTTCAATATCTTTGTAAATAATATTATAGCAGGGCTTGAAGGAAAAGTTTGCCTTTTTTGTGGATGACATAAAGTCTATAACAGAGCTGAGACCCCAAAGGAGTAAAAAGATGAGGTGTGATCTAAGAAAGCTTAAGATTTAGTGAATAAAATTACAGAGTCACACACTTAGGGGGTAATTTTCATAAGGGATTTACACGTATAAAGTAACTGCTATGTAGCAATTTTCAAAAGCCATTTACTTGAGTAAAGTGCACTTATGTGAGCAAATCCTATGGACAATTCATGGCATATATTGTAGCAAATTTTCAAAAACCCACTTACACGAAGTAAAGTGCATTTACTCGAGTAAAATCCCGTTTTAAGTGAGTAATGCTTTTTAAAATCAAGCCCTTAGAGTGCAGAAATGTGGGAAAGCAGAAAGTGATAAGAGATGTGGATATGATATGCACTGACCAGGAGAAGGGACCGTGGGGCAGTAGTGTCTGATGAGCTCAAGATGGCGGCTAGGACCAGAGAGATGCTGGCTGCATAAAGAGATTACATAAACAGCAGGAATAAAGAAAGTTGTAATGCCCCTGTACATGGTCATGGAGAGGCCTTGCTTAGTATATTGTATTCACTTCCGGAGGCCATATCTCAGAAAGGATAGAGAGAAGCTAGAGGTGGTCCAGAGAAATGCAACCAAAATGGTGCAGGGTCTGCTTCAAAAACTATATGAGATGAGGTTTGAGGACCTAAACATATGTACTCTAGAGGAGAAGAGAGAGAGGGGGGATATGATAGAGATATTTAAATGCCTGAAGCATATCAATAATCACAGGAATCTGACCTTTTCCACTAGAAAGGAAGCATAGAACTAGGGGTCATGATAGAAAGCTTCAGGGAAGTAGATTCGGGAACAATGTCAGGAAATATTTTTTCACAGAAAGGATGATAAATGCCAGGAACTCCCTCACAGAGGGAGTGATGGGGACAAAAACAAAGTGAATTAAAAAAGGCATAGTATAAGCAGAAGATCTCTTTTTATTTATTTATATTCTGCTTTTCAGTCACTTCAAAGTGGTTTGCATTCAGGTATTTCACCTATCCCCAGAGGACTCACAATCTAAGTTTGTACCTGAAGCAAACAAACTGAGGTGAAGTGAATTGCCCAAAGTCACATGGAGTGGTAATGAGATTTGAACTCTGCTGCATAGCTCACTGCTCTAATCACTAGGTTACTCCTCTACCCCCTAGTGCAGTGCTTCTCAACCCAGTTCTTGAGGCACACCTGACCAGTAAGGTTTTCAGAATATCCCAATTAATATGCATGAGGTAGATTTGCCTTCTCTACTTCATTGTATACTAATCTATCTCATGCATATTCTTTGTGGATATATTGAAAACTTGACTAGCTAGGTGTGCCCTGAGGACTGTGCGAGAAGCAGCTGCCCTAGTAGTGAAGCACTGGGAAACCTGCACCAAGTGATTAGTTAAGTCCAAAATAACAATTATATTACGGTACTTTGCTTTCCACGAAGGCTATGGGGGTACTTGTACAGTGTGAGGGGGGTACTTGTACAGTGTGGCAGTTACATCCCTAAGCACCTTACTCAGTAGTCTGGATGGGACATTTTGGTCTTTACCTAATGTCATTAACTATGTTAAGTTAGAAAAAATGTATATCTGTTTCTCTGCTCCAGGATATACACAATTTCACTTTACCTAAGTGGGCAACTCCAGATGTCAGGGTCAAGCTACGTCAGCTGTCTGAATTGTTACTGTTGGCATTGTTTGGACTTTATAAGCAAACTGAGAAGTCACAACTTCAGGGAGGTAAGAAAAAAAATAAAAATGAAATACTTTCTGTAACCGAGAGATTCTGATGAATGATTTTGCAGATAAGGTGTACTAAAACAGTAATAAACAAGAAAAAAGTCTTTTTATATAATTTAAGACAAACAAAAAATATCAATACAATATCATTATTTCATTCTAATTTATTTTTTTCCTGAGGAGATAGTGTTTAAAGTTTCTGGAAGCTTCTCCTACTTCAGGGCTTGCCAAACCTGTCCTGATGACCCACAGCCAGTTGAGTTTTTAGGATATCCATATTGAATATGCATAAGATAAATTTCATTCATTAATTTATTGGATTTATATTCTGCACGCCCCAAAGCTCAGGACAGATTACAACAATTACAATAAGAACATAAGAGCATATGAAATTGCCATCCTGGGTCAGACCAAGGGTCCATCAAGCCCAGCATCCTGTTTCCAACAGTGGCCAATCCAGGCTACAAGTACCTAACAAGTAGCCAAACACTAAGTAGATCCTAGGGATGTGCAGAAGGAAAAACTTTGTTTCGATTCGGTTTTCGTTTCGCTGGGACCCAAATTTGTTGCATTAGTTTCATAGGGGGAAAACCAATTCATTGATTAGTTTTATTCTTTTTCCGATTTCCCATTAAAGTCAATGGGGGAAGTATTTGCAGCCTATTTTTGGCTGCAGAATTGGAGTTTTCTTTATCAATTCTGATGAAACTTCTGGGGAGCAATCATAAGAACGAGAAAAGAGCTCCAAGGTACTTAGACTGGTGGCAAAGTGGCACCAAAGTGACATGAATAGCTTAAGGCACTTTAAAGGGGCAAAGGGGTACCAGGAGTAGCAAGAGTGCTTTAAACAGAGGGTGCAAAGCAGCAGCGAGAGTGTCAAAAACACACCACAGCTTCAAAAGAGAGCACCGATAAGAGATGCATGAACCCTCAAAGGCAGCACGACAGGCAAAGTGGCAAGACAAGTGGCATCAACATCCTACAGCACAATGAAGGGGGAACATAGCAAAGCAGAAAGACTAGCACCCACGCTGAGGAACCATGATAGTGGCAAGTACACACCACAAGGAGTTGAGTGAGTCATCTGGTGTATGGCAGCAAGGCAGAGTGGCAGAAAGCTGATGGGGGCAAGACAGGCTGGCAGAGCTGAGGTATTCAGGTCCCTGTGGTTTTGATAGGGGTAAGACAGGCTGGCCCCGGGGAGAGTTCCCTTTCCTTTGCACAGGAAACAGCTCCCTAGAATGGGTTCGCCCCTAGAGTGGGGTGTTTCCATTGGCGTCTAGTGAGCTCTCGCTGGTCTTTTAAAATCTTGGTGGAGTTAGCAGATGTACAAACGAGAATTTTCAAGACGGAGGAGGGTGCCATGTGACAGCGGTTCAACATGGGTCAACAGGTACTAAGAGATAGGCCGGCTACCCTGGGGAGAATTCCCTTTCCTTTGAACAGGAAAGGGCTCCCCGGAAATGGGTTGGCCCCTAGAGTGTATAATGGTACAAAATTGTTAGGAATTAAGCATATGCAAACAGATCATGACTTTCCTGAGCAAGACAGAGGAAGTTCACTGCTCTGCCCTGAAACTAAAAGAAAATTGTTTGTTTTAATTAAGGATCCATGCTGTGAAGGATTAGTATTTTGAATTGCCAGAGACTGAGGGTTCCCTTTGCAACTAGGGTTCAGCCGTTAGGACCAAAAGAAGCGCTGACGTCATCTCCTGCCCAAATCTACAATATCAACCTATATTGAACTTTGCAATTTACACAGTGCCTCTGTAAACTATGGGAACACAAAGGATGAACTAGAGTGCAACTACCACCAGTTTTCTATAGTATTAGAAACATTACTGTTGGCACCTAAGAAAGATTTCGGGAACATGGTCCCATATTATGAAGGTCATGAAAAACTATTGAGCGTATGAAATATGCAAGCCTCCAAACATCTGAAGTCAGCTTTTTATGTTCTTACATTCCAAATGTGGATGGACAAGCACAGCATTAGAGGTCAAGCCCTTGTAGGGACATAAGGTCTGGACGGACAGGCACAGCATTCGAGGATAGAGGTCAAGCCCTCGTAGGGACGTAAAGCCTGGACGGACAGGCACAGCATTAGAGGTCAAGCCCTCGTAGGGACTTAAGGCCTGGACAGACAGGCATAGCATTAGAGGTCAAGCCCTTGTAGAGATGTAAGGACTGGACAGTGGACATTGCAGACAGGCACAGCGTTTGAGGTCAGGCTTTGTAAATACCCAGAAGCTATTAACTGTGCTTGATACTTATGCTCTTCAGCTGATGACAGAGGAACTTGAAGAGCTCTGAGAACTAAGAAAACTGCTACTCAAATCCAAATCAAACTATGTTGACTTTGTAGTTTACACAGTGCCTCTGTAAACTATGGGAACACAGAGGATGAACTAGACTGCAAGACCCACCAGTTTTCTATAGTACTAGAACATTAATGTTGGCACCTAAGAAAAGATTTAGGGAAAATGGCCCATATTATAAAGATAATGAAAAACTAACCGTGTCACTGACATTTGTGCTGGTGTCCTCCTTGGCTTGGGTGGGCTGAGAGTCACTCATGCCAGCTGCTTTCCTCTCTAGCCCGTAGCAAAACAGATGAATCTTTAAGGGCAACATGCCTTTTGGCGGTACTGAAGTGGGAGGAGGGAGGAGGAGGAGGAGGAGGTACTAGCAGGGTCGCTGACAGAGTGCTTTCTCCTGCTTGGGCTAGCCCAATCTCTTGAAGTGCCCGCCACTGTTCCTCCTCTGCTTCATGTCTAATCTGTCTCTGCCTATGGCGCTCCTGATCACGGACTTTTGCTAACAGCAGGTCCTTCACAAATGAGAGACAATTGGACCGTAGGGCGAGGTTTCCCTTTCACACGGGATCACAGACTGTGGGGAGCATGTATGTGTGGTCTTCTGTTAAAGGCCTTAATCTCTCTTCACCTGCTTCTGCAAAAGGTCCAGACAATGCAGCACCTCAGCTGTCATTCTCTCTTCCTGTTTAAAGCCCTCCAAATTTTCCTCCAGAAAATTAACTATAGGGATGATGTCAGCCAAGGTGGCACTTCTGGAACTCAGCTCCTCTGTGACATTCTTGAAGGCTGCAGGATTTTTACCAGCTGACTCATGACTAACCAATCATGATGCCCTAGGGATTATGCACACCTATGTCCCATTAAACCAGAAAGTTCATGAAGGGGTGTCTGCAGCTCCACTAATCTCTGCAGCATCATAAAGGTGGAATTCCACCGGGTGGCATGGTCTTTGAATGAGACGCTGTGAGGCATCTCCAAATCAGTCCTGCTTTTGTCTGAGAACCTGCCCCGCCTTCACATTCTGTGAAAGTACCCTGCTATGTTCCCTGCATTTCTGTATTAACCTATGCAGGTATTCATTCTCTTGGTGATTGGACTCCAACCCCAGAGCTGACTTCAACTACCACGTGCAGAGTGTGTGCAAAACATCGGATGTTCTGAAAATGTCATATATTGCCTTTACCATGTTTACACCATTGTCTGTAACATAGAACCCTGCCTGAGGATTCCTGTCTCGCTGGTGTAGTTGCCAGCCCGCCAGCATCTGTCTGATGCATGCTAGAATATTGGCTGAGGTATGGGCCTCATCCGTCAGGTGGGTGTGCAGTAAAGCCCACCTCTACCCTGATACTTGTTCAGTAATAGAGCTGCTGTCTGCCCCTGCCTCAGCCAGGTCCCACCAGTGTGCTGTCAGGGAGAGGTAAGAGAGTGCAACATCACGGCGGTCCAGATAATTGCAGGTAAAATGCAACACTTCCTTGTGCCTTCTCTAGCAGCACTTAGATGCGACTGCAACACTGGTTGTAGAGGCTGGAGATGACCTTTCTGCTAACTGTGGTTCTGGAGGGGACTTTGTAATTTGGAACTAAGACCTTCAGCAAATGCTTGAAAACCCACATTCTCCACTATCTGCAAGGGTTGGTCATCAAGGGCAATCATTTCCCCATGCCGCTTGGTTATAACCTTCGATGCTGCCTGCCTCCTTCCCCGGGATAACGTTACCAAACACCACCCCATTCCTCCAATGGTGGGGTTGTCGCTTCTGCCAAATGGCAGGGGGCTGCTGGCCTGCCACCTGACTGCTAGAAGGGTCTGAGGGCATGGGGTGACTCTGCTCCTTTTCAACCACTTTACGCTGCCTGGAAAAAGGGGTCCTCTGACTGGTACTGCCACCATCCCCAGATGGCAGTACTGTTGTTGGGTGTTGCCTCTTCATATGATACATCATGCCAAAATTAATTAGATGTCCTATTTGCTTGCCTCTGCTAATAGCCCTGGCACAGTAATTACACTGAGCAAAACATGGGTCCTCCGTCACTTTAAAGTGGCTCCACTTTGCAGATTTCTTTCGTGATCCCTTCTCTATAGACTTTGGGGTGGATGCTGGCACTGGAGCTGAAGTAGTGGGTGCACCTGAGAAGCAATGCCAGGGGCATCAGTCAAACTCTGTGCCTGCGCCGACTGCTCTTCCTCCTCATCATCATTAGTTTCATCTCTCCCCTGCAGCACTGAAGTGGAGGCTAAGACAGGACTAACTAATCCTCCTAAACCTTCTTCAGCTATTACTTCTTCCATTTCTGAAGATGAGAATCCTCTCGAGACGAGTCTTCATTGGAATCAGAATCAAACAGTGCCTGCGCTACATTGTCGACGCTAAGTCGAGTCTGCTGTCACACTGCTGCTTTTGGGCTCAGCCTCCCCTTCTCTCACCTCCAAAACTACAGTGTCAGAAACAGGTGGTGGCAATGCATCATCTTTAAATTTCATTTTTTCCCAGATGGAACTGCCTGCCTCTCCAGAGATTTAGATTAGAACAGGTCCCTTTTAACTTTAATGGGGGACTGGCACTGCCTTTTGAAGTGCCTCCTCTGCCAGTCCCAATCACTCGAACACGTCTAGCTTTCTTTGACATTATGGATTTAATGTCACTGCCTACTAGGGATTTCAATTAAAAGAATTATTTCCAAAAAAGGCCCACTGGGGATTTGGCTTCAGAGAGCACCGCTGTCCCAATATAGGTGACTCTGAAAACCGCCCCCAGGCCCACGAGGCTATGCCTCGGTGTACACTAAAACTGGGACCGCTGTATGTGCACACACCAAGCTTGTAACTACAAAAGAGGCCCACTGGGGAATTGGCTTCAGAGAGCACCGCTGACCCAATATACATGAGTCTGCAAAAGTGCCCACAGGCCCACGAGGCAGTGCCTGGATGCATGCTAAAACTAGGACCACTGTATGTGCACACACCAAACTTGTAACTACAAAAGAGGCCACTGGGGATTTGGCTTCAGAGAGCACTGCTGTCCCAATATACGTGAGTCTGCTAACTGCACCCAGGCCCATGCTTATGAAGCCTGGGTACCTGGTATACATAGGACAATTTGATTCCTTTTGGGATATCAGGTATGGGGTTTAAGGACTGGCGCCCTGGTACATCATTCATATTGGTATTCTACAACCCATGACCCTATGGGTGACACTCTTTTTTATTTTATTTTCTTTCCTTCTTTTTCCATGTTGGTGAATGGTCTCCCCAGCTGTAATTCGATAAAGGATGGGAGGGAGGAAGGGGGGAGGGAGGGTATACTAATGGGAAAATTGAATGCAAAAATTAGGTGAAATTATGCTGTCAACCATGTACACTTATGCTGTAACTCTCTAGTTTGTGGCTCAGTTGTAATTTTGGAATTTGTTTTCTTATGTATTAGCTTATTATGCCTCTACCAAACACCTATCTGTTCTTAGGTATTGTTCTATTGTTGTTGTACTATGGTTATTTCTTCAAAAACCTTAAATTAAAAAAAAAGAAATTTACTGTTATGGTTTCCAATATTTATCTGAAAGTAAATTCTTGCTATAAGCCCAGTACTTGTGTTTTTCTTTTGGAAAATAAGGTCCATCTGATTCCAGAGCTGTAGGAAAAAAGCCTTGTGAGAGTACAAATAATGTTGTATTTGTATCGGAGAGAATATTGGATTAGTTTTCATCTACCCATATAGCAGCAATAACTTATCTTGTAATAAAGACCCATTCCTTTATAGTCAGTTACTGTTGTCAGACTCAGTTCTTTTGGCCAACAAAATTTGGATCTTCAAACCCTGGTTGGAACCTGGGGTTGATACGTATCAGTGGTAAGGGAGAAACTGCTGGGTTGAAATTAAGTAACCTGGTCACCTTTCCCCAAACTTGTATCACTGGCCCTATGAAAGGATGGACGTGCAAGTCAACATCAGCATGAATTCTGGAAGTAAATAATAATGAGCTCAAATCATATGGTATTACTGCCTGATTTGCTATTTCTATTCAGCCATAGAAGTGAACTAGAAAGCCACTATCCTCAGCTGCACCGCTCAATAATATTTTTTTAATACTAAGGAAAAGCAGACCTCTGTCTGCCTTGAATTAGTTAGGAGTTAAAGGCAATGGGGGTAACCACAGAGCGGCAGCTACCACCCATAAAAAAAAAAAAGAAAAAGAAAAAATACAAGAACTTTACTGGGCAGACTCCATGGACCACTTCAGTCTTTTTCTGCCATCATTTATTATCCATAGATATTTTCTATTCCAGATAAAAGATATTGTTCTGTTGAGCTCCTCAAAAGAACTATCAAATACTGCACAAGACTGCACAGAGAAGTAAAAAAATAATTCTGGATGTTATATTCATTTTACTATATTTATTCTGGTCAGTAAAGCAGCTGAGACATAACTCCATTTGCTTCGATCCCTCTTAAATTTATCCAGGTGAGTTGGGTAGTGGTGTTTATATAAAACTTTCAGTTTGTGAGTACAGTAACCCTCAAGCAGGATATGGATGTATAGTTCCCCTAAAATGGAATGAATATTATTCTCAAATTTTGAAGCAAAATTGAATGGGAGAACAATACTCTTGGATTTATTTAATTTACACCCAGAAAGGAGACTGAATTCTTTACAAATGGACACAAAATTCAGTAATGACAGAAAAGGATTTTTCAGTAAAAGCAAAGTGTCAGCATACAAGACAATTTTACGTTGCGTTAGCATAATCCCTGTGACATCTTTACAGTTAAATATTGCTTGAGCAAAAGGCTCTAGTGAGATAGCAAATGATAAACTTATCCAGCTAACTTTAAAATAGTTGGGTATCTTCAATGGTACAGTAGGTACCACTGAATATGGTGTTTGTCCAGCTAATGGACCCCTCTATGTATAATTGATATAATTATTTCATCCACTTAACCTGAGCAATTACAGACCAGTATCAAACCTTCCCCTAATCGCAAAATTAATAGAAAAAACCATACAAAAGCAACTAGCAGAACACTTAGATAGCAATAATATCCTGTACCCATCACAACATGGCTTTCGAAAACACTATAGTACAGAGACACTACTGCTTGCGCTAACAGATAACATCATGAGAGGTTTCTGTTGCGGTCCGGGCCGCGAGCACCACGGCCCGGCCCTTACCTCCTTGTTTCCGACCTGCTCCTGCCTCCGGAGCCCTGGCTTGCGGCCTGTTTGGCGGCATCCCCGCTGAGGCTGCGCCGCCGCGAAGGTGCCTGAGGATGCCCTGCTCCTAGGCGCGTGTCACTTGGGCGCCTTTCTAGCACGTTTCCCGCCAGTGGTGACTCCGCCCAGTTCCTGACATTAGACACCGCGGCCTTGATAAGCCGGCCGCGGTCATCCAGTCCTCACCTTGCAATGGGTTAGTTTCCCGGTTTCCTGTTGCGCTGTGCCCGGAGTGATTCGCTTGGCTTCGTCGCTCCGTTCCTGCTACAGTACCTGCTTGGTTCCTGCCTGCCTGCTACAGTACCTGCTTGGTTCCTGTTTACCTGCTACAGTTCTTGCCTGGTTCCAGTACCCGAACCCAGTACAGTATTGCTACTGTCCTAGTCTGGTTCCAGTTACCTGTCCTGATCCACAACCTGCCTAAGTCCCAGCGGCCGGGCCCCTACGGGCTCCTCCCGGGGGGGGGGGGGGGCTTCGGCTTCCAAGGGTGAAGCCACCTAAGTCCCAGCGGTTGGGCTCCTACGGGCTTCTCCCGGGGGAGTACCAGCTTCCAGGGTGAAGAGCATCTACGTCCCGCCTGAACATCTGCCTCCCGGCCTGCTATTCATTAGAGACATTGACCATCTATTCCCAGTCTCCAGCAGGTCGGCCCAAGGGTCCACTAAACTGAGACTCCCACAAGTTTCAACAGTGGTAAACATTACATTCTTGTGATGCTAGACCTCTCAGCAGCTTTTGATACCATAAATCATGACATACTTTTAAATAGACTAGATGAAATAGGATTAAGTAACAAAACTATCAAATGGTTTAGATCATATCTAAGCAACAGATATTTTCAAGTACAAATCAAAGACGTAATGTCAGAAAAGATAAACCTTCAAACAGGAGTATCAAGGGTTCAGCCCTATCGGCCACACTATTCAACATATATCTCTTACCATTATGTCACCTGCTGGCTGGTCTGGGCATCACACATATTATATATATGCTGACGATATCCAATTAATACTACCCATTGACGACACAATTGAAAAACATTAAAAATAGCGAACATGTATCTAGATATCATCAAGCAACTACTAAACCAAATGGATCTAGTAATTAATATTAAGAAAACAGAATTTATACATTTAGAACGAAAAAATACTGAGATTGTTCAAAACCCAATTATACTCAAAAACAACCAAAGAATAGAAATTAGCAGACAAAGTACGGAACCTAGGAGTAATAATTGACATGGAACTAAGCTTAAAACAACATATATCTTTAAAAATAAAGGAAGGATACGCTAAACTCATGGTGCTTAGAAGACTTAAACCACTTCTAACAACTGCCAAATTCGATCAGTACTGCAAGCGTTGATTTTTGAAAGCACTGATTACTGTAAACGCCCTCCTACTAGGTCTACCATACACTTCGCTAAGACCACTACAAATATTACAAAACCAGCTGCTAGAATCTTGACCGGCAAAAGAGATCACATCACAGAAACCCTGGCGGAGTTACCAACTGGCTACCCATTGAACAAAGAATTCAGTACAAAACACTATGCACCATACATAAATTAATACATAATGAAAAAGCAGATTGGCTGAACACAGCCCTTTGCGTACACGTCCCGAACAGAAACCTGAGATCAGCCAACAAAGCAATTCTTACTATTCTATCAATCAAACAGCAAGACTAACACAAGTAAGAGAGCGAGCATTATCCTTGGCAGGACCCATACTATAGAACACCATGCCTTGGAGTTAAGATTACAAAGTAACAACAAAACCTTTAGAAAAAATTTTAAAACCTGGCTCTTTAAACAAATTTATCAAAAGAGAAGGAGAATAGTACCCAGGGGAATGCAGGTACAAACAACTGAACAACAAACACATAACCAAAATCAATATGTTTGTAATTTTATTTGTTATTCTAGTTTGTTTCATTTTTAGTTCATAAATAAAGGATAAAAGTACAATGATAAAGCTAATCTCGTACCCTAAACTGATACAATGAGAAATGGACATGATTCATTACACTTACCAATTAATATTGTTTACAAACTATGGGGGTCATTTATCAAAATGCGTTAAGGGCTTATCGCATGCAAAAAGCCCTGTTAACGCATGCGATAGGCCTTTAATGCATGCGATAGGCCCTTACCGCATGCGAAAATGTGTTTAATGCATGCGATCGCACCATATCGTATAGTGTGATGCAAATTCAGAAAATATGAGGAGTTAGGGGCGGAGAGTGGGCTGGGTTAGCCTGTCTGTGAAGAGCTATTGCACAGCCGTAACGCCGATTTTAACTACACCTCTTTGAATTGTGTTAGGCTGTGTGATAGCTGGTGTGACTGTGTGGTAAGGTTTCATTGCCCTTTGCGATGTCTCCCGTAAGGCCTATTTCAGGTGAAGTGAAGGCTCCAGAGAGAGAGACTGACTGACTGACTGGCCATAATATCATGGCCCATAGGTAGGTATTTGTATCCCTATGGTAGGCCCACCTAGTAACTCGAGGTGGGGATTAGGTAAGAGTGTAGGGGGTTAGGGGCCACTTTGACATTGTACATGACACCTACGAACAGAACAGTGGTCTCTTGTGAAGATTTGCTGGCCTTCGGAGTGAGGAAACTCACTCCAAGATGAGATTTGGGCAAGGTTCTCTCAACCTAGCTTGAAGCAAACCATGAAAGTAGGTTACAATAAAATTAATTATATAAAAAGCATACAATGAAAACCTAAAATTAAAAAAATTAAGATTAATACATAAAATAAAAAGTCTTATAAACAATAATTTATATGCAATATAATACTGTCTTGTACTCTTTCTCCAGAAAGGTCAATTCCTTCTTTAAGGAAATCATCTTTTCATTCTTTTTCATTTTGGTTCTCTATTATTTTCCTATTCAGCTTTGATAGCATTCCACACAGTGCATAAATCCTGTAGTATCCTTGCTTTCAAGATGTTCTTGTAGAGCATTTTCAAATTCATCACAGAATATCTTCTTTCAGGTGACAGTTATTAAACATCCAGAATTTTGTTCTATTCCTAAACTTGGAAACTATAAGATCTTGAGTAAGGGTGCATGATGTAACCATGTAATTGAATCTATTCTGTAGCCCAACATTCTTGAACATGAAACAGAAGTGATGAGAAAATCTATTCTGGAATATGAACATTGATCTTTGTTTTCTGTTTTTATTTTATTTCTCCTGGGAATAGTTCAATGCTTATTACAAAAAATATTAGGAGAAATCAATGGAAATAATGTTGTCATTTTTCCAGGTAAATATCATTTTTGTTCTTCTTGTAATAAACACTGATAAATTCCATGAAAAATAAAATAAAATCTGAAAATGAAGGTCCCTATGTATGAGCTGTGTAATTGAGAATAGCAAGAATAGTCCCTTTCATCTGGGTGCCTCATTCTTCAAATATCCACCAATTATAATTCAAAAATCATCTCAGCAAAAACAGCTGCTATCTTTGTGTGACCTTTCCAGATGCACCTGATCTTTATTCATATCTCATTTGAGACACAGTTGACATCTCTCCCAACTATAAGGGGCACATAAAAAGTTCACCACTCTTTAAAATATAAAAAAATAAAGGAAAGTTGGCCTTTATTTGGCGCATATGAGCTCAATTCGCTGAATATAATGCCTTCAATCTCAGTTTCTACCAGCAAGGTTCTGCCCAGTTTATCTTTCCAAGTCTTAAATATTTTGACTGATAAATGCTTTTTAAAAATAATTGCCACTCCAGCACTTTTAGAATGGCCCATAGTGATAAGCCTCAACCACCCATATAGCTCTTAGTCTGTTTTGCTGGCTAGTCTATAAGTGGATTTGTTATAGACGTAAATGTCAAAATACTTCCCCTCCAGTTCTTTTAAGGCTTTTTTTCTGTTTGTGCTGAGTTTGCAGGCCCCTAACATTGACCAAGGAAGCAGTTACAAATGAGTAAACATATGTACTTTCCACTTGGGAAAGTAAAAATATGACAGAGCCAATTCAAGTAATCACTTGCAAGAATCAAGAGAGGCAATAGCTTTTTTGACAAATTCAGCATGTTTCTTGAAATTCTGCTGTGATCCTGAAATACTGCTCCCTTTCTCTCAAGTTTCAGTTGAAAAAGGTTGACCTTCAGAGTAGTGAAATGTCAAGAACCTCTGATCTTATTTAACCTAGGAAAAGATAATAACCTTTACTTTCCATGTGCCCTTAGCTTTACTGGATATACAATATTCTTGCCAATGGCATTTTATGCTAATGCAGTTGTTTCTTTACTTCTTTGTAATTGCTGTCTTTCCTATCCAACTCAGGACTACCATCATGGAATATCATTACCCTATTGTAGCCCCTCTTCTGATATTAACAGGGAAGGCAGAGGCCACACTCGGTTCTGGGGCTAAGTCCTTTCACATGCTCAATAGCCCTAGGTAGGGATTCTTCAAAAGGGGGAGGATAGACCTCCAGGATCCAAAGCATAGGGGGTGCTTCTTGCTGAGGGTGTGGTATCACTAGATGCTGTGGGGGTGTAGGTACCTGAATAAACAGCCTGGAAACTCTGATGTGCATTTAAACTTAAAAAACTTTCCTGCACCCAATCTTCAGATGAAATCAACTGGATTCATACTCATGTATTCCTTTTTTTTTTTTTTTTACTCCACCATAATGGGTTTTTTAAATTTATGATTGCTATTATTTTTTTTTATTTCCCTTTGGTATTGTATTTTCTTTGTTACAAGTATATTGTAATAATATATATATTTTCAATAAAAAAATAAAGTTTAAAATAAAAACACTCCTTCTGCTTTCACTGCTAACCCAAAATGCCACACAGATCAATGCAGCCTACCCTTGAGCAGACTGGAGGCTACCACTGCAACCACCACACAGGGGTGCTATAATAAGTGGTTTGCTCTACTTTCTATATTCCTCTACCCAGAACTGTTATTAGAGCCATCTAATGGAGTTACTAAAGGGTTTCTACATTATGTTCATTCTAATTTGGTCACCATCCTTCCTGCCCTGCTTTAATATTAATTCCTTGTTCTTAAAATTCAGAACTTTGAGCAGGATAGAGCATGGCCTGCTGCCTTAAACATAGAAACATAGAAATGACGGCAGAAGAAGACCAATCGGTCCATCCAGTCTGCCCAGCAAGCTTCACACTTCTTTTTTCTCATACTTATCTGTTTCTCTTGGCTCTTAGTAACCTTAGGTTCTATTTCCCTTTCACCCCCACTATTAATGTAGAGAGCAGTGATGAAGCTGCTTCCAAGTGAAATGTTAAGTTTGATTAGTTGGGTAAGCGGCAGCTTAGCTCTCTGCCGTTGAAGCAGAGATATGCGTGAAGTATTAGTTTTTCTTCTCCCCTGCCGTTGAAGCAGGGAGCTATGCTGGATATGCATTGAAGTGAAGTATGCCTTGAAAGTCACATTAACTATCAAATATTGAAAAGCCTAATAATTGGTAATTGAATAAGCCTAATAATTGGTAATACCTATAGCCCATGAACCCATCCCTGTTTTTTTCTTTTTTGTTTGTTTTTTTTTCTTTTTTTAATTGGGAGATGGCAGCCTTCCGCTCCGTGAAGGTGGAACACCAACCGCTGGCCACTGGCATCCCGCTCCGTGAATGCCTCTGTGGCTACTGCTGCTCCGTGCAGTGTTTTGCTGCCTGCTCTTTATACGTGTCCTCTAGACCTGATGGATCCACAGTGTTTATCCCCCGCCCCTTTGAAGTGCTTCACAGTTTTGGACTTCACCACTTCCTCCGGAAGGGCATTCCAGGCATCCACCACATTCTCCGTGAAGAAATACTTCCTGACATTGGTTCTTAGTCTTCCTCCTTGGAGCCTCAGCTCGTGACCTCTGGTTCTGCTGATTTCTTTCCAACGGAAAAGGTTTGTCGTTGTCTTTGGATCGTTAAAGTTTCTCAAGGCCGGGACCAGCCTTGAGAAGATCTGATCCATAGGATACAGTGAGTTTTTTCCATAGCAAAGTCAGGAGTAGTAGTGTCTCCTGAAACACTTCTCTAAGGAATTTTTCCACAGATGTAACCATTGCCCCAGCTTCCAGCCCTTCTGGAACTCCCACACTATGCAAATTGCATCTCAAAAACATTCTCAAGGTCATCTATTTTTAAAGCAAGCTTCTTCAGGAGATTTTCATTGCTTTCTGTGTCCCTTAAGAGTACCAGATCATCTTCCATGTCTGTGTTGTGTTTGGCGGACCACAGGTGTTTGGCGGACCACGGGTCCATCCCGCGGCCCGCTGCTCTTACTTCCAGCCCTGGCCCGTCCTCACTGCCTCCCAACACTGCGCCAGCCTTGTGAGTTGCTGTTGCCCACTGCATCTGCCTTCAGGCTTCCTTCAGCTCCCCAGCATCGGGCCCTCTTCAGAGCATGACAAGAGGCCGCGCTATGACTGCTCTTCCTATTTGCGCTAGGATGCTGCCGGACCCTCGGGGCACACCCCTCCCTTAGCACTCGTGCATAATGACTGCCCTAACTTTAAAGGGACAGTGGTGGGAAACCTCCAGAAGCATTCCCTGATGATATCATCCAGCCAGCCTTATAAAGGGCTGAGACTGAGAACCCTCCAGTGCCTCAGCAATAGGTCTTTCCTAGCATGTAGCAGATGGACTCAGGACCAATGGGTATAGTGTACTCCTGATAGCCCCTAGTACCTATACCCCTGCAGGAAGTGCAGCTCTTCAGTATTTTCCGTCTCCATAGCAGTTAGGGACTATCTGCACGCTCTCGCAGCGTTTAAAACCAGTTCAAGAAGAAAACCCAAATCTGAAGACGAAACCTACCTCTGAAGATGAGCCCCCGCTCTCCTGCAGTAATAACCTCGGGTCCCTCCCCCAGTCGAGATTTCCCGAGGTGATTTCTGTGGTCCCTCGGAGGTGAGCCTCGGTCCGGCGGCCAAATCGCAGTGAGGACCTAGCCCCCGATCCCAGGCACGGCTAAGAGGCAGCGGGTGCCCCCCTCGAGCGCAGCGGTGAAGGTATTTGCCCTCTCCCCCCGCAGCTAGAGACCGACCGGAATGAAACCGGGAAGCGCTGAAGACAAGGTAAGGTAGAAATCTTTAGCATCAACTCCGGTCTCCGAGGTTTGAGGAGTCGCACAGGTCGCCGACTGGGACCAGTGCCGCCGGGTTGATCCGCCCTAGCAGGGCCAGGCTCCAGTTAGATCCAAGAGTCTACCCACGTGGAGACCCTCCGAGGTAGTCGCCATATTGCCCGCGTGGTCGCCGTCGCCATCTTGGCCCTATTCGCTGCTCCGTTCGTAGCCTCGGGCCGGACGCACAAGTTTACTTAAGCATACAAATTACATGTGCGCATAAAGTTACACACATATATTCCTTGTGCGCATAAGTTACACGCATAAGGGCCACGTGCACAAGATATACGCGCACCTCGCGCCTACCGGGCTAAGCGCATAACTACAACTTGGTCGCACAACTGCGCGCACAACCCACATGCACATCTAGACGCGCTGGAGCTCATAAAGGTTTATGCGCCAACAATCATGGCACCACCAGAAACGGAGATAAAGGCTCAAGGTCTCTGCCCAGCATGCCATATCAGAGCCGCACAAAGCGAGGAGGCCAGCGCTCAGTGCGAGGAGACCCTGGGAGATCCAGCCCAGGGCCAGTCCCACTCAGGACCAAGTAATAGCTCCTCAGTGGGTACCCCGGACCTTGCAATTCCCAGCGGGATACCCCCACAAATGGGGACCCCCAGGGACCCAACGCCCCTCAGCTTGGATCCAGCGTCTATCTCATGGGTGGAATTCTTCAGAGGGCTACACACCTTTGTTCACATGCAAATGGAACCCCTGGCTGACCAGCCACATCCTCCGCCAGAGGACCTTTATGCCCCGGGCCCCTCGAGGCTTGGACAAAGTTTTCCACCACCCAGGAGCCCCATCTATGGGGACACGGACAACTCTGAAGAGGAAGCAGAGCCCTTAGAAGAGGGGGAGCTCCCCCCGTGGACAGAGCCTCACCGAACCATGAGACGCTTTTTCACCAAGGACGAGCTCCCTGACCTGGTCACCCACAGCCTGAGGGAGCTCGCTATTCCAGGCCCAGATGCTTCGGGGGGGGGCCCAAGCTGAATCCCCTACTGGAGGGCCTCTCCCAGACCTCCCGCCATTTCCCACTGTTACAAGCCGTCCAGCAGCTAATTGACCTGGAATGGAGCTCTCCAAAGTTCACATTCAAAGGGGGACGAGCTATGGCAGCCATGTACCCCCTGGACCCAGCGACCAAAGATCTTCTCACATGCCCAAGAGTCGATGCCATGGTCTGCGCGGTCTCGAAGCGCACTACTATCCCAGTGGAGGGAAGAGCAGCGCTCAAAGATGCACATGACTGGTGCCTGGAATCCATCCTTAAACAGTCTTTTGACGTAGTCCCTACAAATAGCGGCCTGCTGCACCGTAGTGACACGTGCCTGCTTATCTCAGACCAGGAGCAACATCCCTGGAGAAGTCATGGAACCAGCAGTGTCATTCCTTGCGGACGCTGCTTCCGATCTGGTGCGCACGGTGGCCAGAGGAGTGTCATCTGCGGTGGCTGCCAGGAGGCAACTCTGGCTCCGAAGCTGGCCGGCCAACGCATCTTCCAAAACTCACCTCACAAGGATGCCCTTCAAAGGATCCCTCCTATTCGGCAGCGAGCTAGAGAAACTGGCCAACAAATGGGGCGAGTCCCCATTGCAGCGCCTACCGGGGGACAGGACGAAGAGGAACCAGCGACCCTTCCCCCGGCCCTCCAGGGGCAGAAGTTCACAGCGCTTCAATCCATACAGAAGCAACTATCAAGCGCCCCGCCCTATGGGCAGGAACCAGTCCTTTCGGACCAAGTACAACAAGAGAGGAACCAGCTTGGGTACAGGCCCCAGCCGTACCCCACAATGAGATTCAGCCGACTTGCCCAAGGGAAGAAGCCATAGGGGGCAGACTAGCCCTATTCTACCACAGATGGATTGAGATAACTTCGGACAAGTGGGTCCTAGCCATCATTCGGGAGGGGTACTATCTGGATTTTCTACGAACCCCTCCAGACAAGTTCGTGGAGTCCCCCTGCCATGACATCGCCAAGAGGGTAGCAGTGGAAGCTACATTAACCAGACTACTGGCCCTCGAGGCCATAACCGCAGTGCCTCCACAAGAAATAAATACTGGATATTATTCCATTTATTTTATTGTCCCCAAGAAAGAGGGGACGTTCAGGCCCATCCTGGACCTCAAGTCGGACAACCGCCACCTGAGGAATCCCCGCTTCCGCATGGAAACCCTACGCTCCGTAGTAAGGGCAAGACAACTGGGAGAGTTTCTCACATCCCTGGATCTTTCGGAGGCCTACCTACACATCCCAATTCATCAGGAACACCAGCGCTATCTACGCTTCAAAATCCTGGACCGTCACTACCAGTTCCAGGCACTACCCTTCGGGTTAGCCACAGCACCCCGGACGTTCACCAAGATCATAGTGGTGGTGGCGGCAAAATTGAGGAAGGAAGGAATCCTCGTACATCCTTACCTAGATGATTGGCTGATCAGGGCAAAATCCCCAGAGGAAAGCCGCCAAGCAACCAACAGAGTCAAAACTCTACTGGAGAGCCTAGGATGGGTGGTCAACACAAACAAAAGTTGACTTCAGCCCTCACAGTCTCTAGAGTACCTAGGAGTCCGATTCGACACCAAAGAAGACATGGTCAGCCTGACTCCCACAAGGAGATCAAAACTGTGGAACCGGTTACAAAGCCTGTTGAGCGAACCTTGACCCACAGAATGGGATTACCTACAAGTCCTCGGTCTGATGGCATCCACACTGGAAGTAGTACCATGGGCGCGAGCTCACATGAGACCCCTGCAGCGCTCACTTCTATCACGATGGAATCCGCTGTCTCAGAACTATGCCGTACATCTATCAGTCCCGGGCAGGGTTCAGACCCAGCTACGGTGGTGGCTACTGGCCAGCCACTTGAGCCAGGGAACAAGACTAACCTCCCCAACCTTGGATCCTGCTCACCACAGACGCCAGCCTACGAGGATGGGGAGCTTACTGCGAGGAATTAACTGCCCAAAGGCAATGGAACACAGAAGAGGCGGGATGGAACATCAACCACCTAGAAGCATGAGCAGTCAGACTAGCCTGCCTACGCTTCGCCCACAGACTCTGAGACAAAGCGGTCAGAGTAATGTCAGACAATGCCACTACAGTGGCCTACATCAACCGTCAGGGAGGAACCAGAAGCCGACAGGTGTCTCTGGAAATAGACCCCCTAATGATGTGGGCGGAAGTAAACCTCCAAGAGATCTCGGCCATCCACATCACCGGGAAAGACAGCATTACAGCAGACATCCTCAGCAGGGAAAGTCTAGACCCAGGAGAATGGAAGCTGTCATCCGCAGCATTCCAAATGATAGTGGACCGGTGGGGGACACCAGACCATGGACCTTCTGGCAAACCGGTCCAACGTCCAAGCACCCAGGTACTTCAGCCGCAGGTGGGAACCTCAGTCCCAGGGGATCGATGCCCTGGTACAGAACTGGCCACAGGGGACCCTATTATACGTTTTCCCACCATGACCCCTACTGGGCACAATCATTCACGAGATACAGCTGCACAGGGGACTAGTTCTTCTGGTGGCCCCGGACTGGCCAAGAAGACCGTGGTACGCCAACATGAGAAGACTATTGGCAGGGAACCCCCTACCACTGCCTCCACACAGAGACCTGCTCCAACAAGGACCGATCCACCACGAGGATCCAGCTCAATTCTCTCTTATGGCCTGGCCATTGAGAGGGCTCACCTGAGAAAGAGCGGATACTCGGGGGCTGTAATCGACACCCTGTTCCGAGCACGCAAGTTCTCCACATCTCTAATGTACATAAGGATTTGGAGAGTTTTTGAAGCCTGGTGTGAAGACCACGACATCAAGCCACGCTCAACTAAAGTTCCCGTGATCCTGGAATTCTTACAGAACGGGCTACAGAAGGGGCTCTTCCTCAACTCTATCAAGGTACAGGTGGCCGCATTGTCATGCGGGGACGACAGCATAGCCTCTCACCCGGACGTGTCTCGTTTCCTGAAAGGAGTCAAACACATCTGCCCACCACTAAAGTGGCCAGTACCTCTGTGGAATCTCAACCTGGTCCTGGATTTCCTAGCAGGAACCTCCTTCAGACCCCTCCAAGGCCTGTCCCTCCGTCTGTTAACTTTAAAGACAGCCTTTCTGCTGGCAGTTTGCTCAGCCCACCGCATTTCAAAACTACAAGCACTGTCCTGCCGGGAGCCGTTCCTCGGGCTCACCCCGGGATCCATCCAGCTACGCATGGTCCCTTCGTTTCTTCCCAAGGTGGTATCACACTTTCATCTTAACCAAACCATCTCACTACATCGATGGATGACTTGAAAAATTCGGAAGAAGCTCGTAGTCTACGCCACCAGACTCCTGTCCAGATACCTGGAAATGTCGGAACCAGTATGAAAAACAGACCACCTTTTCGTCCTTCACAGCGGGAAGAGACAAGGGGAAGCGGCCTCACGGGCAACCATAGCCCGCTGGATCAAGGAAGTCATCAAGGCGGCCTACGTAGAAGCAGGCAAGCCTCCGCCTCTACAGGTCAAGGCCCATTCTACCAGAGCCCAGGCAGTATCCTGGGCAGAAACCAGAATGCTGTAACCCGCCAAGATCTGCAGGGCGGCGACATGGTCCTCCATCCACACCTTCTCCAGATTCTACCGTCTGGATGTTCAGGCTCGGGAGGACACGGCATTTGCAAGGGCAGTACTAAGAGGGTCACGGGCAGCCTCCCACCCGGTTCGGGAGTAGCTTTTATACATCCCATTGGTCTTGAGTCCATCTGCTACACGCTAGGAAATGGAGAAATTACTTACCTGATAATTTCGTTTTCCTTAGTGTAGACAGATGGACTCAGCATCCCACCCTTGGCTGCCGTTACACATGGAACTTCGAACGATTCAAGGGTAAGCCATGTTTTCATTCACCTAGGGCACCCACCCTACCGGGTGTCGACGCTTTCTGGTTGAGTACACTGGCGGTCTCCAGCTATAGTCGTCCCAAGCAGTTCAAGTTAATCAAGTTATAAAGTTTAACCAAGTTATGAAGTTATTCAAGTTAATTAAATTAGTCAGTCACACATATATCCACAATGCTTTTCGAGGAGAATACTGAAGAGCTGCACTTCCTGCAGGGGTATATGTACTAGGGGCTGACGTCAGATTGAAATCTGATTCGTCTCCAACTGCTAGCAGGAGTACACTATACCCATTGGTCCTGAGTCCATCTGTCTACTCTAAGGAAAACGAAATTATCAGGTAAGTAATTTCTCCAATCTTGTCTGAGAAGTACTTTGCCACCACATTCCTGATCCTGACTCTTGTTGCTGGTTCCTAGTCCTGCTGTGTTTTCCTGAGTTTCCATGTCTCGCTCCTGTTTCTGTTGGCAGTTTGGTTCATCTTGAGTTCATGTTTTCATGGTCAGTCTTCCCTTGTTTGTCTTCCTTGTCTCCCCTCCTCCTGTGGTCCTTCGTTCTTCACTTCTTTGGATTGGACTTTTGGCTTTTGACCTCAGATTGGACTTCTGGATTGTCCCTCGGATTGGACCTTGATGCTGCTTGACCTCCACCTGTCACTCACCCCACTGCCTTCTCTCCATTCCTGACTGAACTCTGCCTGCCTTGACCACTGCCTGAACCACAAAATTGACCAAACTTTGCCTGCCTCTACATTAGTCTGAACCTGACCCTTGGTTCTGTCCTGATCTCTGCTTCTCTTGACGCCGCTTCCTTCTCTATGCTGGCCTGCAATATCATCATCACAGAAGCCTGCACCTAAGACCAGCTGGTCCTGGCAACCGAGGGCTCAATATAAGAGGAACATGGGCTGGTATTGGTGAAGCTCCAGTAGGGCTTCTGCTCCAGCCAGGGTTCACAGCTATAACAGATTGCCAAGGTCATCAACTCAGCAGATGTCTTGGGCTTCCAGGTCATTCCAGTCCTAGCACAGAAAATTCAGCAGCAACAGCAGTTCCTGGAGCTTCTGGCAGACTCCACTGAATGACTTAGTGCCTGTCTGGATATGGCAGCAGCATCAGTTGCTTCCTCTGTCCCCACAGCGACTGCCACATCTCCAGCTGTACCTGCTCCACCCTTGATCCAGTTACTGGCTCTGCCGCAGTACACCGGGGAACCTAAACAGTGCCAAGGGTGTTTGAACCAATGCTTTATGCACTCTTCTCTTCAGCAGCACTGTTTCCCTTGGACACAGTCAAGACCACCTTTGTGCTCTCCCTGTTGGATGGTAAGGCCTTGTCCTGGGCCTCTCCATTATGGGAGCAAGCAGATCCTCGCCTTCAAACTTGTCTTTGATGAACCCAGCTGCCTGGCCATGGTGGGTTCAGATCTTCTCCGTTTATATCAAAGCCCCCAAACACTGATGGACTATGCTATAGAGTTTCGAGCCATGGCTATGAAACTGAATTGGGGAGAGGTCAGTCTGCAGTATTTTAATGGAGGGGTTGTCTTCGCTGGTCAAGGAGGAGCTAGCCACCTGCAAGCTCCCAGAATCCCTGGACGGCCTTATTGATTTTTAAGGGCTAATCGATCACCTCCAGTGACGAACCCTGGAGCTCCATCCACCATGCAGGCCCATGGAGTTAGTTCCCCAGTTGTTGTGCCCCCTCTCGCCTGTTCCAGTGGTAGCACCAGCCAAAACACGGCCAGAGGTGCCAATACAGCTCAGGCAGGGGTGCCTCACCCCTGAGGAGAGGCTCCGCTATCATCACTTGGGGCTCTGCTTCTACTATGCCGGAACCAGGCACCAGCTCGTGCACTGCCCACAGAAGCAGAGATCCTAACGATCATAGGCATCATGACTGCAGCTCCTCAACTGACACTCTCGATGGCTATTTTTTTGAATAACCAAGAATTTCCCACCCAGGCCTTGGTAGACTCTGGTGCTCGGGGGAATTTCATAATGAAAGCCCTCATCGACCATTTGTAGCTTCCTATGGTTACCAGAAAGACCATCTCTAGTGGGGACCCACTTCCTGGTCAGATCACTCTTGCCACATTACCTTTGAGCCTATGCACCAGCTTGCTACATGTGGAAAGCATGGTCTTTCATATTATTGACAAGGCAGTGTGTCCCATTGTGCTGGGCTTACCATGACTACAACTCCACTCTCCATAGTTTGTCTGGGCCTTGTTACAATTCATGCCTATGTATGGAAACCCCACTTTGCCTGCCCTTAGTGACAACCCTGGTTGGGCTGCCCTCACAGTATGCAGACTACACAGATGTTTTTTCCAAAAAGGAGGCTGAGACTCTGCCCTCTCATTGGGGATATGACTGTGCCATCGATCTGTTGCCAACACCGGACCACCTTGGGGAAGAGTATATCCATTATCCATCCCAAAGACTAAAGAATGTCAGAATACATAAAAGAAAACCTTGACTGGGGTTTCATCGGGTCCTCTACTGGGGCAGGGTTCTCCTTTGTCTCCAAGAAGGATGGCTCACCTCGCCCTTGCATCAACTATAGAGGACTAAATACGATGATAAAAAAAGATCGGTACCCTTTACCACTTTTTTCCAAGTTGTTTGATTGTCTCCAGAGGTCAAGTGTATTTACGAAGCTGGACCTTCAAGGGGCGTACAATCTAATTCGAATTCTGCACAGACATGAATGGAAGATGACATTTAATTCTCGAGATGGGCACTACAAATATTTAGTAAAGCCCTTTGGCTTATGTAGTACCCCTGCCATATTTCAGAAAATGATGAACGAAATCTTCAGAGACCTCCTATACGTCTGTCGTCGTATATCTTAATGACTTTCTCATCTTCTCTAAGGACCTCAACTCTCATTGCCAGGATGTTTGCCTGGTCCTCCAAAGACTGTGAGAATACAAACTATATGCAAAGTTGGAGAAATGTCTTTTTGAAAAAGAAAGCCTTCCTTTCCTAGGATACTTTATATCCAGCAGGGGCTTCCACATGGATCGAGATAAAGTCATGTGCATTAAATGCTGGCCGCAATCCTCTGGTCTATGCATCCTACAAAAATTTCTAGGCTTCGCCAACTATTACCAGCATTTCATTCCTAACTACTCTCTGATTGTGGCTCCTCTCATGGTGCTCACCCGAAAAGGAGCCAACACCAAAGTCTGATGCTGTCACTGCCTTCCAAGAGCTGAAGGATGCATTCCTTCAAAAGCCCTGCCCCCATCACCCTGACCCCTTGCTTTCCTTTATCCTTGAGGTGGACGATTTCTCACTGGGGAAGGAACAGTACTAAGTCAGCACTCTGACACAGGAGTTCTTCATCCATGCTCCTCTTTTTCACGAAAATTCTCACAGACAGAGCGCAACTATGGGATTGAGGACAGGGAGCTGCTGGCCGTCAAGCTGGCACTTGAGAAATGGTGCCATTGGCTTGAAGGTGCTCAATATCGCATTACATTTACACTGATCACAGAAACTTAGAACATCTTCATCAGGCCCAAAGGATGAATGCCTATGGACACCCTCGCCCAGTCTTTTCTGGCAGAGGACACCCCGGAACCTCCCAGGCATATTATTGATCTAGCCTGGATCCTCCTAGCCTCCACCATGACTGTCCCTCCAGGGAAGATGGTTGTACCACGTAAGCTCCGAGAAAAAGTGTTAAAATAATCCCGCAATTCCGGTGTCGCAGGTCACTCTGGATGAGCTTCGGCTCTCATGATGTTTCAGCAGTACTACTGGAGGCCTCAAATGCAAAAATGTCTGGGCCTATGTGGACTTCTGTCCCAACTGTGCACAGCAGAAACTTTTGTCGGGACAACCCTGTGGGCTGTTGCAGCCATTGCTAGCCCCCAGAGAACTCTGGACTCACTTGTCCACCGACTTTATGATGGACTTCCCACTCTTGAATGGCTGCACTATCATTTGGTTCATAGTTAACCATTTCTCAAAGATGGCTCATTTCATTCCACTCCCTGGACTTCCTACGTCCCTGGAGTTGGCCCGCCTATTCATGCAACACATCTTTCACCTGTAGGGTCCAGTTCACAGCCAAATACTGGTGGTCCTTATGCAAAAATGTAGCATCTACCTGGACTGTATAATGGCATACCACCCCTAAGCATATGGCCAGTCAGAATGGTTCAACCACACCCTGAAAAGCTTCCTCAGAGCTTATTCTAACAATCGTCAAAATGACTGGGTCTCTCTCCTCCCTTGGGCAAAGTTTTCCCATAATTTCACACATCAGCACTGCTACGGGGTCTTAGCCCTTCCAGGTCGTACATGGGAGACCACCGTTATCTCCATTGCCTATCCCGTTGACTGTTCCCTTTCCTGTAGCCCACCTGACAGCCCACGAGCTCCAAGAACTCTGGGTACACACCACGGAGATGCTGCATAAAGCAGCCAAGAAAGCCAAGAAAACTATCAACGTGTACTGGAGGCCTGCACCACAATTCAAGCCGGGGACATAGTCTGGCTCAACACCCGTCACAAAAGGCTCTAGATGCCCTCCATGCAACTGGCTCCTTGAGACAGCCCATTCCCAATTCTACGTCAGTTGGGTCTTGTAACTTATCAGCTACAGCTACCTACCTCTCTTGGAATCCACAGCGTGTTCCACGTTTCTCTCCTAAAACCTTTAATCCTCTCATGGCCCTCCAGAAGACTCCCAGAACCTCAAGAGGTTTCCTCAGAAGAGGACATCACCTATCAAATAAAACAGGTTTTGAATGTCAGGTGACATGGCCAGATGGGAGTACTTCATATCCTGGGAAGGATACGGCCCAGAAGACAATACGTGGGAACCTATCTCAAATATACTGGACAAGAATCTTCAGAGAGAGTTTCATGCTGTGCACCTCCAGACACCTAAACTCTCAGAGAGGAGGTTTAGAGGAGGGGGGTACTGTTGCATTCAGTGGACCGCTGGTCTGTCCTACAGCACACCACTCTTACCTCCTGCCTGGGCCCATCCTCACTGCGTCCCGATCTGCACTTGCCTTGTGAGACACAGTTGCCCACTGAATCTGCCTCCAGGCTCTCCGGCAACGGGCCCTCCTTGGTGCACGGCAAGAGTTTGTGCCTTGACTGCTCTTGCTTTTCACAGCAAGACACCGCTGGACCCTGGGGATGTGGACCCCTCCCTTAGGGCGTGCTCATGACGACTGCCCTAACTTTAAAGTGCGAGTGGTGGGTAACTCTGGAGTCACTCCCTGATGATGTCATCCAACCAGCCCTGTAAAGGGTTGAGACTAAGAGCCCTCCAGTGCCTCGGCAATAGGTTGTCTCGTCTGAGAAGTGCTTTGCCATCGCGTTACTGATCCTGACTCTTGTTCCTGAATCCTCTTCCTGCTTTGTGTTACTGAGTTCCCAATGTCTCATTCCTGTTTCTGTTGGCAATTTGGTTCATCGTAAGTTCATGTCTTTGTGGTCAGTTTTCCCTTGTTTGTCTTCAGCATCTCCCCTGCTCCTGTAGTCCTTTGTTCTTCACTTCCATGGATTGGACTTCTGGATTTTGACCTTGGATTAGACTTCTGCTTCTGTCTTGGATTGAAATTCTGGATTGTCCCTCAGATTGGACTTTGCTGCTGCTTGACCTCCACCTGTCACTGACCATTGCCCCTGCAGTGGGGTCCTGCAGGGCTCCTTCCTGCAGGTAGCGCCAACTCTACTTCAGCCCAAGGGTCCACAGCTGCATCAGTCTGAAATACTTTTGTGCCCTGCTGACTGCTTTTTTGAGTTCTGACCTGATTGCAAGAAGATAGGCTCGTGTTTTGTCTAATTTGTCACTCAGCAATGCATTACCCACTTTTATTTCAGCTAGGATTGCCTCCATGCTGAGTGAGTTAATTCTGGCAAGAGAGAAGTGCTGCGAGTGGAGCATGGTGAATGCAGGCTTGAAGCGATAGTGGCCCCATCTTGTTGGAGCATACATTCCAGCGTTGTTTACTGCTGCTTGGGTTTTGCAGGCTTACCAGCCAGTAATGAAGCTCTCACGTCTATCTTGTGCTCAGATCATGTTGCCATTGGATTGCAGTGGTCGTGCTCAAACTTGTTAGGATGATAAAGTAATTTGAATCGCTAGCCAACAGGCTTTTTTCACCAAGTTCAGGAGGTCGTGTCTGCGCGCTTAGCCGATAATTGAGTGACCCTGAGAATAGGGAGCTCTGTACTAGACTGTACCAATGTTGGACTGCTTCCCTTTTTGCTGCTCCAGTGGCCATCGATGTGCAGATGGGCCCCACCTTGATGCTGAGACTTGTGATTCCGTATGAGTAAAGCTAGTCATTTATTCACAGTGTCATGAGTTTTTGCCATGTAGCGATTGCTGCTCTGTCTTTTTGGTTAAGATCAAATGTAAGGGCTAAGAAATTATCTGAGGGCAGTCCCTTCTTGTTCTTGGCTGAGACTGAGATCCCATATAAGGGAGTTAACACCCAGCTACCCAACCCACTGGGGATATGAAACTGATTCGCCCCTGGCTAAACTGGGAGGGTTCAATCTTCTAAAATAAACAAATAGATAAAGAAATAAAAAGTGCTTGCTTCTGTCCTTATGTTAAATACATGTGATTTTGCCCTTTATGTAGATTCTTCCCCTGAAGTTGCTCCTAAAACCCTAGTTAATGCAGCATTGACTAACTCAGCAGAATTACTATCAAAACATTCATCCTGTGTTCTTAACAGTTTTTCAAACTTCAATAGTTTGTTTGTTAAAAATGAAAAAAACAGGAAACAGCTCCACTGGCACTGGTTACCAGTGCAGTTTAGAAATTGTTTCAAGCTGCTATGTTTAGCTTAATAAGCCCTGAAGAGAGCAGGAGCAGATTATATAAAAAAAAATGTACTCTGTCAAGGACCTGGCATTTGTCTCAAAGTGCTTTGCTTGTTGTGCCTTTATTAAATACTATTAGACTTATAGCTGCTCATTCTAGAGCATTTCATGGAGTAGTATATAAATTGTGGAATGATCTTTCTAGTGAACATGGAAGATTATATGTTCTTCTGGTGTATTTTGAAATCTGTTTTGTTTCATGTGGCTTTTGATTAATTTTGTCTCGCTAGGTTATTTATTTATAGAAGTTCATGTTTTAGTATTCTCTATGTTAGTGTGATCTTATTAGGTTTGCTGTTGTTACTGTATTTTATAATGTATTTTATCATTATTTTTTAAGTAGTTTTTATTACTGTTGTAACTCACCAGGAACATTTATTTATTTGTTTGGCAAGTTATAAATGTAAATAAATATAGATATTTGATCAGTTAAAACTCTGCCCCAACTTTGCCACCTTTAGGGCAAGACTGAAAACATATCTGCTTCCAGATCTTTGATTTTATGATATTGCCTGAATTAGTTATTAATTACTTAACTTTTTGATGTTCATTTACAGATAATTTTTGTTGTATATTTTTCTTGTAAATAGAACATAAGGGGCCTACGACAATAGCATAATACAAACATTTTCTACACAGTCAAATGCAATTCATTTTTTCTTACACTGTGATGCTAAAGCAGCATGTCAGCCTAACGAATCAGAGAGTCAACCATGTTGGAAAGTTTCACCCTGGGTTTCTCAGCTGTATCATAATAGGGATTAAAGGGGAGGTGGCCAGCTGGGGCGAAGACAGAGGGAGTTAGAAGAAGGCCTGAGAATTACAATCTAACTTTGTTTCTAATTATTTGCCCCTTGAAATGATGTAAGTTACAATTTCATATACCTACCTGACTTTTTGTCTGTCATGTTGAAATACTTCTTTAATGCCTTCCTTCTAGTATAGCAGTAGTCTGTAGTGCAAGATAGCATGGGCCTGATATTTAAAGCGCATTTAGCCCTGGATAGCCAGATAAGCCACTTATCCAGCTATCTTTTAGCTGGCCAATTTGTGGGTAAGAAGTGGGAGGAACTGGACGGCGCTATGTATCCGGTTAACTTAACCAGATAAGTAGCGATATTTGTTCTTATCTGGTTAAGTTAATGAGATAAGTTAGATCAGCCATAGAACTGATCTAACTTAGGCCGATTTAACTTATCCATCTAAGTAGCGCTTTGACATAGCCATGTCGCTGAATATCCCTTGTAACTTAGCTGGATAAGTCATATCCAGCTAAGTTACTTAACCAGCCAGTGCTGAATATTGGGCCCCATATTTATTTAACACTAAACATTTAAATCTGGAGATTCCGAACAATTTAAATTCTAATTCATTTTGCCAGTCCTAAAAAATCTAATCAAGTACCAAAGCGTAAACTCCTGTGTGGTTATCTTTATGCATTCTCCTAATCTTTTTGAAGGGGTCCTTATGAAAACCATTTTGAAAAATATCACAGAGGCTACAACACCTTCAAGCCTGCGAAAAATGATTATCTACTCAGCAGTGAGTATCTTACATTTTCTTAAATGTTCATGTGCTGTCCATATCAGATAGTAAAAGGCTATGGGACCGAATCACTAAAGGTTACTAACAGTTATCATGCCTGATTAAACCAGCTTAGCATACATGATAAATAGCATCATATCTACTACAGCCTTAGGAGGTAATTTTAAAAGAAGTTACACACTAAATGTAACATACTAATGTAGCAGTTTACAAAAGTCATTTACGCGTGTGCAGAGCACTTACATGTGAATATCTTATGGACAATTCAATGGCATATAATGTAGTAATTTCTAAAAACCCACAACTGATTTTTTCTGGAATTGATTATTGCAACTCCCTAATGTAGGTGTTCCAGAATATGCAATAAGAGCATTTCAACTGTCATAAAATTCTGCCACCCGAACACTGACTGGTGCTTTGAGATATGATCATATCATTCTGATTCTCTCTGCACATCACTGGCTACTAATCTAGTTCCGAACCTAGTATTAAGTACCAAGCCATTTTATTTTGCTTTTCAATTTGTACAGTTCTACCCTTGTTTTCCCCCCTCTTCCCCTCTACCCAGTTCGCCTATCAGTTACATTGTAAAGCCCAGTTGGCCACTTTATGTTACATAGAAACCGATGTGATGTTTACCTAACGAATGTCGGTATACAAAAATTGCTAATAAATAAAAATAAATAAATAACAAATATTCACAAAATCATCTTCAGTAAGGACTCTCTGTGGCTGGGAGCAGCTCTCCATGTCTATACTCCGCTCAGATCAGCAAATAAAGGTTTACTCGTCATCCCAACAGTGCATCAGGCTCACGTGGGTGAAGTACATGAGCGTTCATTCTCAGTGGCCAGTCCACTATTATGGAAGACTCTACCTGAACAACTCCGATTTATAACTGACATCAAGGAATTTAAAAGGAATCTGAAAACCTGACTTTTTAAGCAGGTTTTTCCCAACTGACTGTAGGATACCCTGAGCATTGTATGTGAATGTCTGCAGCTTAAGCAGCACATTTCAATACATGAGACAGGAGTCACCGTTTGTCTGTTGTTATATAGTTTATGAGTTTATTTTATGCTTTCGTGAGCGTGGGCAGGCTGGGACAGTGTCATTGGGCTGACCAGCCTGTGCTTCGGAGAGCAGGTAAGTTCTACGACAAAAAAAGAAGGATAGTTAGCGAGGTTTTAGGAGTCGGGGCGAATTATACATGGTCTGTAAAGAAATACAGCACAGGTGAATTTATTCACAGTCAGGCTTACAGATAACCATTGCCAATTTATTTTGTGGACACCCTTGTTCTTTTGTTCCAAGAGGCAGGTTAGCTATGGGGTTTAGGAAGTTCCCTCCCAGTCCTCTCCTTTATTGGAGGGAGGAAACTGGGGAAAGGGCCTATTGCGTCACCGCACACATCTACCGAAATTCCCCGCTTACGCGCGCAAGTTGGCATTCACCAATACATGCGCGTGCCAAGTGGATTTTTATAACATGCGTGCGTCGGCTAATGAGCATAAATGGTTCATGCTAATGAGCATAAATGAAGGCATAAATGAGCACCTGCAAATTATCACCCTATTCACTAAACCATGTGCTAATTGGCAACCGTATGCTATGGCCAAAAATGTATCATTCAATCCAGACCATTTGTTAAGCACTGATTGCATTTGCTTTAAAAATCCACCTACTGACAGAAGCCAGTGTGTAAGAGAAAATGGGAGCATTTTGGTTGGTGCAGCAAGCAAGGAGAAGACATGGACAGAGAAGAGGAAGAGGAAAAAGAGGAGACAGAAGAAGGGTAGGAGAGGAGACAAGCAGAGACAAAGACAGCAGTAGAGAGCAATCAAGCAGCCACAGCCCTGGAGTGTCTAGCCCAAGCATCTGTCTCCCTCTCAAAAACATCAGTCCTAGCTGCAGAATTTGTATTAGCTGTTTCTATTTTCTTAGGTTATTGTGGGGTGGAAAAGGAGTCAGAGCCCGTGCTTGGGTGGAAAAAGGGGAGGGTGATATTGTTTGAGATGCTTGAGACAGTTGATAAAAAGCTGCATGGAGCATAGCAGCCTAGCATACCAGAGGTAGCTGGATCCTAAACAAGTGAGGAGAATGGGAAGAAAGATGGCAAGATCCAAGAGAGTGGAGGCGATCTTTTTCATTCGGTTGAGAAGCAGAATGAGAAATGCTCGAAATGCTCGGCAAGCAAATTCTACAAGGCAGATTGGAGAGGCCAACAGGGGAGCCCAGCAGCAAGGAGAACCCAGCCAACCAGAGGACCCTGCAGCAAGACCGGAGGAGGTATGTGTTCAACTGTACCATCCATCTCTGGGCGTCTCTGAGGCTCCGGACATGGACGCCTCTACGGACACCGGACTGATGGGAGCCGCACCAGGCCTGCCTCCGGCGTCTGCTAGGCGTCCGGAGGCACGGGGGGGGGGGGGGAGGGCCAGCAGACGCCTATATGGACACCTTCCTCCTGCGTCTAGACTTAGGCATCCCTGAGGCTGCTGGTTGAGTAAACGCTTAAATAAGAACGCATAGCTCATTTATGAATAGTTAAAGCTTAGCTAAGAACGCATAGGTCAATGAACGGATGCCCCGACCTTGGATGTCCAGCCGGGCGCTCAAGGCAGCGGCCATGGATGTTGGTAGGCAGCGGGGCCTCCGATCATGGATGCCCAGATAGAGGCGGGAAGGTCCATGAACGGAAGCCCCGACCTTGGACGTCCAGCCGGGCACCTGGACGTGGAAGGTTGGGGGTGGCCTCCGAACAAGAGGACATCCGGATGCTCAGGGCAGCGGCCCCGGTGTCCATGCGGGGTCTGTAGAAAAGAACCATCCACTTACCTGGTGGAATGACATTTGAAATGACAGGTACCAGCGCACCATGGATACTGTATAGGCGCTGTATACCGCTCTATACAGTAAAATGGATTGCGAACGCCTACCGCTTCATAGGCGCGCTTTGGACGCTTGTTTGCCACCGCTTGGATTTGCGTCTAATTTGAATACTGAATCGAGCGGCTTGTGAACCAAAATGTGCGTGCGTCAAACCGCACTTTTTCTTATGCATCCGTACTGTATCTGCCCGTATATTGGGTTCACTGGTTTCTACAGTCAGATTGTAATAGTATTAGTTTTCAAATCAATAAGTTCATACATTTTACATCTTCCAACTTTAACTTATGAAATTACATACAGTGTTATTTACTCTTTCGGGATAATAGAAGGACTAGGGGGCACTCCATGAAGTTACATGTAGCACATTTAAAACTAATCGGAGAAAATTCTTTTTCACTCAATGCACAATTAAACTCTGGAATTTATTGCCAGGGGATGTGGTTAGTATGGTTAGTGTAGCTAAGTATAAAAAAGGTTTGGATAAATTCTTGGAGGAGAAGTCCATTACCTGTTATTAATCAAGTTGACTTAGAAAATAGCCACTGCTATTACTGGCATCAGTAGCATGGGATATACTTAGTTTTTGGGTACGTGCCAGGTACTTGCCAGGTACTTGTAGCCTGATTAGCCTCTGTTGGAAACACGATGCTGGGCTTGATGGACCCTTGGTCTGACCCAGTATGGCAATTTCTTATGTTCTTACAAGTTTCTCTCCTCTCATTACTCTATGCCATCCTTTGACAAATTCCACTTTACAATTTACCTTACCCTTAATAATTTCTATACTGGACACATATATAATCCCCTCTTACAACCCTGGAGTCTCCTCTCTCCCAGAGCAGCTCCAGAAGTACTCCTAAAAGCCTTGGCAGTGTTTTTCCCTAGATACCTCCAGACCAAGCCTCATCCAGGTCACCTCATTTCCAAGTCTTTCACTGATGGTGTGACCTTTGACCACTTCTCTGACTCTAGAACCCTGGATAAGTTCCAATGGGGACAGCTTCAGATTTTGGAAGGAGAATTTGAAATTGAATAAGGAATGGTCCCTCCCCCAGTTGAGAATTCCTGAGGTGATTTCCGTGGTCCCTCAGATGTGTGCCTTGGTCCATTAACTGGGTTTCCCAGCGTGGACTTAGCTGATTGTAGAGCTTAAAGGCAGCAGGTACAGGAGGCCGAGTGCAGCGGTGATGACACGTGCCCTCTCCCCCCCGCAGCTGGAGACCATCTCTGTGCTCAGCTGGTATGGTTGAGCTCAGGTAAGTTTAAAAAAAAAATGTAAAGGAAGAGACAGTGTAGAGGGATTTGCAGGACTTCCTCTGGTCTCCATGCTCGGCACGCCATTCTGACATTTGTTCCCACTCCCATGTGGGTTAGGAGAACTGGGCAGCCTGGTGAGTTGAGCGGCCTCGGTGGGCTACTCCCTGCATTTGGACTTTTTGCCTGCGTGCCTCATGTTTGGACGTGGCGGTGTTTTCGCGTGCTTCTGTGCATGCTTTACTACCCTCTACAGGACATAGGTGTGCGCAGTGCGCTCAGTTTTGGGCACACACAACTTTTTAAGCGTTGGCAGTGCACGCTGTGTGTGTGTGCTTTTGCGCCGCTTACTTTTGGGGAGCCTAATTTTTGAGCAAATACATTTTGTGCATTTTAAATTTTTTTAGCGCAAGCTAGGTGGATGCACATTTTCAGTCGTTGTGCACTAATGGCCCCAGTGAGCAAGAAACTTAAGCACCTTTCTCTATGTGTTGTCTGTCATATTCGGGCATCTCAGCCTGACGGTTCTTCTAACGTTGTCAGCGCTGTTTAGAGGTTTAGGGAGAGTTGTCTTCCTCTGATTTCACTAAGCCTGGATCCACCCAGCCTGATAATAGGTTAAGAATTGGTGTGGAGATACGCTAGTTCTTGGAACTTTCTTGACTGGTTCGTCCACAGGAGATGGCAGTTCAGTGGACCCCACTCCAGTTCCTTCTAGGTTTGGCCTGGATCCAGCTGCTTTTACTTGGGTGGAGTTTTTTCAAGGTTTACAATCCTTTCTTCAGGTGCAGATCTCAGCTTCGCCCACCAGATCCTCAGCTGGTGGCTTTTCCCTCTTCCAGTCCTATTTTAAGTGCTGGAATACGCCTCGGTTTCCTGCAGGTAATCCCAACAGGAACCTGGATGTACTGATGAACATGCAAATCCTGATTCCCTGGAAGATGGGGGAAATTCCTCTGAGATGGAACCGTATCGAACCATGTTGCAATTCTTTCATAGAGATGAACTGCTGGCCCTGATTTCCCAGACCTTAATGATGCTGGGTATTCCTGGTGTGGATTCCATGACTGAACTGAAGAAGAATCCCATTTTGTTTTCCTTGCATAAAGCCTTTTGTTTTTTCCCTGTTATGGACGCCATTAATGAACTGATTGATCTTGAATGGGGCACCCCAGAGGCAACTTTCAAAGGGGAGCGGACATTGGAAGGCCTGTACCCCCTGGATCCAACAGTGAGGGAGCAATTGCATTTTTCCAAAGTGGATGCACTGGTCTGTGCCATTTTTTTTTTTTAATTTATTCTTTATTAATTTTTAGCATATTATATCAAGATAACTCTCTTGACAATAAATCAAATGTATACATCATAATTTCTTAAAGAGGAAATAAAAGGAACAAACAAAGTATACATTATCAAGTCCACTATCAAAGATCCAAGTGGTCATTAACTAATCTTAACATATACAACTAAATTCATAGCATCGGCAGGAGTTATATTATATATTGTGAGGTGGACAAACTCAGACATTTTAAGGCAGTTCAGACTTATCAGAAAGAAATTGTGTTAACTATGATGGTAAATAGAACAGAAAAGATTTATCTTTAAACTTAGACACCTGCAGGGAAATCTTAATGTAAAAGTTGCTCCCATCTGTATGACTTGCGGTCTCAACAACAAAATTTGTTTTCGCTTTTTCTGCGTAATTTTAGAAATATCTGGAAATATCCACACTTGCAAACCCATAAATAATTCTAAGTCTGTGCCATTTCTAAGCTGATGACTATCCCTGTGAAGGGAGGAGCAGCCCTGGAGGATGTGCATGATAGGAGGATTGAGGCTATCCTTAAGCAAGCCTTTGACCCAGTGGCAATGACTTTACAGTTAGCTTTTTGTTGCACAGTAGTGGCACAATCTTGTCTGCTTCTCTCTCAGGAAGTTGATGATTCTGTAGTGAATTCTAGGGATGTGAATCATTTTTTGACGATTTAAAATATCGTCCGATATATTTTAAATCGTCAAAAATCATTAGAGCCACGATACAATACCAATTCCCCCGATTTATCGTCCAAAAATCGTAAATCGGGGGAAGGGGGAGGGGAAGGGGGAGGGCGGGAAAACCAGCACACTAAGACACCCTAAAACCCACCCCGACCCTTTAAAATAAATCCCCCACCCTCCCGAACCCCCCCAAAATGCCTTAAATTACCTGGGGGTCCAGCGGGGGTCCGGAATGACCTCCTGCAATCGAATCGTGTTGTCTTCAGCCGGCGCCATTTTGCGCCGCCATTTTGCAAATGGCGGCGCAAAATGGCGCCGGCTGAAGACAACACGATTCGATTGCAGGAGGTCGTTCCGGACCCCCGCTGGACCCCCAGGTAATTTAAGGCATTTTGGGGGGGTTCGGGAGGGTGGGGGATTTATTTTAAAGGGTCGGGTGGGTTTTAGGGTGTTTTAGTGTGCCGGTTCACGATTTAACGATTTTCACGATATTTTAAAAACCCAAACGGCGACAACACGATTCCCTCCCCCTCCCAGCCGAAATCGATCGTTAAGACGATCGATGACACGATTCACATCTCTAGTGAATTCCAGAATGGTTATGGAAGCTGCTGCCGCCTTTTTAGCTGCTGCGGGCTGCGATTTGGTCCTTACCTCAGCCAGAGGAGTGGCTTCGGTGGTAGCAGCCAGGCGTCAACTATGGCTGCAAAATTGGTCAGCTAATCTTACAAAAATGCCTTTCAAAGGCTCACTCTTGTTTGGGAGCGAGTTGGAGCAATTGGTCAAAAAGTGGGGCGAATCTCAGGTCCCTTGGTTGCCAGAAGATAAGCAGTTGCAGCGCCCCTGTGGATTGAGGGGTCGTCTCCAGAGTTCCAAGCACTTTCATCCCTACAGAGGATCGACCTTTCAGAGGACTCATCCTTTTGGTAGGTCTCAGTCCTTTCATCCCCGACAGCCCAGGAGAGGAGTGGGCTTGGGCGGTGGATCCTCCGGAGCTTCCCAATGAAGGTTTGTTGACCCACCTTCGGGAACAAGAGATAGAGGGATGCTTCTCTCTCTTTTTTTTTTATCAGAGATGAGTCAAGATAACATCAGAGCAGTGGGTCCTGGAGGTGATACAAGAAGGATATGCACTGGAATTTCGCAGTCTTCCTTAGGACGCGTTCTTGGTGTCTCCTTGCCACTCCCCGCAGAAAAAACAGGCAGTGGAATCTACGCTTCTAAGCCTCCACTGGCTGATGGCTATGGTTCTAGTGCCTACATCTCAAGAAAGTATGGGGCGATATTCCATTTATTTTGTGGTGCCCAAGAAGGAGGGCTCCTTTCGTCCCATCCTGTATCTCAAAAGTGTCAGCCATCATTTGAAGGTCACTCATTTTTGCATGGAAACATTACGCCTAGTGTTAATGGCTATGTAGTCGGGGGAGCTTCTGACCTCCCTGGATCTGTCTGAGGTCTACCTTTATATTCTCATCCATTTGGAGCACTAACATTTTCTGTGTTTTGCAGTGTTGGGATGCCATTATCAGTTTCGGGCGCTGCCTTTTGGTCTAGCCACTGCTCCCAGAACGTTTTCCAAGATTATAGTGGTATTAGCAGTGGCGTTGAGAAAAGATGGGATCCTAGTACACCCGTATTTGGACGACTGGCTGATTCGAGCCAAGTCTCAGGAAGAGAGCTGCTTAGTGACCCACAAGGTGATCTCCTTGTTGCAGGATCTCAAGTGGGTGGTGAACCTGGCCAAGACCTGTCTTCAACCATCTCAGTCATTGGAGTATCTGGGTATACAGTTCGACCAAGGCAGGACAAGGTTTTCTTGCTGGAAGTTCGGATTCAGAAATTGATGTCGCAAGTGTGTCACTTGGTGAGCACTCTACGCTCGACAGTGTGGTCTTATCTACAGGTGCTTGGTTTGATGGTGGCAGCCCTGGAAGTGGTGCCATGGATGAGGACACGTATGCATCCTCTTCAGTGCTCACTGCTGTCTCGGTGCAACCTGTAGTCTCAGGACTATTCAGTTCGGATCCACTTGCCAATGGAAATCTGCTCTCGCCTCCAGTGGTGGTTGCAGGAGGCTCGTCTGATAAAGGGTGTTTGCTTGTCCTCCCCAAGCTGGTTGCTACTTACGACAGATGCGAGTCTTCAGGATTGGGGAGCTCACTGTCAGGAGCTGTTGGCCCAAGGGTGTTGGGATGCCAAAGAGTCCCCCTGGAACATCAACTGCCTGGAAGCCTGGGCGTTCAGGTTGGCATGCTTACAGTTCAGCCACAAATTGCAGGATCGCGCAGTCTGAGTGATGTCGAACAATGCAACGACAGGGAGGAACCAAGAGCCAGCAAGTGTATGTAATGGACAGAAGGACATCTACAGATGATCTCGGCCTCTCACACTGCAGGAAAAGACAACGTAAGAGCAGACTTTCTCAGCAGGGAGAGTCTGGACCCAGGAGAATGGGTATTGTGGGATGAGGCATTTCAGCTGATAGTGGATCCCTGGGGCCTTCCATTCCTGGACTTGCTGGTGACTTCTCACAATGCAAAGGTTCAATTCTTCAGTCACAGGAGAGATTTGTGGTCCCTGGGCTTAGATGCATTCGTACAGATCTGGCCAGAAGACAAGTTGCTTTATGCCTTTTCTCTGTGGTCCTTGTTGGGCAGGATAGTTCACTGGATCAAAGGACACAGGGGATTGGTACTCTTGGTGGCACCAGATTGTCTCAGAAGACTATGGTATGCAGATCTGCGAAGATTCCTGGGAGAAAGACTCCTTCTTGCACGGCAGAAGACAAATCTGTTGCAGCATGGACCTGGCCTTCACGAAGATCTGACTGTGTTCTGTCTTATGGTTTGGCCCTTGAGAGGGCTTGCTTGTTGAAGTATGAATATTCTTCTGCGGTAATTACTACCTTGCTCTGCACTCTGAATTTCTCCACTTCCTTGGCCTATATGTGGTAGGGATGTGCCCTGATTTTTGTTTTTGTGTTGTTTTCATTTTGGATCGTTACCGGTTTGATTTAATTTTTAAAATGATGCAGAAGGTGTTTATTTCATGTATCCCTAATTTCGGAGATAGTGCACACTAACCAGTTTTCCTAATTTTGGAATTAGTGCACACTAACAGGACTTAGTGCGCGCTAACAGAATGCTAGCGAGTTAGTGCGAGTTAGTGCGCACTAACTAAAAATGTTACCAATAAGTTAAAAAGTGTCAATTAGGGAGCACTTTGTTAGCTAGACTTATGGTTCTGCATTCCCATTACCTGTCTCCTTAGTTACTTGTTTGTGTTGCCAAGGTGCAAGGTGGTGTCTGTGGGGGGGGATGGCCAGTGCTTGGTAACAAGTGTAAACAACAAGTGATTTAATAATAGCATCAAAAGCATGTAATGTAAATGCAGTGTATAAATACCCTCTATGAAGGAGATATGTACCACCCAGCAAGGTTTGAATTGTGCCCTATGTCTTTTGAGTAGGGTGCTGATAGGGAACATCGAGCTCAAGTGAATTACCAGTTCCAGCGCAAAGATACCCAGTGTTAAGTTGTGCTCTATAATTTGTGTTTGTGAGTGGCACCATGAGGAAAATTGAAAATAGTATTTCAGCAACTTATATTGGGCAGTTACCAAAGCCTAGTCTCAGATTTAGGAACAGGCAAAATAAGCAACAGCCTAGAGCTCCAAATTTTGAAGGCACCAGATATCCGGGCTGAAGAGGAGCTTGCTCCTGTTTGCTTTAGGTCTAGGTGTTAGTGCTGCTTCAAAGGGGACACAACCATAGCCCTCTGGAGCACTCTTCCCTTCATCCCACCCTCCCTGTTCTTTAATCCTACCTATGGATGCCAAAATCTTAATTCCAGCCCTGTTGAAGCCCTAGCATATCCTAAGATCTTATATATGCATAACTACGAAACATTTTCTGGGGGGAGAGCTCCAGTACAAAAGAAAGAGGGTAACTTTCAAACCGCACACAGGCACACATGTGCAAACATGCATCAGCCCACACCCAAGGACACGGCTATTTTATAACTTGCACATGTTATAAAATAGCCTGGCCACATGCACATATGTTCCAAATTTTAAGTGGGCATGTGCATGGGTGTGCAAATGCTGCTTCTACCGCATAAATCGGGGGATTTTTAAAGGGGCGCACGCCAACACTATTCCCAGTTTTACCAATTCATCCCCAGTTCACCCAGTTAAGAGAAAGGTCCTCCACACCCCCCTAGTTTAATAGCCTTTACTCCCCCCAGTTAGCCCCGACCCATAGATCTGCCTATTTTTCTTTATTTTTTAACTTACACATTATCTGTAGCAGAGGTAAAGTTATGTGGAGGGGGCCTCGGATTGTGCCAGATCACATAAGTATTTACGCACACATCTCAGGTTCATGCTCTGAAATGACCATGCCCCACCCAGACCAAGCCCACACCCCATCCCTTTTTAAAAACTTTCAAGATGTGCATGCTCCGGGAGATACACATGTATCTTGGCGGCTTTTAAAATCTGCTTGGCGCACGCAAGCCCGACATATTTGCGCATCCCCTAATTAATGCACATTGGGCTTTTAAACTTCACCTCCATGTGAGCACATGGACAAAGCACCCATCTGCCTCATCAGATATAACTTGTTTTTCAGCATGACACAACCATCGGTGCTCTCCAAATGGCATTGGGTGTCTCTAATGGAAAATTACCTCCCTATGCTGCTTGCCACTTTTTTGAACTCCATCAAGAGAATAATGGGTATGTATCTTGGAAGCATCATGCCTTTTATTTAAATATAATTTAAATTGCTATTGACCATCATAACTGTAAAGTGAAACTCATATTTATTTATAGGAAATCTAGGTTCTTTGACTTGCCAAAGCTCCATATATATGTGTGTGTGTGTATATATGTATATAAAAATATATATGGGATAAACCACAAAAATCTTTTATAAAGTTTATTAGAACATCTTATTCATTGATTAACACATATAATATTTTTGTGATTGTATTCAAAAAATCTAGCTAGACTTATATATTCTCATTACTGTAATTATTTCAACTTCCATGTGATATTCATAAGTAGAAATATCAAGAAATTTTTAAAAACAATGTACATATATATATTCCTCATTACTATAAAATTGCCCTAAGACCTTATAAATATTTTAGATGTTGCAAAATATAAGATGTAAACTTCAACTCCAACTTATCCCTATAAGCCTCTGGAAGTGTCCTCACAATGCAACATCTCCATGTTAGCACAAATCTCTGACATTATCTTTAAAATGGAACAGTACAGACCTTCCTCAGTTCTTCAACAAAAGTTATGACCAGAATACCAAACAAAGGATCAAGGTAGAACCCTACAAAGGCCATTGTTTCTCCAGGAAAAGGCTTCCTTGGCGTATCTTTGTTGGGGTTTTCAGTGCTACAAACTGCTGTTAACATTTTGCTTCTGCTGCACACATGCTTCTGCTCAGCCAGTGTCATTTTATACCTTCTCTGTTGAAACAATGTCAAGTTGGAGCTGAAGTTTACATCTTACGGTTTGCAGTATATCTAAAGACATAACTTCTTAGGACAGTTTTATAGCAATGACGAATATATGTGCATTGTTTTTAAATATTTCTCAATATTTCTTTTTTTTTTTTTTTTAGTTATTTATAATTTTCAAAATTAACAATAAGCAAAAAATCTCAGAAATTAGAACTGTTTACAAAAATAGCTAAACAAAGAAAAGAAGAACAAATTTTTGCAATTTTAAGGAGCCTTAAACAGACCTCTAACGAAGGACAAGGATCTGGGATTGGAGATAGAAACTGAGGAGACCTGTTCTCTACAATAGCTTTCAATTGCATGGGTTCAAAAAACACATAGTTATTACACATTTGGCAGGATATCTTAATGAAAAGCTACCCCCCAACCCAGTAACAACTTCCCTAAATTGGAGGAAGGCTTTCCTCCTTACTTGTATCTACTTACAGATGTCAGGGAAGACCCATGTCTTATGTTCCAAAAAGGAAGGAGCACATTAACATTAAAGTAGCACGCTTGTCAATACTTTCAGTAGACTGTTCCAAAAATCGTGTGAAATTTGATCTCTAATACATCTAATGCATCAGTTTGCCCTCTCTCATCTCTTTTTCTTAAAGGGCAGATAATAGCCTTTAATTATAGAAGGAAAAGAATCTTCTGGAATGCAAAGCCCCCTTTCAAATATTTGTTCAGTAAATCCAGAGGAGAGATAAGGAGATATCTGGGAAAATTAAGAAATCGCAAATGTAAATTCTAGATTTATTCTCAAAGATTTCAAGTCTTTTGTGTATTGACAAACTGTCTTTAATAGATGCAATCCTGAATTCTTGAAATGCAGCATTTTGAGATTTTATAGCTTCAGTTCTCAGACCATGATTGATTGAAGTAGTTTGAACATCTAATTGTCCTCTTGTTAGGTCAAGCGAAGAAGAAAGATCTTGAAATTGTTTACTCAGTTTTTTCAAGAAGTATATGGCCCTTCAGATGTCTTCCAGAGTAATAGGATCAAATTTAATTAGGTTAGACTTCCAGTAGTCAGCTGGAGTTAAAGAAATGTCAGGAGACACTGAAGAAGAAACACCAACCTTGGTAGAAATTGATGTCACAGGGAGTTGTGTTGAGAACAGGGAATACCCCCTCAGGAGCACTGCAGGGACTGCATGGCTGGAGCTTAGATTATCTTTTGCCTACCAGTCCATTCCTCCGCAGGTTGAGCCCTAAAGGAGGCAAAAACACATGTCCTTATAGTAAAAGAAGAATTTATTAGCATAGGAAAAGATAGAAAAATTAAGTTTTTGCAACTTATAAACAGAACGCCACAGACCTTGCCCTTTTTTTGTTTAGTTAGTTCAAGCAAATAAAAAATGTGTCAAAGTCCCCATTTAAATTCTGGTAAAAACATTAGCATGTGATTTTTCAGTTCAATCTCATGTGTTTGCCAAATGCTTTAGATGAATTTCTCTGCAATCCTTGGGTGATAATACAGCAGTTGGATGTTTAAAGAATCCATGATGACTTCCAGCACTCCCTGTGGCCTTACAGAGAAAATGTTATCAAAACTTCACCAAAAATAAATTAAAATTCTTCTCTATTCTGAATAAAATCACAGCTAATCTTCTGGAGGTCTATATTCGGACACAGTCCAGATAGCAAAGGTAGCCGGATAAATTTATCCAGCTAACTATGGAGGCATATTGAAGAGTGCAGTCACACTATTGAATATAGCCATCTATCTTAGGGGGCCATTCATGAAATTGCGTTAGGGCCTAGCTTGAAACACTCTCTACCTAGCTGCTATCAAGCTAGATCGAGAGTACAATGTACCAATCTCATCTTTTGTGTACCTTTCATCACTCCAAATCACATAAAATCTTCGCTGATGTCTACTGTGCTGTTCATCTCTCTCTCCAGCAGCCCCAAAATGCAATAAAAGCCTGACTGCAAACTTCTCAACTTCTGATGTGAAAATATCACAGGTGCAATAAATTTGCTGCACGTTGTGGTAAAATAGCTATGCAGGATCAGGAAATTTAACCTAACCAATCCCCCTTTTTTTTATCACGGGCGCTATTTTTCACAATTTTATAACAAAACGATGAATCTAGGCCTTAATTAGTTAGCCAGATAACTGTAGCCAGCTAACTTTAGGATAGATTTGACTTGACCAGATTTATCCAGCTAAATCATCCGGCTAACTGATTATTGGAGTTAGCCGGTTAACTTAATCGACTAATTCAACTCCTCCCAGTTACGCCCCTGAACCACCCCTAACTTATCCGGCTAAATTCAAGCCGCCTAACATGCTAGACAGCTAGAATTTAGCCGGATAAAGGCTGAATATAGCTGGGTAAGTCATTTAGACGGCTAACGGTTTTGAATATGGACCTCCAAATTATTCCCTGAAACTCAGTTTTCCTAATACTGTATATAATGTAAGCAACTATCCTAATGCTGTTCAGATAACTTTTGGTTTTATTTTATTTTTAGTTATCTAAAATGTTCTTACTTGCGCTTTTCTACAAAATAACAAGGCTTCTATCAGGTGAATTTACAAAAGTAGTTTCATGTGATAATGTAACTACTACTGTGGCAATTTTCAAAAGCCATTTATTTGTGTAAACTGCACTTTAAACAGGTAAATCCTATGGACAATTCCATGGCATATATTGTAGCAATTTTCAAAAGCCAACTTACACAGGTAAGGTGTATTTTCACGTGTAAAACCCAGTTTTAAGTGCGTAAATGCTTCTAAAATCGGTCCCTATGCTTGTTTCAGTTTAATGGATAAATGAATTCTTGCCAGGGTAACTTACTGGAAAACTCCTCTTTCCCTTCCATTTTTTTTCTCTTGGCCCAACACAGAATGCAATTCATGGTACCTGGCTCTTTCCTTCTCTGCCTGATTCTGAAATTAAAAAAAAGCCCCTATCTTTTCTTTCCAGATTTCAAAAAGATAGCTGTGATTGGTTACTATGTCTTACTAGTACTCAGTCTCTTGCACATTACTGATTACAGGGATGAATAGGTAATACATTGTTTAACTATGCTCTGAGGCAAAGGACTGTCAATCACCATTTTGAATTCCAACAGTGTCTGATAGGCTTCCAGAGATGAGTTAATTATAATATCCTTCTCCCCACCCCCCCTCGGGGTGACATTGATGTTCAGCTAATGGTACAGTCAACAGGATCATTCACTTCTCTCCAGAAATTTTCTAAAACTTCCCAGAACCAAATATCTCCTTCTCACTCACCCCCTCCCCCCCCCCCCCCCAGTGGAATTTCCAAGGGAAAGGGACTAAGCTTGAATTACCTTTCTTTCAAAAGGACATTTGCTCCCCTCCTACATTGAAGCATTTACTCTTTCTTTATGTTACGTAGCTGCCTGAGAGGCCTTGCATTCTGTTAGAAACGGGGGGTGTTTAGTGTGACCTTGGGCCTCAGCCTGACCCCAGACAGATCCAGGACCGAACCGAGGGTTGGCGACGTGTCCCAGCATGGCAGAACACGGTTTTACCCTCTGCCAGGCCTGCAAGCTCCCAGAGTCAACAACAGATGATGTTGGTAGGGGAAATGGTCCTCCGACTGTTCCAAGCCCTTTCGGACCTGCCGCTTGAATCGGCATGGAGCAGCAGGCCGGCCTGAGGATGAGGGCAGACGGAAGCCTTGACACGAAGACATGAGACCAAGGTTGATGCAACGGCATCACAGACGAGGGTTGAAGCAAAGAAATAACACCAGGGCGGATGCAACGGCATCAGGGATGAGGAACTTGACGAAGTCCAGACAAGACGAGAAGCTGGGAAGGAAGACATCGGCACTGTCTCTCAGGGTGCCCTACACAGCCCACCGTCACGGCAGACCCAATGGGCTTGTATTAGGCTACAAAGAGCAGGCACAAACAGAAGACTCCAGGCACTTGGTCCAAGAAAGGAAAAGTTTTTATTCTTTTTCTTTTTGCCAGCAAAAATAGATGCAGCTGAAATGGTTTTCAGAAAAACTGCACCCCCCTCCCTGGCAGGGAGTAGCTTCTTATACATTCCACATTTCTTATCTTTCACACATGCGTGCTACACCCTGCTGAGCAAGCATATCCCGGCTGAGGGGCTGCTGCCCCCCTCCTCCTCTTCAGTCTGGAACTTTTGTGAAGCTTCTCCCGTGTTCTATCGGAGAGGCTGCCGGGACTTGCAGTTCTGGAAAGGAATTTGCGAGTTCATAGTGTAACATACCTCTAGGAACTAGGGCAGAGAAATGTTGAATCATCATTGTGACATGAAAAGACTGACAATAGAGTGCTGTCTCTTTAAGAGCTGGGGGGGGGAAAGGAGATTCAAAATTGGATTGTCTGAGCATGTGCAAACAGATCACTGCTCAGCTTGAACAGAGTTCCTGCCCTGCTCTGAATTAATAAATATTATCTGTACTGATTAAGGTGAGCAGCCCTCTATAATTGTATTCATGTGTAATGTATTTATGTTAGTTAGCATTGTTTTGAGATGTATTGAAGTTGTTTTTACTTTATCTAAAGAGATTTATAAAAATTGGATTGTCTGAGCATGTGCAAACAGATCACTGCTCAGCTTGAACAGAGTTCCTGCCCTGCTCTGAATTAATAAATATTATCTGTACTGATTAAGGTTCTCTTTTCTGGAACCCTGCTGTGGACGACTTGGGAGTAATTGAACTGTGCCCTGTCAGGATTTGAAGCTCTTCTTTCGGATAGAGGCTGCTGTATTGTGGATTTGGCAGTTGAAGCAAAGAGCAGTACTGACGCCCTCTTCAGCTCTAAATTCAAATGGACACACAGTAGGATACAATCTGGGACTTTGCTTGTTCAGAGACTGCTTAAGGTCGAGTGCTATATCACATGCTGATTCTGGTTGAAATACTTAACATGAGTTATGACAAAGTTGAGTTTTCTCTTGTACTATATACATGTGTTTATATGACAAATGCAGATGCTTAGGAAGTGAACAGATTTATTTCAGTCATTCATTCCAGTAAAGATAAAACTGTTACTCACTAAAGAGCGTGTGGATTCATTTCTGATACTGGGTTGGGAATCAAAGTGCAGGTTTCAGACACAAGGAGTCATAAAGAAAATTGAACTTCAAGGGTTACAACAAATTCTGGCGCATCAACGTGGGGCAGTGTTTTTTTTTTTCTTCTCTCTGTCTGACCTGCTACTGAGCGACCCAGCATCATTAGTGAAGTGAGCACAGTATTCTCTTTGTTTCTTTCTCATACAAAATGGAGTATTGCAAGTACTATGATTGTATTCCTGATAGATCTGTTATTCTGAGTTCTGTAAATCCTGAAATATCTTTAGCAAGTGTAGAAGATGCATTAAGCCCAGCGGGTGTAGTTACAAAATTGAAACGTTTAAGAGCTGAGTCATCTGATCAAGTTTTGTGTGAGTTTGAAGAACCGCTTTCTATAATTATTTTAGAAAGAATGAGCTTAAAAGGGGAACTGGACAGTCAGTGGATAATTTTACCTGTCTTAGATGAGACAGTATCAGAACAGAATGTTGAGTCGATGTCCCCTGAAGCATGCACTGACCCACTAGTGAGTGACATACTTTTAGATATGACAGATCGACTTCAAGAAGAATTAGCATATATAGCTGACAGTCATAAAATCAATATTCAAGATCTGAGGAAAAGAACATCTGCTCTCATGATTGAGAGTTTGGGGTCACAAGAAAAAGAAACACGAGATATGGATCAATCACCCCAGAGTATATTGCAGACTCCAGTTAAAAGCCAAAAAAACGTTCCCAAGTGGCGGGATGCTATGCTGACCCAACATTCTGTGGCAGTCAATTCTTCTCAATATTCCATTCCACCAATTTCTATTCCTGCGGATGTTTCAAAGGTTATAGTGGAGCATGTGATCAAAACTCCTAAGGAAAAGGGTGCAGAGTTGAATCATACGTACTACAAAATTAAAGTTTTCTCTGGAAATGTCCCTAAACCTAGTAATGAAGGAGACTATGAAACTTGGCATATTCAAATTAAGCAATTACTGCAGGATCCAGATCTCACCGCAGGTGCAAAAAAAAGGAAATTAATTGAAAGTCTCCTTCCTCCAGCTTTAAATATTGTCTCTTACATAGATAAAAGCGCCACAGCAGAGCAGTGTTTAGAGGAACTGGAGAAGGCATATGGCAGTGTAACTAATGGAGAGGAATTATTTTTTCAATTTATTGAAACTTTCCAGAATGGCAAAGAAAAATCTTCAGACTATTTGAGAAGGCTTCAGGTCCTGTTACAGAAAGTCGTGGAGCGGGGAATTTTCTTTGGGCTCGCCCCAGACAGGCAGTTACTACAACAGTTTGTACGTGGGTGCTGGGAGGAGACCCTGATTACCCGACTGCAATTGAGGGACTTATTAGAGAGCCAGTCGAAGAAACTGCCACAGTACTCGGAGCTGCTATTTAAAATTAGAACGATTGAGGAAGAAAGAAACATGAAAGAATCTAGGAGGATACGTCAATTGGGAGTTACCCAGATTAAACCTGTAAGCAGGACTTACCTAGCAAATGACATAAGCATTGCTCAACATATGACACCAGAGGCAAGTGAGTTTAAGGTGGGATCTGAGTTGGGAACATTTTCAGGAGAAGATAATGTTTTGCTCGCCCCATTGATCACTCATTGTAGAGCTGCCAATTCAGAAATAGTAAATAGCCCTGCTGCAAACAGCATGATGCGAAAAAACTCTTGGGTAGAGAAGATGCCTCAAAAAGGGAGGCATCATCCCAAGATACTTTCATTTTGCTATAACTGTGGAGAGAATGGACACATGATGGGAGAATGCATCAATCCTGTAAATGCTGCTCTAGTCCAACAGAAATTGCGGGAAAAATTTGAAAAAAAAAAAATACCCAGCATTAGGCAGGTTTCAAATACTCCTTTAAACTAAAAAGGTGCTTTTGCGAGGGGCAGACAAAGGCACCAAATGCAATTCAGATAAGTCCCAAAAGAAAAATATCCAGTGATCATATCCCACCATGTCCTCTACCAGATGATGTTTTGAAACGCCTCGTGGGAAAGGTTTGTTCTGCAACCGCTTATTTGGATGGTGTGCAGTGCCCTTGCTTAGTGGACACTGGCTCTCAAGTGACGTGCATAACACAAACCTTCTATGAAGACTATTTATCACATCGGAAGCTATACCCGCTAGAAGACTTACTTTGTGTTACGGGTGCAGGAGGTCAACCTGTTCCTTATCTGGGGTATAGTGAAGTTGAAGTACAGTTTCCCAAGGAGGCCTGTGGAAGTGGGAACAAATATTCTGTCCTTGCTCTAGTCTGTCCCGATCAAAAGAACAAACCCCTGCCTTTAATAGTGGGAACGAATATTCTCAGACATCTAATACATGACTGTAAAGAACTAGCTGGCCCAAATTACCTTAAGGAGTTAGCCATGGACAAAAATTGGGTAACTACATATCAGACCTATGTTTCTCATCAAAGTTCCAATCAAAGAGTTACTAGGCCAATGATGGCTAGATTGACCAGCACCAGACCAATAGTGTTCGAAAGGGATGAAGCGAAGGAAGTGGAATGCATTCTGAGAATGCCCAGACATGGTCAGAGTTTGTCCATATTGCTTGAGGCTTCAGAAAATTATCCTCTACCCGGAGGCTTACTAGTACAACCTCAACTCATCCGAACTGGCAGTAAGTCGCACACAAAGGCTAGGGTGCTAATGAAGAATATATCAGATTGTAGCATCAGTTTGCCTCCTAGAAGGACACTGGGTGTAGGTGAGCCAGTCGATATAGTGAGGACCATGAACGTTACAGGCTCGACCTATAAGGATGGTGCTAAACTAGAATCTATTGGAGAGGGTAACATGGAGTCTGAGAAGGTGTCGCTAGACTTCGGAGATTCTCCAATATCTGAAGAGTTTAAACAGCATATAGAAAAGAAAATTAATCAAGAGGCAAAAGGAGCATTTTCCTGTCATGACCTTGATATTGGATGCATTCCAGGAATAATGCATAAAATCACCCTGTTGGATCCAACTCCATTTAAAGAGCGCACACGTCATGTATCCCCAGCTGACTTTGAGGATCTCAGGCAGCACCTGAAGGAGCTATTAGCCACAGGAGTGATTGAGGAGTCTGATAGCCCTTATGCTTCACCTGTGGTATTGGTTAGAAAGAAGAATGGTACCTTGAGGATGGTTGTTGATTATCGTAAATTGAACAACATAACCAGAAAAGACTCCTATCCATTGCCTCGAATTGAAGAGACATTCACTCTCCTATCAGGTAGCAAGTGGTTCTCAGTACTAGATCTCAAGAGTGGGTACTATCAGATTGAGGTAGAAGAAATGGATAGGCCTAAAACTGCATTCACCACGCCCTTTGGAAACTGGCAATTTAAGAGAATGGCTCAAGGACTGACAAATGCTCCAGCAAGTTTTCAAAGAATGATAGAGAAAGTAATGACTGATATTAATCTACATGAAGTTGTGGCCTTCTTGGATGATCTTATAATATTCTCGGACACACTGGAAGAGCATGAGGACCGATTGATGAGGGTGTTACAACGACTGTTGAAATGCGGATTGAAGCTCTCTCCATCTAAATGTAAATTCTTTCAGAAGTCAATGAAATATTTGGGTCATCATATCTCAGAGAAGGGGGTGCTCCCCGATGAAGAGAAAATTTCAGCCATTACTAAGTGGCCACAACCTAAAAACATTAGAGAGCTGCGATCTTTTCTAGGATTTGCGGGCTATTACCGAAGATTCGTGAATCAATACTCACGCTTGGTGAAGCCGCTCAGTAATCTGTTGGTGGGACTAACAAACAGTCGAAAGGATAGGAAAGAAGCCCGGATTCAAAGTCAGCAGCTATTGGGTACGCGGTGGACCTCAGAATGTCAGAAAGCATTCGAAATTATAAAGGAAAAACTCACGGTTGCCCCTGTGTTGGCTTTCGCAAATTGGAAGCTACCTTATGTATTACACACTGATGCCAGCACTACAGGGCTAGGCGCTGCACTTTACCAAATTCAAGAAGGAAAACTGCGAGTGATTTCATATGCCAGTCGTGGGCTCACTAAAAGTGAACGGAATTACCCTATCCACAAATTGGAATTTTTAGCCCTTAAATGGGCAGTTTGTGAAAAATTTCATGATTATCTATATGGTGCAGAGTTTAAAGTAGTGACAGATAATAACCCTCTGACGTACGTCCTGACGACTGCTAAACTGGATGCCACAGGTCATCGATGGTTAGCATCCCTCTCCCTGTACAACTTTGACATCGGATACAAATCTGGTAAAGCCAATATAGATGCTGACGGGTTGTCTAGGAGACCACATGATCCTGAAGAAGATGATGAAGAATTTTTGAAATATGAGGAGAGGGTTGCCAAGATGCTATCTCGTGTGAAGACAGATCAAGAAGGAATGGACACTCTATCTAAGGTAATATGTAAGGCGGCATTCCAGAAGCATGATGTCTCTATTTTGACACATATTTCAGAAGATTCGGGAGACTACGACACTCCCATTACACCTCATTCTACTTCCAAGTTTGAGTGCAGCCCTGGTGCCTTGGTGGAAATCTTACCTGCAGGAGGAGATGCTGTTCCAGATGATTTTGATGACCCGGACCTGTGGCCTGGACAACCCACCCTACCTGGGTTTACCTTGGGTGACTGGAGAGTGTTCCAGAGGGAAGACCCATGTTTATCCCAAGTCATAATGATGCTGGAGAGAGGTGAGAAATTTGAAGATCGAGACAGGAATCGGAAGCATCCAGAATTTCGATTATTCTTCAGAGAATGGCAAAAACTATGTCTTCAAGAGGGAGTACTTTTCAGAAAAGTGATGAGGAGTGGAGGACCACACCAACAACTTGTGATTCCAAGAAAATATCGTCAGAGAGCTCTGGAGGGGGTACATGATGAAACTGGCCATCTGGGTTGTGAACGGACCTTGGACTTAGCACGTGCACGTTTTTATTGGCCGAGAATGGCACATGGGGTAGAGCAATGGGTGAAGACATGCGAAAGATGTGTGCGGAGAAAAGCTAGAGCAGAAAAAGCAGCCCCCTTGGTAAATATAAAAGCTTACGCCCCCATGGAGCTAGTTTGCATTGACTTCCTTACCTTAGAGCCTGACGACAAGGATACACGAAATGTTTTGGTAGTCACGGATCACTTTACTAAGTATGCTCAGGCATATCCCACTAGAGATCAGACTGCAAGAACTGTTGCTGTTACCCTGTGGGAGAATTTCATCTGCCACTATGGATTTCCAAAACGAATCCATAGTGACCAAGGAGCCAATTTTGAATCTGAACTCATTTCAGAGCTATGTAGAATAGCAGGCACTAAATCCAGAACCACTCCATATCACCCTCGAGGAAATCCAGTAGAACGCTTCAATAGAACCTTAATAGAAATGTTGGGTACATTAGAGGATAAGCGTAAGGAACATTGGAGAAAATATGTTCGGCCACTAGTACATGCCTATAATTGTACTCGGAATGACAGTACTGGAATTTCTCCGTTTTTTCTCATGTTTGGAAGAGAACCTCGACTTCCAATAGACTTATGCTTCGGCATCAGTCCAGTGGGTCATAACGCTAAAACTCATCACCAATATGTACGAGAGTTACGTCAGAGGTTGAAGTATGCATACGAGCTGGCTACTCAGGAAGCTGAGAAACATCAACTAGCCAACAAACGCAGATGGGATGCGAAAGTAATGCCATCCTCAGTGGAAGAGGGTGATAGAGTATTGGTCAAGAATGTGAAGTTGAGGGGCAAGCACAAATTGGCTGATCAGTGGGAGTCTTCAGTGTATATTGTGGTAAAACAAATTGAAGGTATACCAGTCTATGTGGTGAAGCCAGAAACAGGGGATGGACCCGAAAGGACGTTACACAGGGATCTACTGCGCCCCTGTGGATTTATTTCTGGAAGAGAAGAGGCTGATATTCACTGTGAACCATTCAATAGTACCAAGCAATTGAGGAAAAAGCAGAAGGAGGACGCTGAGGATAGTATGGATGGCTCTATTATGGAGAGCGGAAGTTCAGATCCAGCTGAACTGGATGAGTGTCCAATTACTGGTGAAATTCAGTCAAATGGAACATTAAATCCTAATGCGGAGGAGTTTCATCCAGAGTCATGGGAAGAGGATCCTGTGGAAGTTAGTATACCAGTAAATCATAACAATTCATGCGATTTGAACAGCTCAGTCAATGAAGAACAGCATGCATCCTCCTTGGGGAAGAAGAAAACTCTTGATGAATCAATGACTAAAATAGGACTTCTACCGTTACCTCAAAGATCGCAGAGACCAAGGAGACTGCCTAGTAGATTCGATGACTTTGAAGTGCAATTGCCCAAGGGGTTGCACAGCCACAACATATTGAGACAGTCATATTCAAGGAATCCATTAGAGGCGTGTATATCCATGCAGCAACTAAGTAGTATGATGCAAGAGATATTGAGCAAACAAACAGGGTTAATATATAAGCTGTGGACATAAATACCTGCCGGGGACGTCAGGTTTTAGGAGGGGACCATGTAACATACCTCTAGGAACTAGGGCAGAGAAATGTTGAATCATCATTGTGACATGAAAAGACTGACAATAGAGTGCTGTCTCTTTAAGAGCTGGGGGGGGGGAAAGGAGATTCAAAATTGGATTGTCTGAGCATGTGCAAACAGATCACTGCTCAGCTTGAACAGAGTTCCTGCCCTGCTCTGAATTAATAAATATTATCTGTACTGATTAAGGTGAGCAGCCCTCTATAATTGTATTCATGTGTAATGTATTTATGTTAGTTAGCATTGTTTTGAGATGTATTGAAGTTGTTTTTACTTTATCTAAAGAGATTTATAAAAATTGGATTGTCTGAGCATGTGCAAACAGATCACTGCTCAGCTTGAACAGAGTTCCTGCCCTGCTCTGAATTAATAAATATTATCTGTACTGATTAAGGTTCTCTTTTCTGGAACCCTGCTGTGGACGACTTGGGAGTAATTGAACTGTGCCCTGTCAGGATTTGAAGCTCTTCTTTCGGATAGAGGCTGCTGTATTGTGGATTTGGCAGTTGAAGCAAAGAGCAGTACTGACGCCCTCTTCAGCTCTAAATTCAAATGGACACACAATAGGATACAATCTGGGACTTTGCTTGTTCAGAGACTGCTTAAGGTCGGGTGCTATATCACATGCTGATTCTGGTTGAAATACTTAACATGAGTTATGACAAAGTTGAGTTTTCTCTTGTACTATATACATGTGTTTATATGACAAATGCAGATGCTTAGGAAGTGAACAGATTTATTTCAGTCATTCATTCCAGTAAAGATAAAACTGTTACTCACTAAAGAGCGTGTGGATTCATTTCTGATACTGGGTTGGGAATCAAAGTGCAGGTTTCAGACACAAGGAGTCATAAAGAAAATTGAACTTCAAGGGTTACAATAGCAACACTGTCCTGCTCATATTATACATTCATTGTTCTAATCTAGGTTACAGAATTGGCAGGCAAACTGTGCAGTCTTATCATCAATAAGAACAGCGAAGCCAAAAATGAAAACGTGCTGACAGAGAGTTTCTCACTGTCCTAACTACAGCTGTATTAGACTGTGAAGCAGGGAATTCTGGTACATGAAGTCCTGTTTGACAGGAGTTTCAGGTTGTCCTCTGTCAGTGTGAAGTCTCCAGTCTCCGCCCACTACAGGCTGGTCGTGGACCACCCTGTCCCACTGCGCGCCCTACACAGCCTAAGGAGACTGGTCACAGACCTCGCGGAGAGCGGGACAAGCGCAGGAAGGAATCCGGCTGGGAGAGACTCCAGTGACCGGAACAGGAACCAGACGGAATGGATTTACCCTCATGGAGGCCACCTGGAGGACTAGGAGTGTTGGAACATTGCAGGAACAGACATCAAGAAGATCAGACATCAGGACACCTGGACGGGGACCTCAGGCAATGAAGACATGGTTCAAAACACAGACGAGACGAGGAGCTCCACGAAGAAGACAAAGGCCTGTCGGAGCACTGGACAGCAGGAGCTTCCAGAGACGAAGTAACTCCGATGCAAGACGAGGCTGACTGGAAGTTGAAGTCCTTTTATAGGGCTGCAGACAGGCGACTCCCTGGGAGGAGTTTGGAAGGCCCACACCTAGCTGGCCCTATAACTATGAAGGAGTGCTGCGGGCCGGCCCCTAGGGAGAAGGGCATGGCCCAAACCAGGAAGACCATGCAGACACAAGCAGCCTCAGGCAGGCCCCAAGAACACTGAGGCCTCCCAGGCCCTGGAGCAAATCCTGGATAGTTCGTAGGTGAGACCCCAGCTTCGGAGCGGCCTCCAGGAAGAGGTAAGGAGCCTCCTGTAGCACTGCTACAGGAGGGTTCATAACACTTTAGAAAAAAAAAAGTTGAAAGGATCTGATTAATGTCCAGTTGTCACTGAAATTAAATCTTAGCTAGGCAGAAAAAGAAACAATTTTAAATTAATAAATGTTCCTAAGTCACTGACTTACATATAGTATTTAATTGAAACTACACCTAAGAATTCCTGTTCAATTTAAAATATTATTTTTTGGAGTACCTCATGCAATTCAATCAACACTTTAGCTGGGATGCCAAGAAATTATTTTTAATATTAGGTACTCCCTGGCCTTCTTGCTGCTTAGCCTGAAATAAAAACATCCTTGCCACCCTTGGTGGTATTTTCTTCCAAATATAACAAAATAACTTTTTTCTGTATTAATTTAAGCATTGCATCTGGTACAGCAACTGGGAGTGTCTAAAAATAATGGCAAAATTGAGAAAACATATTCATTTTAATCCTTACCACCTGGCCCAGCCAGGATAACTTAAATCTGGAAGATATCTGGAGTTCCTTAGAAAGTGAACTTGCAAGAGACAGATAATTAGCTTGGAATAGTTTATTTCTATCTACTGTTTTTTTTTATACCAAGATATTTTAGGTAGAGAGAAATCATATGGCCAAAAAAGAAGAGCTAGGGAAGCACTGAAAGTCCCACCAGTCTCTCTTTCAAATTTGAAAACAAGAGTGAGGGCACAGAGAAACACATGGACATATCATACTATCACAATGGAGCAATGTTCCAGTGGCATTTGAAATTAACTGACAAGCTTGTGTCAGGGCAGGAGGCTCTGGTGGCTCCTCCATTGCATCAGATTTAAGCAGGTATGGTTTTACACACACACACACACACACACACACATACACATACACTCTCTCTCTCACACACACATACACATACACTCACACATACACACTCTCTCATATACTCCCATACACACACGCACATATATACACACTCTCACAAACTCTCTCACACACACTCTCACACATGCGCACTCTCATACATGTGTACACTCTCACACAATACTCTCTCTCTCACACACACATGCACACTCTCACTCACAATCACACACACAGTCAATATGTAGATAACTGCTTTGCAGTTTGTTCCTCCAGTTATTAACCATGAATTTCTCTCACCATCTCCGTGGCTCCTCTAAGACTGGAGGATGAAATCCAAGTTTATTAACTGCAATTTTGCTCCTTACATGAGTCTTGTCTTGTGTCTTCCTCTTCTCTCCTTCAGCTGCTTCTCTACTCTTCTCTCAACTTTTAGTTGTCTTAACATGGGAACATCTCCCACATGCCCCAGATGCTTTTGTTCCCTCTGCTTTTAATTACCTGCAGACACCTGTTCCTTCCCTACCCTCAGATCTTCACCTTGCATGGACTCCTCCTATCTCAGCACTTCAGTTCCTCACTATGAAAAGACCTCTTATGCCTAGATTCTAGCCCCATCATTGTGCAGTATAAAGCAGAAATGCATGGTTGTGAGCAGATGGCTCAGTTAGTTACCTTTACTCCTTTTGCTCTCAATACTCAGAGCAAGTCACATCCGGTGCTCAGTGTATGCCCTCCCCATCTCACTCTGCTTGGGGTTGAAACAGACACTCAGAGGTGGATTTACTTAATAGACAGAGTAGGCAAGTGAGGAAATCATCCTGCTTGTGCAAGCCACTTGTTTTACATTATTAACAGCTGTTCTATGACTGTTGTTCTTCCCTGTCACTTTCTAAACTGTAAGGGTTCTGTTGAACTGCAGCAGCATCTAGTAGCCATTTCCTTCTGACTGTAATACAAAGCAAGACTGTTGCCACTGCTGGTCTTGTAGACAAGCCTACATATTTCATAAACTATTTTAATTTATGCTTTATATCTGAGTATCTCAGAATCATAAAACTCCTTCCTCTTGGTTAATGGATTTTATGTATGGGTTTTATTATGTGTATCACAATAAATTTATCTCATCAGATTTTTAAATTATTACATATTCAGCAGTATTCTCGGATACAAAAAATATTCTTTGGTGCTTACAATATTTAATAGTAGATTGTACTTTACCAAAGTTAAAATGGTTTAACTAACACAGCTTTTAGGAGATTAAAGATTCCAACCCTTGTAGATGTAGTCTGTTCTCAGGAACACTTCTTCTATTGTTTTGGTATCTTGGATCTCATACTTCAAGACTATAGGAATTTATTGAACCTAGCCTGAGCTGTGCCAGATCGCAGTTTGGTGAGGTAAACAGTGTTGGACAGCACTCAAAGACTGTAAGCAAGACTGCAGGGATGATACCTGTCTGTGTCTGTTGGTGCGAGTCCCTGGTTCCTTTGTTCTCATCTTTTTAAAAGGCCTCAGTTTGCATTTTTTCAGTTCATGAATGCAAATTAATTAGCTTCAAGATCAGCAACATTGATTGGTCCATTTCTTCCAGTTTTTTCCCAAGTCTGTTCAGTTTATGGGCATGTGGACACTTACTTTCTACATGGCTGCAGGTAACATTTCATCAATAAGTCTATTGGCTCTGTTAGGGTGGTTGGTTTGGGAGAGCCATAAAGATGAGGCTTGCTGGTACCTGGCCAGTTTGGTAGGCAGGAAAACCGTTCTTCTTTGTCCTTTCTTCAGGAAAATGGTTCAAGTATCCCAGGCTGCTTTGGGACTGATTCCATGTTTAGTCAGCATTCAATTTGTTAGAATGTTTTTTTGGGACTTAATGGGAGGAGTAGGGGTAACTGGTTGACTATAAGCCTAAGGGCAGAGGAGAGGAGGCTGGCAGGACTCAAAGAAGGGTGAGGTAGAGGTAGTGTGTACAGCGTGTGCATGCAGCAAAAAGTGGCACCTAGGTAGCCAGATCCTGCATGCTGCCTGTTAATTTCCCCACTCCTGGGTTCATGCTGTAGCTAGGAAGGAGAGGCATGCACAAATCCACATGTGTTCAGAAAGGAGCTCCTTTACATTTAAGAATCACTGCTGGTGTCACTTTTTGCTGGGAGGTGCTGAAAACAAAGCCCAAGGGTTCGTCAGTACGTGAAAATTAGGCAGTGGTGACATTTCTGTGGCACACCTGATCAAGTCTGACAGCATAACAGTAAGCCATGGCACCCTGGTAGGGCAACACTGTCTTAATCCACCTAACAAAGTATTTCCCACCCCAGTATTACTCTGACAATCAGTTCATAGCTGGGTGTTGATGTTTCTCCTCTGTTGCCTCCTTCTCTTTCTGTCACTCTCTCCCCTGTCCTATACAACACATCTCCCACAACTCCTTCTGTTGCAGCAGCCACATTTCCTCCATCTGTACCCCTCAATACATCCCATCCCCTCCACCACCACCTCCATCTCACTAATACCAAGGAGGAAAATCTGCCAACCCTGACTCCAGAGGGCACAGGCATCCAACTGTCTATTCTCAACAAGCATAATGTAGGGTTGGGGCCAAAGCAGCCATCATCCTATACAGGTAATCTGAAGATATTGGGGATGAGAGGCCTCTTCCCCTTTGTAGCTCTGACTGAGGCCACCAAGGTGGGGGGTTGAGGGAGGGGAAAGCAGGACATCCTGAGACAGGTTCCTCTTCTCTCCGTGCAGCCCAGTGCAGAAGCGGCTCATCGTGCAGCAGACACTCGACCGACTCCTGGTCCTGAGAGCCATCCTTCCGGTGCCTCTGGCAGATCAAGGGTCAGGCGATTATTCAGTTTACTTCGTAGTCCCCAAAAAGGAAGGATCATTCTGTCCAATCCTCGATCTCAAGATGGTCAACAGAGCCCTCAAGGTTCCTCGCTTCAGGATGGAAACGTTGAAGTCCGTCATTGCGGCAGTTCACCGTGGGGAGTTTCTGGCCTTCCTGGACTTAACGGAGGCTTACCTTCACATTCCAATCTTCAAGGAGCACCAGCGTTTTCTGCGCTTCAAAATACTCGGTCAGCATTTCCAGTTTCAGGCACTACCCTTCGGCTTAGCAACTGCTCCCCGCACTTTCACCAAGGTCATGGTGGTAATGGCGGCAGCCCTCCGAAGGGAGAGAATTCTAATGCACCCCTATCTGGATGACTGGCTCATTCGAGTGAAGTCCAGGGACCTGTGTCAACAAGCCGTCGACAAGGTCCTACGGCTCCTCTGCTCCCTGGGATGGATCGTCAATTTTGCCAAGAGCAGCCTCACTCCCTCACAATCTCTCGACTTCTTGGGAGCACACTTTGACACCAGCTTGGGCAAGGTGTTTCTTCACCCGGACCAGGCCTGGACCCTCATCTCTCAGGTACATTGATTCAGGGGCCTCCCGCTCCCCACAGCATGGGATTATCTCCAGGTTCTGGGCTGTATGGCTTCAACTATCGATTTGGTACCTTGGGCTGGTCTCGCAGGAGTTCCAAGCCCTCCTGCCCCTGTCGGATCTTGCCAAGGACAGCCTGGGCTGGTGGCTCAGTCTGGATCACTTGTTGAAGGGCGTGGACTTGAGGTCCCTCAGTGGGTGATCATCACCACGGATGCCAGCCTCTGTGGATGGGGGGCTGTGTGCCACACGCAATCAGCTCAGGGGCAGTGGACGCCGATGCAGGCGACATAGCTGATAAATCGACTGGAAACCAGAGCAGTCCATCTCACATTGAAGCATTTCTTCCCCCTCGTCCATCATCAGGCCGTAAGAATACTATCCGACAAAGCGACCACAGTGGCATACATCAATCGGCAAGGCGGGACGAGAAGCCAACTTGTCTCTTTGGAAGTGGACAAGCTGATGGCATGGGCGGAGCTTCTATCTCTCGCCTGGCGGCATCCCACATTGCGGGGGTGGACAATGTCCAGGCGGATTTCCTAAGCAGGCAACACATAGATCTCGGAGAATGGGAACTCTCCGAGGATGCAGTGGCTCTCCTCTTTCACCGGTGGGGAACTCCCCACATGGACCTCATGGCGACTCAGCGGAACGCAAAGACTCCACGTTTCTTTAGTCGGAGAAGGGAGCAAGGTGCAGAAGGAGTAGACGCTCTGGTCCTTCCATGGCCGTGACGTCTCCTGCTCTATGTGTTCCCGCCTTGGCCCCTGGTGGGAAAGGTAATTTGGAGATTAGAAATCCACCAGGGACCCGTGATCCTGGTAGCGCCTGAATGGCCACGAAGACCGTGGTTTGTGGACTTGATCAACCTCAAAGTGGATGACGGTCCTCTTTGCTTGGGACATCTACCAAACCTCCTACATCAGGGTCCAGTATTTTTGACAGGGCAGATCGCTTCAGACTTGCAACCTGGCTTTTGAGAAGCGCAGGTTAAGATGCCGAGGTTACCAAGAGGATGTTATTTCCACTCTCCTCCAGGCCAGGAAGACTTCTACTTCCCTATCCTATGTCTAGATCTAGAAGGTGTTTGAGGCCTGGTGTCAGTCCATCAACATATCTCCATGTTGGGCATCCATAGCCCAAATTCTTTCTTTTCTTCAGCGGGGTCTGGAGAAAGGACTGGCCTACAATTCTCTGCGAGTCCAGGTGGCAGCTCTTGGCTCTCTCATTCAACATCTGGACGGGGCTCCTCTGTCTTCTCATCCTGAAATAGTTCGTTTCTTGAAGGGGTCAAGCACATGAAGCCTCCGTTCCAAGCTCTGTGCCCTTCCTGGAGTCTCAATTTGGTACTCCGGGTCCTAGCCGGTCCTCCCTTTGAACTGCCGAACCGTGCTACCCTTAAGGATCTGACACTCAGAACAGTCTTCCTGGTCTCCATTATTTCCGCCTGCAGGATCTCGGAACTTCAGGCTCTCTCTTGCAGGGAACCCTATCTCCGCTTTACGGATTCTGGGGTGTCCTTGACCATGGTCCCATCCTTTCTACTGAAAGTGGTCTCGGCGTTTCATGTGAATCAATCAGTGGAACTTCCGTCCTTCTTGACTGGAGACTCCAGGGAGCTCCGCCGCCTTGATATCAAGCGCGTCCTTATGCGCTATTTGGAGGTGACTAACGACTTCCAATTAATGGACCATCTCTTTGTCCTCTGGAGTGGTCCCAAAAGAGGCAACAAGGCTTCTAAGACTTCCATTGCTCGCTGGTTGAAAGAAGCAATCTCTTCAGCATACATGGGAACTAGGCGGCAGCCTCCAGCGGGGATCAGAGCCCATTCTCTCCGGGCTCAAGCCGCCTCCTCGGCCGAGAGTCAGGTGGTATCTCCGCAGGAGATTTGCCGGGCAGCTACATGGAAATCGCTACACACCTTTTCTAGGCATTATCATTTGCATCTTCCATCGCCGTGTTTTGGCTCCTTTGGTGCTCAAATCATTCGAGCAGGGCTATCCGGGGCCCACCCTACGTAGGGAAGCTTTGGTACATCCCACTGTCTGGACTGATCCTGGTACGTACAGAGAAAAGAAAATTATTCCTTACCTGCTAATTTTTGTTCCTGTAGTACCACGGATCAGTCCAGACGCCCTCCCTGAGATTTTCTGGGGTTGGGATTGTCTCTCAGCTGTTGTGTATACAATTTCTGCATGGTTCTTTTTGGAAGTTTTATTGTTTTTGAAATCGGCATTTTATGCCGGGTTTATAATTGTTCAGTTTTCTGAGGTCACTTGATCCATCCAAACCTTTATTTTATGCTTTGATATTCTGAATACTGGAGGGACGCAGAGGGTGCACCTGCTTATATAAGGGCGCCTTTCGAGTGTTTCTCTGATTCCATCTGCTGGAAGGAGGACATAACCCACTGTCTGGACTGATCCTTGGTACTACAGGAACGAAAATTAGCAGGTAAGGAATAATTTTCTTTTATAAAGCTCTTGGTAATGAGCTATGCAGTTCCTTGAAAACCTGGGCCACTGATAAGACATTCCCAGACAACTATTCTGGGTCAAGCCTCAAAATGCCTGAGGTGGTCTTTGGACTAACTAACCATAACAATTCTCATCTAAAATATAAACAAATGAACTTTAGATAAAAAGGTAACATGCATAATAGGGATGTGAATCGTGTCCTCGATCGTCTTAACGATCGATTTCGGCTGGGAGGGGGAGGGAATCGTATTGTTGCCGTTTGGGGGGGTAAAATATCGTGAAAAATCGTGAAAAATCGTGAAAAATCGAAAAATCGCAAAACCGGCACATTAAAACCCCCTAAAACCCACCCCCGACCCTTTAAATTAAATCCCCCACCCTCCCGAACCCCCCCCAAATGACTTAAATAACCTGCGGGTCCAGCGGCGGTCCGGAACGGCAGCGGTCCGGAACGGGCTCCTGCTCCTCAATCTTGTTGTCTTCAGCCGGCGCCATTTTCCAAAATGGCGGCGAAAAATGGCGGCGGCCATAGACGAACACGATTGGACGGCAGGAGGTCCTTCCGGACCCCCGCTGGACTTTTGGCAAGTCTCGTGGGGGTCAGGAGGCCCCCCACAAGCTGGCCAAAAGTTCCTGGAGGTCCAGCGGGGGTCAGGGAGCGATTTCCCGCCGCGAATCGTTTTCGTACGGAAAATGGCGCCGGCAGGAGATCGACTGCAGGAGGTCGTTCAGCGAGGCGCCGGAACCCTCGCTGAACGACCTCCTGCAGTCGATCTCCTGCTGGCGCCATTTTCCGTACGAAAACGATTCGCGGCGGGAAATCGCTCCCTGACCCCCGCTGGACCTCCAGGAACTTTTGGCCAGCTTGTGGGGGGCCTCCTGACCCCCACGAGACTTGCCAAAAGTCCAGCGGGGGTCCGGAAGGACCTCCTGCCGTCCAATCGTGTTCGTCTATGGCCGCCGCCATTTTTCGCCGCCATTTTGGAAAATGGCGCCGGCTGAAGACAACAAGATTGAGGAGCAGGAGCCCGTTCCGGACCGCTGCCGTTCCGGACCGCCGCTGGACCCGCAGGTTATTTAACTCATTTGGGGGGGGTTCGGGAGGGTGGGGGATTTAATTTAAAGGGTCGGGGGTGGGTTTTAGGGGGTTTTAGTGTGCCGGCTCACGATTCTAACGATTTATAACGATAAATCGTTAGAATCTCTATTGTATTGTGTTCCATAACGGTTTAAGACGATATTAAAATTATCGGACGATAATTTTAATCGTCCTAAAACAATTCACATCCCTAATGCATAACTTCATGATGACTTGATAGAAAACAATCTCTAGACCTTAAGCGCTCTTCGATGGTATCTAGCACACTTCCATTATTGGCATCTTCCTGAAAGTGAGCAAACTGTGGCTTATATCTAATGCAAACTTTATTGTCATATAAATATTTAGTATCATCTTTAGTACTTAACTTTCATCTTTCAGCCACACTGAATGTTAGTAGCTGAACCTTTTCAATAGCATACACGCTAAAAGGTTAACCCCTGGTCCAATGCAGATGTTAGATTTCAGGCATTAGCAGGCACACAGTAAATAGTGGGTTCAGGAAATATTTCCCCACATGCCCACTAAATCCTAATTTTCATATGATGTTCCTTCATATACATGAACATATGCATTGAGTTTAGCGCATGTCCAGTAACATTTTCTGACTCTGGTTTAATGTGGAGGCTAGGGCCCTTGTGATTAGCACACTATTTTTTGAGCATGCTAAATGAACAGCCTTAGCATGCACACTAAGCTTTAATGCATAGGCCCCCTAAGTAGTTTCTTCTTTATCTTGGTAAATAAAGCTTTGATATTCAATGCAACACTTTTTTTACAAAGAGTATTTATGCCTCATTTTAAGGCTGAAATGTTATTGAAATCCTCATTGCAGTGTCCTCATGTACCAGGCTTGCAGCCTGTACCAGTTGTAGCTAAGGACATCTTGGCAAAAATCCATTAAGCAACAGGAATTACTTTTAGTGTAATTTATTTTGTAGAGAAAATAAGAGAAATCAATGATTTGTTCCACCTGGACTTAATAAACAATCACAATGCAACGGAAATTTGCCTTCAACTTGATATGCTGCTGTTCCTCTTACATGCTTATAATTTTTAGAAGAAAGACAATTTAATAGGAGAGACAGGAAGATGCTTTGGGTAGCTATGGTTGAAAAAAAATGGAAAGATTGTTTAATTAGCTGCCTGTAATCAGAGCATGAAGTAGTTATAGTATTGTCCTCATGTAACTTTCCCTCAAATGAACTGGTAATACATTCATTCAAATGTATTTCAACTCATACCATAGAAAGTTATATAAGGATGGTAGCAAAGATACAGCTGGAAGCCTGTTTTCTGTATCTCATCCCTAAACAAAAATCTCAATCAGTCTGAATTTGGTTCAGTCTAACTTTTTCTCTGCTTTGTTTGTCAGGCAATACAGCATAGAAATGTTCTACCGGAATGACTCTCGGAAAGATCCCTATCCACTCAGTCTGTCAGGCTGTGCATCTCCTTGCCCTCTGCAGAAGTTTACGGAACTAGTTACCCCAATTATAGTACAAGACTGGGAAAAAGAATGTGGGATTACAAAAAAAAATGAAGGTAATGGAATACACAATGTTTAAAAAAGTTATGCATCCCTTACGTGTTTCAGACACAAAATTAGAATAGCCAAATAATTTGCAAGTGATACAAATGCGTGACAGCTTGTGTTTCATTGCCAATATAAGTATATATTAGGTTGATTTGAATGGTAAGACATATTCTGTAGTTTATTGCTTGGGGGATATTTTTTTTTTTTTTACCTGATGAATGCACGATAATACCTGTTTTCCTCTTGAGTATTTATTTATTTATGAACATTTACTAATCCGCCTTTTCCCAATGTTGGTCTTAAGGTGGATTACAATAAGTTTACATGAGCAAAGGCAATAGAACAGCTTACAGTCAAATCGGAATTTGCAAATAATAAAGCATTGGGATCCAGCATAGCAAATTCCATTTGTGAATAGCTTCAAGACCCAGTCGTGTCCCTACTTTGTATAGTGGAAGGCTTAGCTGAAAAACAAGGCCTTAGCTTTTAATTTTCTTGGGCGGGGGGTCCACGTTCAAAAGCATTAACCAGATAATTCCCCAGGAAAATAACTGCACCTCTCTCAAACACGCTACTATAATGGGGCTGACATTTTTCAGTCAGCCATGTTATTTTATTAATATAGAATTGCCTATGCATAGGCTGCTTTGAATGCATTAGGCAATTTTGTGCATGCAAAGCAGTTTATTTCCATAGCGGGAGGAAATCTTCAGGAATATTGCACAATATCGTGTGATAGTGTCGTGATTTGGCAATATCACACAATAAACATTACTTAACATGCTTTGCACATTATTTAACTTGCGATATCGCCTTAACATGGCTTAGTAAATCTAGGCCTACATTATCCGGCTACCTCAGACGTTCAGTGTTAGCCAGCTAACTTAGGCATAGATTTACTAAGCCACGACAAGGTGATATCGCAAGTTAAACAACTTGTAACGCATGTTAAATGCTGTTTATCTTGTATTACTAAGACCTGTTATATGGATGTCAATAAAGATTGAAAATCTGAGTGTACCTTCATACGATGCTGTATGTGGTACGGCTATCGTGACTGTAAGCCTATATCAGGGCTTTAAAAATCATTAGGTACCCCAGTGTTGAATGAAAACTCTTAAAGTGTCCACTGTCCACTTTGGAATTATTACTTTGATGATAACAAAAATGCCGCCGTGATAATCACTTATCTTTTGGCTTGTAGTCGGTCTTGGCTGAAGCAAGACCGACTACAAGCCAAAAGATAAGTGATTATCACGGCGGCATTTTTGTTATCATCAAAGTAATAATTCCAAAGTGGACAGTGGACACTTTAAGAGTTTTCATTCAACACTGGGGTACCTAATGATTTTTAAAGCCCTGATATAGGCTTACAGTCACGACAGCCGTACCACGTACAGCATCGTATGAAGGTACACTCAGATTTTCAATCTTTATTGACATCCATATAACAGGTCTTTTTGAATTCATATTAGTTACATGTTATACAGACTAGGGTTCACACAATTCACGTATATCTTGTATTACTGCCATTTTGTGGCACTATCACATTATATTGCACAATAGGCTTGAAGATTTCCTTCCCCTATAGAAATCACTGCAAACATTTTCATTTATAAATGTCTAATGTTTGCAAAGCAGCTTATGCATAAGTAATGGTAATAATAATATGGTAATAATATAGCACGACTTTCTTTGAAAAAAAGTCAGCCCCATTATTTTAGCACGTTTGAGGGAGGTGTAGAAATTTTCCCAAGGGAGCATCGGGACACTAGCATAGGTCCCCAGTGGTCCCGTGGGAAAATTAAAGGGCCAAGGTGCCCATAACCCCTCCCCCCAGTTAGTCAAAAGCCACCCTGGAGGTCTTTGGAGACCCTTACCCCAACCCCCTGCCACCTTCCGAGGCAGCCCTGGCTACCAAATGACAAAGAAATATGGGAAACTACATGGTGACAGCTATTTTTATTCCCCCCTAAACCAGCAGGATCATTTTTTGGGTGATAGGGGCTAGGAATGGTGGGATCACTAGACCCCCAGTCATACTAAATTATTTGGAGGGGTGGGAAAATGATGTGGATACTGGGGGAGGGGGCAAAATCCAAAAGGGGCACTTTTGTTAAATAAGGGGGAGGATGGAAGAAGAGAGTAGGTCATTGCCATACAGTTTCACACATTTATTTTTCTTTTGGAGGCCAGGAGCACCTTAGAATGCAGTGGGGGGGGGGGGGGGGTAGGGAGTGGGCAGGAGGTCACCATTGACCCCTGGGTGATTTTTTACTAACTAGGGGACTTTTAAGGCCTGAAGTCCTTTAATTGATGGTGGCTTCAGCCAAAGTGGGCAACCATTGTGTGGGAAACCCCCATACAACAGCTCAGATTTGTGTCCCTCATTTGTGCCATGATAAAAAAAATCCTGTCGTGGTACAGCCATGATACTTTGTGAGGGAGGGGGGCCAAATAGTGTGGGGATGGTCTTGTCCTGTGATATTTGGTCCCTCCTGCAATAAAGTATTGCAGCTTAGTAAATCTCCCTATCAGCCGGTTAAGTCTGTTCTGGCCAAAAAGCTATCCAAAAAGCTATCCAAAATAGCCGGTTAAATTTAGCCAGCTAACTTTAAGATAACTGGCTAATTTCAGTAATGCGGCTGCACTATTGAATATACCTCCAAAGTTAACCAAATAAGTTTATCCAGCTAACTTTGCTATCCAGACAGTGACTGAAAGCACAGACTCTTGTGCAGGACAATCTGGCAACAGTCAGGGGAGAAACAGAAAGAAGGCATTTTGGTGAACTGGAGTTATCTTGAGGGCACATAGCAGCATAGAATTTGTGAAAAGTATTCAGAGTCCTGTTTATTCAAGCATTTGAAGACAAAGAAGACAATTTTAAATGTATTCTTGCTTCCTGCTGGTAGCCAGAGACAAATGGTGTACAGTTGGCTTGTTATAAACAGTTGCTTTTGCACCTACCATAAGAACATAAGAACATAAGAAATTGCCATGCTGGGACAGACCAAGAGTCCATCAAGCCCAGCATCCTGTTTCCAACAGAGGCCAAAAACCAGGCCACAAGAACCTGGCAGTTACCCAAACACTAAGAAGAACCCATGCTACTGATGCAATTAATAGCAGTGGCTATTCCCTAAGTATAATTGATTAATAGCCAGAATTTTTGCGGCAGTACTTTGTGGGAACTGGAGGTGCTTCATACTGTATTGTGAGATGCCATTGTATAAGGAATTGCAGTAGCAAGATTGCATTTATCAAGGAAATAATATAGATTGCAGATCTGATGCAGATACATGAAGGAGGACTTTATTATGTTCAAAATTTGGAGTTTCATTGTGAGGTTTTGGTTGAGTTGAACCCCCTAGACTTTGTACCAACTCCTTAGGATATAAAATAGTACACCTGCTAGTGAGGGAAGTGATTTTAGGGGGTAACCTTGACAGCTGAACTAGAGGAGTTCTGATTTAGATGATTTTAGTCTGCGTTTGTTTTTACTAGGACATTGAGCTTCCTCTGTAAGGCAATTCTTGAGACTGGTAATGGATGAAATTTGGTCACATCCCATTTTGATTTAGAGTTGGATGTCATCCACAAATAGGCAGCACTTGATATTGAAGGACTGGATGAGGTTGCAGATAAGACACATGTAGAGGAGACCACGTGATGTGGTGAACGGGGCCGGACGCATCTGGCAACGCTCCGGGGATAGGACCCCCCTAATCCCACTCCATCCGCCCTCCTGTATAGAATTACCGGGTTCTGTTTGCTCCAACTTGTGGCTTATGTCGATCACAAATTATATGCATAAGTCGCCGGTGATTATGCCGCCGAAAACCGCGAGGAAAGAAAAGGAAAAACCCGGAGGCCTTGGAGCTAAGATGGCGGCGGACACGGAGAAAACGAGTAGCGGAGAACGGAGCCCTAGTGTGCAGCAGGCGCACCCGACTACATTAGAACTGCAAGAGGCGATATTGCAGGCATTGGAAAGCAAGTTTACTGGGCTTTCTGAGCAACTGACGTCTGTACAATCGGCTTTATCCGAATTTGCTCCCCGGCTCGACCAGGTGGAAGGGCGCACAGGAGTCTTAGAGGATGACGTGCTTGCCCTCACAAACCGAGTCCATGTTCTAGAAAAAGAACTGGCTGAACAAAAGGATAAAACTGATGATTTGGAGAATCGATCAAGGAGGTCGAATCTGCGACTGCTCGGCTTCCCGGAGTCTATTTTGGATCAGAATTTACGTTCTACATTGATGGCTTGGATCCCTGAGGCCCTTGGGTTAAGCGAACTGCAGTCTCGCTTTGAAATAGAACGGGCACACAGGCTGGGCCCACGACCTTCGGACGCCGGGCTAAACCCTCGCCCGAGGATAGTTATTATAAAAATCCTTAATTATTATCACAAGGAGAGTGTGCTGCAAGCGGCACGGAAACTGCCTAATCTGCAGTATCAAGGGCATCGCATTCGCATGGCGCCGGATTATTCGGCGCGGGTCACAGCGCAACGGAAGGCCTTCTCAACGGTGTGCAATATGCTTTTCGAAAAACAAGTCCGGTTCATGTTGCAATTTCCAGCGAAATTGAGAGTATACCGGGAGGGGAGCTGGACAGTGTACTCATCTCCGGAGGCCACGAAACAGCTACAGGAGGACTTAAATAAGTGATGTACCTTAATTTGACAGTTCTTCTTACTGTTTATTTGATTGAATACGTGTCAGGGAGTGGGGGAGGGGGGGTCCTATGCTCCCAACACATCCCTGCGTGCTCTCGTTCAGGCTTAGCCTGTGTAGGGTTAGCAGTTATGGGGGGGAAAGGGGGGGGTGGGGGTGGTGGGGGTTTTGTTTTTTCTTGTATTATGGGGGTATCGCACAGGGAATCGTGTTTGCTGGTCTTGTTTTAGAGGACAGGGTTGTGGCTTACTATACCACCACAGTGACATGGTTTTTGGCGGAGGGGGGGGCTAGGCTGGGGGCCTCCCTTTCCTTTTCCTTTTCATTGCGGTTACTCTGGAATGCAGATTTTGCGGTGACGCTGGATAATGGGCTCTGCATATAAAGTAGTTTCCTGGAATGTGGATGGCCTTGGCAGTCCTATTAAAAGGAAAAAGGTTTTTCAACATCTGGCCCGCCTTCACACGCATATAGCGTGCCTCCAGGAAACGCACCTCAATATTCTGGAAAATAAAAAGCTTTGTAGGGAATGGGTGACTACTTGTCACTTTGCTCCTGCAGTTGGTCGCAAGAGAGGGGTGGCGATACTAGTGAACAAGAATACTCCCTACCTTATCTCTAAAGAAGTGGCAGACCCGGAGGGCAGGTTTATTATCATTACAGGCATGCTGGAAGGGCAGCCTCTCACTATTTGTAATGTTTATGCACCTAACACCCCTGATAGAAAATTTTTTGGCCTTCTTCTCTCTCAGATCTTGGAGCACCTTCAAGGCTCTTTGATCCTGACTGGTGACTTTAATGGTGTATCCGATGCAACCTTAGACAAATCAAGTATCCCTAGTAGTTATAAAGTACCAAAAGAGTCAGACATTGCTTATCTATGCAGGCAGTTGGATTTATTAGATGTCTGGAGGGTTTTGAACCCCACGGCTAGGGAGTACACACATGTCTCCCGAGCGCACCAAACCATGTCTCGTCTTGATTATGTGCTTGTGGCTTCCTCTCTCTTCGCTAGGGTTGAGGAGGCTGATGTGGGTTCCATAGTCATATCAGACCATGCTCCAACGTGGGTGTGTTTAAAACTATCACGTGAGGCACGTACTTCAGGCTCTTGGCGCTTTCCGAGCAGTCTGGGCACTGACAAACAATTCCATCAGTATTTGCGCCTAAAGTGGGAGGAATTTGAGAGGAATAATCAACAGCACATAGATCAACCAATTCTTTTTTGGGCTGCGGGGAAAGCTGTTCTACGTGGCGAAATTATTGCCTATACTGTTAAAAGGAGAAAGCAGATAGTGAGCTCCATCTTGCAGCTAGAAAAGGATTTAAAAAACCGGAAACGAATGTTAGCGCAAGCTCCGTCACCAGCTACTAAAGATGCCTATTGGGCATGTTTAAATCAACTAAATTCCCTCCTTCATATGCGAGCTCAGAAGGCTCTAACTCATGCAGAGCTTAACTACCATCGTTTTGGGAATAAAGCGGGAGGCTTACTTGCCAGATTAGTAGCCACTAAACGTAGGAAAAACTTTATTAGCAGTCTCCGCACCGACACTGGGCAATTGGTTACCAAAACTTCAGAGGTTTGTAAGGTTTTACGAGATTTTTATGGTCACTTGTACACAGAAGATAGAGTGGGTTCTTTTCGGGATGAGGAGGAATTTTTTCAAACTCTTTCATTGCCGCAATTGACTGCCTCTCAATTAGAGGCTTTAAATAAACCAATTTTAGAACAAGAGGTTCAGCATGTCATCCAGCAAAGTAAGCCCCATAAAGCACCGGGTCCAGACGGCTTCCCTTCAGACTTTTATAAGATTTTACAACCCCAACTGACCAAACCATTATGTCAGTTTTTCAGGGAAGCGGAGTCCGTGGGGGAATTTCCTAGTGACTTCAATACTGCTTATATTACTATCTTACCCAAACCTGGGAAAGATCCGTTAAACCCCGCCTCTTATCGTCCCATATCGTTATTAAATTGCGACCTAAAAATTTATGCCCGTATCTTAGCGAATCGTCTGAGTACGGTCCTTCCAGATATTATTTCTCCCTATCAAACTGGATTTGTTAAACACCGCAAGCCCAGTACAACAGTTATCAAATTATTGTCGGCAATTGAAGTCACTAGGCAACAGGGCCACCCCTCTATGGCGGTCGGATTCGATTCTGAAAAAGCCTTTGATAGGGTGGCCTGGGAATATATGTTTTCTGTTTTACGTAGATTTGGGATAACAGGGAACATTCACCACAGGATCACTATGTTATATCAGTCCCCTAACTCTCATCTCATGGTTAATGACATGCTCTCTGATACCATCTCTATTCAACGGGGTGTCAGACAAGGTTGCCCCTTGTCGCCTATTTTATATGTCCTTTCTCTGGATCCCTTACTGCGGAGGTTGGGTGAGTCCCCGAGGATCTCTGGGTTTCACGGTATTTCCACTCCATTTACTATAGCAGCTTTTGCGGATGATATGTTGATCTTTCTTCGCAATCCAATACAGGCCTTACCAGAGGTGCTTGACATTCAGAGAGCCTTTGGTACCTTTGCAGGCTTGAAAATTAACACCGATAAGTCGGAGGCCTTGGATATCACGGGGACCTTGCAAGGCTCATGGGCCGGGATGTTCCCTTTAAAGTGGGTCACCTCCGACCTCAAATATCTCGGTGTTCGGATTCCAGCGGACCCATCCCAGTTATACTCCCTAAATGTAAGCCCCTTAAAGCAAAAATTGATTCGTAATTTGAATCAGTGGAGGGACCTCCCCCTTTCTCTGTCAGGGAAGATACAATTAGTGAAAATGATGGAGATATCCCGCTGGATATATTTATTTCAAATGTTGCCTACATGGCTGTCTCGTTCAGATCTTAAAGAAATTAACCGAGCATTGAATATGTTTATTTGGGGGGGCAAGCGTGCTCGCATCCCTTTACAAATGTTAATGCAGTCAAAGCAGACTGGAGGTCTGAATTGCCCGGATTTGTCTTTGTATAACTGTGCTTGTTTGCTCCGCCATATTCGGGATTGGCTCTTTGATACAGACTATGTTACTCCATTGCAATTTTACAAAGATTGGGGGGCTCCCTGGTCTCTAAGCTCTATTTTACATATGTCAGCCGATATGCTACCCCTACACTTACGTCATAGTACAATGATCAAGCCTATGCGTCAAGCCTGGAAGTTCATCTGCAAGCAACTAGGTCATAGACCGGGCATCACCGCCTGTTTGCATATTACCGGCTGTCCACTGTTCCCCCCTGGGATGACTCGTTCACTTTTCACTACCTGGAAGGAGAAAGGATTGATTTGGATCTCGCAACTATTTAGTTCTGGTTTGGCTTCGGGACATTTACTCAGTTTTCAGGAGCTACAGTCTAAATACTCGCTGCCCAACCAAGACCATTATGGGTTTCTTCAGTTGAGACACTTCATCCAGGTACAATGCGGTAAACACCCCGGATTCCCGGTATATGCCTCTGTACATAATCTGTTGCTGGGGATGGATAACAAACGTTTGAAATGTGCCCAGTATTATAAGGGTTTATTAGACCTTAAACCTCAAACACATATTCAATCCCTATTGGCATCCTGGAACTCCAGCTTGGGCACTTCAATCCCCAGCGACTCCTTTTTATCCTGCTTTGTGAACATACCTAAAATGGTAGATAATGTAATTTTCAGAGACAAACAATTCAAGTTGTTACATTTCGCCTATTACTCTCAACAGCATGCGTATCATATGGGACTCGTATCTCAAGCTAGTTGCTTACGCTGCTCAGATCCCAAACCGGATTTATTGCATTGCTTCTGGTTTTGCCCATATGTACAATCGTTTTGGTCTTTGATTGCTAAGAAAGCTACCAATCTCTGGAACTCGGATATACCGCTAGTACCTGAAATTTGGCTACTGGGCCTATATGACTCTCATGTTGACTGGTTGTCTGTGCCTCAACGCTTGCTGCTTGATAAATTGGCTTTGATGGCAAAGTCGGCAATACTATCTTCCTGGACGGTCTCTGCTCCGGATTTATCAGCAGTATGGATTCAGAAACTTCACCACTTACTGCATCTGGAACATTTATTGGCCCACACGCTTACCTCTAAACGTTTGTCCTTCTTCCAAGAGATATGGGATCCCTACTTATCCCTGTTGCCCGATGCGCTTCAAAGACAATTGGTTCCCAAGAGGTTCTCTCTGCCCCAACCATCATCATCATCACGCACATGAGGATCTCCTTGTTACTGGTAGCTCCATTGCTCTTCTATCGTGGGAGCTTGGGTTTGGATGTTTCCACACCTTATTGGTCTATTGGACAGTGGATTATCAGTGGGACCGATTACATGAGTATGCCCCTCTGCAGACGCAATTGCAAATGCAATGGTGATTGCGATCTATGATGATTCACTTCTCATCTTTGTGTCTGCCGAATACAGTTTTGGTCCCCACTGAAGTATACTGCTCAGTCATGATAACATGCTTTTGGCTATGTCCCCTCATGTCACGATTGGTTTTTGGTTTGAGCTTTAACATTTGACCACTGTTCTCCAATTTCTCCTTATTTTCTCATTATTGTTCTCAGTATTCTGATTGTGTTCCTCTGTGCATCCCCATCCTTATGGACATTCTGTTGTTTGGGTGGGTGGGAGGGGAGGGGGGGGGGACGGGACAGGGGTATAAAGCTGGGAGGCGATGTGACCCTCCTTAAAATGGGGTGTTCTGTTATAAGTGAATACGTTACTGTCATGTTGACAGGATGCAAAGTTGACGGTTATCTGCCGATTCAGTCTTCTCTGCTCTCTGATGCATATTTATACTGTTATGTGTGCTTCTAGTGTACTCAATATGACTGTTGTTATCTCTGGTTAACACTCAATAAATATTACTATTCAAAAAAAAAAGACACATGTAGATGTTGAAAAGTATCTGGGAAAGGACCGAGCCCCCGAAGCACTCCACAAGTGAGCTCTCTAGTGCGGGACAGTTTGTAGACCCATGTACCAGATTGCGTTCTTTTGGCAAGGAATGATTCAAACCATTTTAGGGCAGTGCCATCAATGCTGATGTCCTGAAGTTGCTGGATCAGGAGATGGTAATCAACCGTATCAAAGGTGGTTGAGAATTCAAATAGGACAATGAGGGAGTCACCACCTTGATTTATATGGAGGCAGATACTGGTTGTGATGGCCAACAGAACTGATTCTGTTCAATGACCTTTCTTAAACTGGATTGGTACCAATGTAGGATAATGTACTCCTCTATGTAATCTATGAGTTGGAGGTAAGTTACTTTTTCCACCACCTTGGATAAGAAGGGGAGGCTGGAGACTGAGCGATAGTTGTTGATTATTTTAGAATTAGCACCAGGTTTTTTTTTAGGATGGGTTTGATAACTGCCTTTTTGAGGAGTGATTTGTTTGGGTTGCAGGGAGATACCTTTCACAGTTACAAGATACCTTTCACAGTTTGGCTTTCGTGATAATGGATCTCATCTACCCCAAATCACCTGTATAGGTAGAGTGGTTTTGCTGAAGCACATGGTCCTGATGTATTATGGTCTTTCAATTTTTCTCTCATGGTCTGATGGAGGCACAAAGTTGGCAGATGAAGTTTTTTATTCCCTTATGGTGGATGAGGAGAATTTTTTTGAGGAACAACTATATTTAAATGACTCCCTATATTTAATGAATCCCTTTATTCACCAATTAATTTGAGCAATAATCTGACTTATTCCCTTGGAAGAATATTTATGTGAAATGTATTTTTATTGAGTGAATGCAAAATATAATGATACACGTATGGCAGGAAGATGCCCATAACAACGTAGCAGTACAAAGTGCCATGGTAAACTGATAAATATCACTCTTTTCAAACAAACACTCAGGCCCCAGAAGGCCCTGCACCCCGTCCCACCCTTCGCTTCCCTCCCCCACCCCCCTCAGAGACCAAAAAAAGGTTAAACTCAGTCCAGATACTCTCCATGTAGGTATAAGTTCAGTCATTCAGGGCTAAACTCCGAGCTCTATGAGGCAACGTTTGTAAATATGAGTCCCAAGTACCAAGAAAAAGTTTCCGTCGTCTGGGCGAACTACGAGCGAAGAGATTTTCCATTTGCATCAAACTGTGAAGGTGATTCCGCCAGGACCAGAAGGACGGTGGTTCCGGGGTATGCCAACTCAGGAGGATGACCTTCTTTCCAACCAGCCCTGCTTTCCTCAGGAAATCCCGTGATCCTGGATTCAACACCAGGTGACGAGTGACACAATGAAACAGCCAGACATAAGGTGATAGCGGCAGCCTGGCACCCACTATCGGTTCTAAGTAAGTAAGAATTTGTTGCCAGTAAGTTTTTATACCCTGGCATTCCCAGAAAACATGTGATAGGGTCCCTGTCCTCATCCCACAGCGTATACATTTATCTGTGGAAGCAAGACCGGCTTTAAAGGCAAGCTGGGGAGACATATACGCTCGGCGTAAAAATTTAAGATGCATCTCTCGGTAGTACATATTGCCGGTAGTCGCTAATGCGCTCTTTATACTAATAGAAAAAATAGGCACAGTTAATTGGAACACCCCATCTCTGTTCCACCGAGAGACCGAGATCGGGTAAGAATCCATAGAGGTGCCACTGGCCAATTGTCTATGATAGAAGGAGAGCGACGGGTCTTTAGTGTGGTCAAACTTAAAAAGCTTAGCCAATGCCTTAAACGCTGCAGGATGCTGAGCTGGGGAACCCAGGGTCTTAATATAATGACTCAGCTGCAGGTAACCAAACATATGCATCCCCGGCAAGCCATATAAGTCCTGCAAATGATCAAAAGGTAACAAACGACCATCATCATCCATAACGTGTCCCATATATTGTATACCCTTGCTATCCCAAATCTTAAAATGGGCCGTGGTAGACCCTGGGGAGAAATCAGGATTACCCCTGAGCGAAGTAAAAGTTGCACAACAGCTGGAGATGCCGAGAGTTCGGGTGAGATGGGTCCACGTTTTCCACAGTGGAGCTATCAAAGGATGCTGAGCCAGAGTAGAAACGACCCGGGGACTAGGACCCATCAATACAAAGCTTAGGGCCAGTGATCTGGTAAAAGTAGCCTCAGCCAATACATTGACAAAGGGAGACGACCCCAGTAACCACCCTCGGATCAGGCGTAAATTCGCCGCCAGTCCATAGTGAAACATGTTGGGTATCCCCACGCCCCCCCTATGCCATGGATACTTCAGCCAAGCTAAAGGAATTCTAGCCTTCCCCTTCCTCCAAATGAAACTACGCAACAGCTGATCAATCCTACGGAGATCTTTGACCAAGAGGAGCATGGGAAAGTTTTGAAATACGTATAACCATTTAGGTAGGATTACCATCTTAAACAAGTTGACTCGCCCACTAATTGTCAGCAGTAGATTACGCCACGTATGTAGCTTCTCCTGGGTGATTTGAAGAAGCAGGGACACATTTCGAGAGTAAATTTGATTAATATCTGTGGTGAGAAATATGCCCAAATATTTCAAAGAATCTTGGGCCCACTGCAAAGGAAAGGTGTTCCCCCAACGTTCCTTCAACGAGTCTGGGAAGGCCAGGGCTTCCGACTTATCCCAGTTTATTCACATGCCTGAAAAGGCAGCATAGGGGTGAAACAAATCCAGCAGCGCCTGCAGCGACTGAAAGGGGGAGGTAAGAAAAAGCAACACATCATCAGCAAAGGCCGCATATTTGAAGATTTCTGACCTCCCCCCGCTATAAAACTGCAATCCCCGTATGGCTGGAGTAGCCTGTATGGCCAGCAGAAATGGCTCTAGGGTAAGGAGAAACAATAACTGGGACAATGGGCAACCCTGTCTAGTCCCTCTGCTAACAGTAAATGGCTCCATGAGTCCCCCATTAACCAGAATGCGGGCCACTGGGTCACTATACAGAAGCTCAATTGCCCGGTAAAAAAGTCCACTAAATCCCATTTGTTGCAATAATGTAAACATAAAGTCCCACTCCACCCTGTCGAAAGCTTTTTCAGCATCCAGGCTAAATATCAAAAAGGGCTCCTCCACACGTTGACTAAGCGCCATGGCAGTGACTATCTGGCGAATGTTTCTCAGGGCGTATCTGTGTTTGATAAAACCAACTTGGCCGGGTTGTATAAGATCAGGTAAAATGTTTCCAAGCGTTCCGCCAATATTTTCGCTAATATCTTATGGTCTGTATTGAGTAAGGAAATTGGGCAGTACGACTGTGGTAGCATGGGATCCCTGCCCGGTTTTGGTATTATAGTGACATGTGCCAAGTTTCCTCCAGGTGGAAAGGAACCTTGAGCAATTAAAGTCTGAAATACTGTAGAAAGAAGTTTAGCTAGCGGGTCCACCAGACATTTATAAAACTCTGCGCTATACCCATCCAGGCCCGGAGCCTTCAATTTGCGCATCTGATAAATAACCTTCCTAACTTCCTCTTCGGCTGTCGGTTCATTTAAGTAACGACTCTGTGCCACGGAGATAACTGGTAGCTGAATGAGATCCCCAAACGTCTCCCATTTACCTGCATCCCAGCCCTCTGAACGGTATAACTGGGAATAGTCTGTGTGAAAGGCCTGACGAATGTCTTCCGCCCTTGTCACTAACCGCTTCCCTGAGGTCACGATGGCCGGAATGGAACGATGTCCTCTGGCCGACTTAATCAAATTAGTCATCAATTTACCTGATTTTTGCCCAAACTGAAAGAGCCTGTATTTATAGTACAGTAAGCTCTTCTTAGTCCGTTGATGAATAAGGGTATTAATAGCAGTTTGCAAGGAAAGATAAGCTGCTCTATTATCCCCAGAGTTGCAATTTAACAGCCTCCGCCTGACCCTCTGAAGCTGAGCACTAAGTGTGAGGAGCCTTTTGTCTAACGACCTTCTCCTATATGCCACATATGAAATGATATCTCCTCTAAGCACAGCCTTGGCAGTATGCCAAAACAGAATAGGGTCATTAATATGCTGTGCATTCGTCAATGCAAATGCTGACCACCGCTCCTTTAAGTAGGCTTGGAATGCCTCATCGTCTGCTAGAAAATACAGGTATTTCCATATACGGGTGGAGCAAGAACTCAGAGGATCTGCCATTTCAATCCAAACAGGGGCATGGTCAGAAATCAAAATATCTTCTATTTTGGTTTGCCAACACCTTTGAAAAGTGATTCGTGCTCAGCAGCAGGTAGTCCAGTCGGGTGTGGGAAGCATGCGCCCTGGAAATATGTGTAAATCCCCTCTCTAGGGGATTTAATGTTCTCCAAACATCAGTGAGATGTAGAGACGTCTCCAACAATGCCAACCCCTTACTCGCAGGACTCAGAGATTTCGCAGGGAGAGACTTATCTAACAAGGGGTCTCTAACCGCATTGAAGTCTCCACCCACTATCAAAAGGTCCTCCATATGAGGAAGGAGTAACGCGCATATTTCATGAAAAAATGATGCCTGATATACATTTGGGGCATATATATTACATAATATGACAGGCTGTTGGTTGTGAACCCCGCTGATGATAATGTATCTCCCCTTGGGGTCCTTAATTTCCCTGGTGATCGTGAAAGGAAAGGACCGCCGCACCAAAATAGCCACTCCTGCAGAGCGGGAACTGGCCGAAGCATAGTGAACCGACCCCACCCAGTGCTGCTTCAGTTTCTCATGCTCGGAGTCAGACAAGTGCGTTTCCTGCAGAAAAGCGACATCCGCCTTCTGTTTGTGTAGGGATTGCAGAATTTTTGTGCGCTTAATAGGAGAATTGATGCCCCCTACATTCCATGAAAAGTAATGAAAATTAATGGTACTTAGAGCAACGCACTGACATGGCTACAGATAGCTAAAACATTACACTCATTTAGACGAGGGGTTGCACCTCCCAGCCTAGCGCTCCCCCTTTTAATGTTAGAGAAGAGTATCCAGTAAGAACTAATGGCTCCCCCGTGCAGCCTACCATTGGTCTCCGTTCCCCCACCCTGAACTCCCCCCCATCCCACCCCCCGTTGCCCCCACTGACTTCCCTTCATACCCAACATCCCTAACCCCACCATCCTGGGGATAGTGGTGTGAGATCCCTGTGACTCAGCGCTCGAGCCCACCTCCCCCCCCCCCCCCCCCCCCATCCTATGAAACAAACATCAACAACCCAGTCAACCGGACAAGGTTCAAACAGTAAGAAAACCTGAAGAAAAACCACCCCCTTTTTCAGCAAATATTGGTAACAGTCCCTGCTTGTCCAGTGATGTGTGGCCCTTTTAGTCTCCAAACTGAAGATGTCCACTTGAACACTGGCATCCAGCGTTGTGCCCTCTTCAGGCGCTGCAACTGGCTCACGATAAGGCCCGGTCTCAGGCTATGTTACATGGAGCAATGTACAGAAAAACCAAGACCGGCGTACTCCTCCACGTCCCCATCCGAACGACCGTGGGCTCAGATCCCTCGCCCTGTTCAGTGCACTCAAGTGCTCTGGGTGTTTGGGGCCGGCAAGGATTGTATATAGAGCTGCACTGAGTCCACGTCTGTAAACCAGCGAACTCCTTGAGTGGATTGGACCCGCATCTTAGCGGGGTAGATCAGCGCCGCCCGAATTCCCCATTGATATAATTGCGAGCAATATGGTGCCAAAGCTCTACGCTGTTGGGAGACAGATTGTGAAAAGTCCTGAAAAATCAGTACTGGCTGATTTTCATAGCTGGGCATATTTCCCTGCTGAAATGCCCGAATAATCGCTGACTTGTGGGCATAATTCAAAATTTTTGCGATAACAACCTGTGGTTTCGTCTGGCCTTCACGTTTGGGGCCCAATCTGTGTGCCCGTTCCACGTGGAACGTTCCAGATAGCCCAGTAAGCTGCAACGCTTGCGGGAGCCAACCCTCAAGAAAGCTGGGCAACTGATAGTCAGCGAGGCTCTCTGGTATCCCGACTAACCTGATGTTGGCCCTCCTGGACCGATTTTCCAGGTCCTCGATCTTGAGCGCTTGCTTTTTTAGCTCTGCCTGCAGTGTTGCAATATCTGCCGTGGCCACGTGGAGGCCATCTTGGTTCCCTGATACGCGGGTTTCCAGGTCTGCAAATCGGCGATCTGTGGCAGCTGTTCCGAGATTTTCTGGAGTTCGGGGGTGAGCGCTGCGAGAACCGCTGCCGTCAATTCCGCTGCCGGCGCCGTCGCTCCCTGCTCCACCATCCCGGGCCCCGCTTCCGGGTTCACGTCAGGCGGGCGGGCCTTCTCCCGGTCTTTCTCCTTTTCCTTCTCCTTCATGCCGACCCGTGTCGCCATCGGTTATGCACAGGTTTGTTCGGGCAGTGCCCCAATGTCTCCTTGCGTAAGATAGTCAAGCCTGGGACCGCTGATGAAATTGGATGGGGTTTAAAGCCTAGGCCCAAGCTCCGCGACGGGAGATCACATCCTCTCTCGTCAGCGCGTCACGTGATCCCCCCCTTGGAAGAATATTTAAGAAAGGCAGGATTGAATTGATGGCTTCGGATAGCTGAATGAAGACCTTCGGACACCCACCTTACGCTTAGACTTTATTTACTTCCTTGGAAAGGGGGGAGGGTAGGGACGGCTGGAAGTTGGGGTGGGGAGGGGGGTTGAGAAGGGGGTCGCAGACAGGTTACACTAAGTGAATGCTACCAGTTTGGTTGTAAACTGGAGAAGGGTCAGAAACACACCTTTCTCCTTGTTGTATTATCATTATGGAAAACTCTAATAAAATGTTGAAACATAAAGAAAGGCAGACTCTGGGGTTGACAGGTGAGTGGTAGGGTAGGAAGAATTCATGTCCATCCAGCAAAAAGCGGATTAAAAAAGCCCTGGATTTTCCTCCTTGTCACTCTCTAATGACACTATTATGTTTTCCAAAAGACAAACAGAAGAAGAGAGAGTGCACTCCAAAAAATCATCCACACATGAAAAGATGCACAAAAATGAGTCCAGTCATCTCTTTTCATTTGTGGACTATTATATTTTCCACCACAAAATTGGAGGGGCAATTTTCAGAGCCATTTAAATGGGTAAATTGGCTGTCTGAAAATTACCCTCCCTTAATAAGGCTAAAAGTAAGCGCAGTGTTCTATAACACTCCTACATGTAGGCACATCTAGGGGAGGTGTCCTGAGGGGTGTGACTTGGGAAGGATTGGAGGCTTATGCATGTAGATTTTATTTTCAAGTCTGTTCATGGCAGCTTCCTTGCAAAATCTTTCTGCACAAAAAGTGGATGCAAAAGTCCACAGGCAAGCTTCAAACGGGAAAGTGGATGTATGCTTTCTTGTAGAAACTTGGTGCAAAGCTTACAGGTTAAATGTACCTGCAGACCTTAACCCAAAGCTGTCTGAAATTTTCCCCAAAAATGTATATGTGGCTGGCTCTTTTCATCCAGAACTTGGTCCTATCAAGTTCACTATGTTGCGTTAAAAATTTGTAATATTGACTCCTTTAATATCTATTGTGTATCCACACAAACACCCCTTTTTCAAGGGAATGCAAACTAAACTCTAATTTGCATATTTATTCTTTTAGGCGTAATCACAGGATTGGCTGTCGCAGTTGGTTTTCTTTTTTTTTTTTGTATGTAATCTGTTTTTATTTTAATTGCAGGTCACAAAACGAAAAGACAGCAATATGCAAGAAACAGGCTACATGCATTCTTCCTTAGCGATAAAACATAAGATACAGCATAATAAATAACAAACAATATCAGAATAGCCTTGCCAATACGATACAACAGTCGAAGGTATCAAAAACAGCCTCTATAATAGCATACTGCATTTGTAAACCAAACTGCAAAATCATAATTACAGAATGATCATGATAGCCTATGATCCATAGTAACCTCCCAACCCCCACCCCCCTCCCCTCCCCACACTGGTAGATGATATACAAATTGACAGTATAGTGATACTGGGAAAACTATGACTAGGACCTCTATCAGAGATATGAGCAGGACGCCTCTAAAGCGATAAACTTTATGTGGAAGTGTGATCATCTAGCCATTTTTTATATGGGCCCCAAACAGCCTGAAAAGAGGGTAGACAATTCAGATGGATGGCAGTAAGTCTGCTCAATTGGTATAGAGAAAAAAGGCGATGCTGCACTGCAGCAAGCGATGGAATCTTAATCTGTTTCCAATGAATAGCCAACTCTGTTCGTGCTGCAATAAAGGTTTGCAAAAGCAACTTCTGGTGTGGAGTAGTATGTTCTTTCATAGGCGCACCTAATAAAACATGCCAGGGACGTGCCACACATGTGACATGTAACAACTGAGAGAGCCACTGAATCACCGCCTGCCAATAACCCTGGATTCTGGGACAAGACCTCCAAATGTGTAGATATGTGCCCTGGGCCCCGCAGTTTCGCCAGCAGCAGTCTGAAATATGGGGGTAAAATCTGTGTAATGCTAGGGGTGTGTAATGCCACCTATAGAGCAGTTTATAGCAATTCTCTTGTAACCCCGCTGAAATGGAACATTTGCCAGCAACAGAGTAAATGGTATCCCAATCATGGTCATCTAGAGAACCCGGGAAATCTAAGTCCCAGAGTGCCCTATATTTATGGGCCACCAACGATTTATTGTTGAACATAGCATAAATTTTTTATATAATCCCCTTCATAAACGAGGCATGTTGGCATAGTGTTTCGAATAAAGTGTTTTTGGTCCTCAAGGTGCCTTGCCGTATCCCAGTTTGTATGAAGGAGGATATCCTAGCGTATAATAAAAAATCCAAAGTGCTGCCGAAGTGGAGGTCACTAAGTTGCGTTCTAGAGAGCATCTTACCCTGCTGTAGCATATGTCCCATGCAGAAGACCCCTGACTTTTGCCACTCTCTAAGACCCATAGGTCGTTCAAAGCGGGGCACCGCAGTGTTTGTAAATAAATGGGTTAATAAGGAATGCGTTTCAGGGCCCACCAATTCCTTTTGCCAACGATGCCATATCCGCATCGTGGTACGCAGAGCGAAAGGGTAATAACCGAACACGCCCCACGTGGCACTGGGCTGCCATGGTATCGCCGTAATAGGGAAAGACCCTATCAACCCTTGTTCGAACCTCACCCACTGAGGAATGTCTCTAGATCCGTGAAGAGCCACTAGGGCACGCAGCTGGGCCGCATAGTAGTACCACAGTAGGTTAGCTAGGTGGAGGCCTCCCCTATTTTTAGGCAGATAAAGAATAGACCTCGCCACCCTGGGTGGACGTCTCCTCCAAATAAAGCCACACAGTAGTTGCTGCCATTGTTTGAGCAGTATAGAGGGGAGACTAATGGGAATAGTAGTGAAGAAATACAAGAAACGAGGGAGGACGCTCATTTTGATAATAGCCATGCGTCCCAGCCACGAAAATACCTGCCTATCCCATCGTCTTAAATTCTCCTTTATATTAGTCACCAAAGGATGATAATTTAGGGCAAACAATTGGTTAACGTGGGATCCGATTTTAACCCCTAGATATTTCAAATAGGAAGGAGCCCATAAGAAAGGAAATTTGGTCTTAAGGTCTTGTGCTGCATTAGTCGGGAGAGTCAAGTTAAGTATTTCTGATTTGTCATAATTAATACGCATTCCTGAAACGGCCGAAAAGCCTTGTAATTCAGCCATTACCCCTTGTAAAGATGCTTCAGGATCAGATAGTGTCATCATAACATCGTCTGCGAAAAGTGAGATTTTTGAGTGAACCATGCCACCCCAGATCCCTTTAATGGTCCCGGCCTCACGAACCCTAGTGGCAAAGGGTTCCAGGAACAATGCAAAAAGCATAGGGGATAAGGGGCATCCCTGTCTCGTTCCTCGCTGTATGTCAAAGGGGGGACCATATCCTCCATTAACCTTCACCCTAGCCATGGGACACTCATAGAGCTTGCAGTTGGTTTTCTGATCCTCTTTATCATCATACTGCTGGCCCTCTTGTACCGTTTTGTGATCTTAAGACGAAGTTATGAAAACATCTAAAGAAAAGCATGCAGAAAGCAAGCTAAAGATGTTTTGGAGCAACTACAAATTCATTGTTACACTCAGGTTATCTTTGAAGAAATGTTTATGCAGCCACCTACAAAAGACAGTAGCAGAAGCATTATCAGTAAAAACAGTCACAATCATAAAGTACGTCAGATTCCAGCAAAACGTATAATTAAAAACACTGCAAAGCACATCGTCACAAAGGATGGATACCAGAGAATACAAAGTACATGAATATTACATCTGTATTGAAAATCAAAAAAGTAGAGTGCAGGAGTAGTCTAGTGGTTAGAGCCGCAGGCTGGGAACCAGGGAAGACAAGTTTCATACCCTGCTGACAGACCTTATAACCTCAGATAAGTCACTTCATCTTCAGTTGCCTCCAATACAAACGTAAAAGGTCATTTTCAAGGGTGTTATATGTGTAAAAGTAGCAATTATCATAGCAATTTTCAAAAGCCCATTCACACGCAAAACCTTTTTCACAGTTCAACTCTATGGAGTGAATTTTCTGAGATGTTACATGCATAAAAGCAGCAGTTTTCAAAGGCCTATTTATGCATGTAAAACCCAGTTTTACACACACATGCTTTTGAAAATTATGGTCTTAGGGCCTGATTCACTAAGGCATTTCTCCCATTCTGTGTCTATGAGAAAATGCCTTGATGAATCAGGCCCTTATGTAAGTCCTACGGGGATAGGGAATTACCTACAGTATCTGAATGTATATTGCCTTGAGCTACCAATGAAAAGGCATGAGCTAAATCTGAATAAAGAAATAAATGGACAGATCTGGTAGTCCAATAGCAGTGCTGTGTGCTGACATGAGTTTGTTTTTCATTCCCTGGGCTAGCCAGAGCTAGTAATGCCATGGACACAGCGTTCATAGCCCCTGCTGGGGACAGAGTCCTGGCCACCGTGAAACAGTGACAGCTACCTCCCAGAACTAGAGTGTAGAAGTGCTGGGTTCCAGTTGGAGCCCCAGCCTCTGACCAAGAATCATCAATCAAATGCTGGACTAGGAAAAGTTATAAAAATGGGGGGAATGCCCTCGGTAGTTGTGCATGAAGCTGTTGTTGCCCAGTAGAAGCTGGTTTTGATTGATGAAAGCTTAAAGGAGCAGGAGGAAAATTGTTGGGCAAAAAAAAAAAAGAAAGCATTTAAAAAAAAAAGAAAATATGAAAACCAGCTCATGGAGGGAGTGGTGAAACAAGAACTCCAGCATAATCCTTAGCATCTCATTTTTAAAGGATTTCTTAAAATTTATGCTTTCAATGGAAATAAAACTTCAAATATCAAGCTCTTGCTACACAGATTTTAGAGTTTGTGTTTGCTATTGTATAGTAAGTCATTTTATTGGAATGACTTCATAACTCTTAACTCACCCTCATAGTGAGGGTGAGAAAGGCAGTCATCCTCCTTATTTATTTACCTCTATATAAGCTTCAGTGGCATTACATTCTTAAATATCTCTTAAGCAGATTATTCAATCCCCTACACTGCAAAAGCATCAGCCACTTCAATATGAAAAATATCCTTGTATGCGAATTGGCAGTCTCAACGCTCTTACTCATTAATATCTTGGCAGACTGAGAGAGATTTGTCACTTCTGAGACTTGAAAGGAGTGGCATAAAAATCAGAGCACTGAACTACATATCAGGAGAAATTCTAGGAGACACAACCATTACCAGTGTGACTTTATACAAGTCATTTGTTTTTCCCTGTATGATTCAGTTTTCCCATTTGTCAGTGAATAATAATGGTCAGAACACTGTTCCTGCTACTCTCTCTCCTTTTTGAAGCTTTCATGTTGTACGGATGCCAGAAATGTACTACCAGGCCATCCAACCTGGAGTGTGTCTCCAACATACGAGACAGACAGCAAAATGTTTTAGGATCTTGTTTGGGTGAAAGAAATTATTGTGAGAAACAATTACTTGTGTGAATCTCTTCAATATATATTCCAAGTCTACAAGTGCCAAAGCATTGTTAGGCCTTTATAAACCTGAGTCTTGGACTTATTCAATGGCAAATGAAAAAAAATAGCACATTACTTGTATGTGTAGAGCAGTTAAAAGGAAGAGAGAAGGGAAGTCTCACCTAAAGTGAATGTAAATTAGCATTGTAAAAAATAAAATATTTGAAATGTGTTTTCAGTGTTGCTTTGTCCCCTAGCTTTTATAAATTTTTTGAGTTTTTCTCTCTGCATATTCTCATTGCTATTATAGTGCCCATATATTAGCACACTTTATTTATTTATTTTATTTAGTACATTTATGAATCTCCTTCCAGATTCTTAGGATAGAAATATTTATTTCCAATAGAAAATTTAAAAAAATCATTGGTTTGTAACTTTGCATTTTATTCTGAAGATAATTCTTAGCAAAAATATGCAACTGGGAGGGAAGTGACGACATGGTTGGGGATAGCAGCCTAATCTGGGAGCTGCTGCTGCCGCGATTAATCACCTTACATCTGCGATAACTAACCCTCCGTTTTACCTCCACAATTACTGAGAGCATACCCTGCCACATCGCTATGACAGCAAAGAAAAAAAAGTGGACTTTCAGCGGTTCTCATACAATAAGAGCAGCCTGATGGAAGCCGAGGATCGAGTGAGTCTCAAGATGGCGCCGTTTCACCTCCCCAGAATTATGAAATGGATACTGCGACCTCAGAACCTCTGAACTCGTCCAGCTCAGAGCACCCTACAAGAGCTGAGTTTAGAGAGTGGTTTGCGAGCCTGAAAGCGGATATTAAAAACTATTGCCAAGAGATGGTCTCCCACATGGAAGAAATTAGAGGAAATGAACTCCATGGGCCATAAGATAGACGACTTGGATATGTGACTGGACAGACAGGCTGAGCTGACTAAACATAAGTCGACCTGTGAGGAGCTACAATTGGATGCCCAGCAATTAAAAATGAAACTCGCCGGCCAAAAGAATAGGGCCAGATGCAGCATCTTGCGCTTCCGCGGGTTTGCCGAGACCACTGCCAACGAAAATTGCATGGAATTATTGATCTGATTCTGCAAGCATCTCCTAGCTGTTTCACACCAGGCTACGGATTATGTGCCTCTGGACATTAAATTTGACAGAGCCCACAGGGCTATGCAAGCCCCCATATTAAACCGGGGTCGTGACATCGTGGCCTGCTTCCATGTCTTCCCAGTCAAAGAGCAAGTTATGCAGGCCGCCAAAGTGCAAAATATATGGCATTGGGAGGAGCAAGGAATTTCTATTTATGCGGATCTGTCTCAGGCAACGATGCAAAATCGCTTCTTTCTCCGGGAAATCACCTCCTTCCTTAGAAAGGAAAATATTAAGTATCGGTGGTTACATCCTTTTGGTCTGTCCTTTTCCATGGAAGGCGTCGCACATAAAATCAGCTCACCAATAGAGCACTCCCTATATTATCTCCATGCGGCTTTACCAGCACCCTGACCTAAGCTGGACTCTCTAAATCAACATCATCTAACCTTCCTACCCCGGCCTGGCAGAGAGCTGGAAAAAGAAATAGGCTGCGCAGAAATTTGAGCTGATCCCAGCATAGCCATACTTCCACCTGACCACAGGACATGGCATAGCAGCGGACTAAGTACTATAAGGTCTTGATGTACTTATAGATGGAACACAATCCGATTACCTTTATTTTGATATGAGGTTTATAGTTCCTTGCATTCTAATATAGGAGGTTCTTTATGACATGATATAGCTATTATACTAACGCTACCAATTGTTTTTGTATTTTGGTGGCGGAGGGATCTCCTCCCCATCTCATATGTTCATACCCCCCAGGGTAGGAGAAACAGGATCCTGCTGGGAGGGCAAGGCAGGCCACATTCCGACGGGTGAGGACAAAGATTGTCCTCAGGTATTTAGTGCTGTATTTTGGCATTACTGTATACTTGTTAATAATTCTTTAAATGTTTCAGGGGTCAAATATGCAAGATTTCCCTTTTCTTTTTTTTTTTTTTTTTTACACACCTTCAATATGCCTGGTTCTATTTTATTATGGGTTTCTCATTGCTGCAGTAACTTCTACTGGGGATATTTTTTGGCTTACATGACACTCATGGATGAATGGGGACTAAGAGCATCTGACCAAATTACTATTTGTAAATTAAACAAATGGCTAAAATCCACATCACCTCATTAAATGTTAAGGGTCTAAATTCTCCACAGAAGAGGAGTTTCCTGTTCAGAGAACTGGATATACATTTACCCAAAATTGTATTTATACAAGAGACTCATCTATCCAAAAGATTTGAACATCTCATGAGTTCATCTAAATACAACGCCAATACTACACCCCAAATAATAAACTAGCAAAATATACTGAGGTAGGCATATTGTTTTCACATAATTTTGTATTTGAATGCTCCTTCTGCCTATCTGACCCTCGGGGACGCTACTTACTACTACGCATTACAGTAAATGGGGTTCCTTATACCTTAGTAAATGTTTATGCCCCCAATAGAGATCAGACTGTTTTCTTTCAGGAACTCCATCAAATCCTGTTACAGCACAGTGAGGGCATGTTAATATTGGGAGGTGATTTCAATATTGCGATCTCCCAATATTTAGATACCTCCAAAGGACATGCGCATGTTGCCAAATTACACAGCAGGGCCCTCAAGGATCTCATGAATGACTTACAACTTAGAGATCCATGGAGACTCAAATATCCACTCCTATAGTTATTATTCTACAGTACATGATTCCTATTCCCGAATAGACTATTTATTAGTGTCTAAATCGCTCTATCACCATATTCAGAAAACGGAAGTGGGCATTATCACATGGTCAGATTACACTCCTATCTGCTTAGATTTTACTGCACAGGGTGTTGCAGGGGGAAACGGTTTTCGAGGCTCAACGACTCCAAATTAAATGACCCATCCTATATACATATATATATAATATATATTTCCCAAGCCATCCAAGACTTCTTTAATATTAATACTAGCTCGGTTGATTCTCCTGTGGTGGTCTGGGACTGCTTTAATGCATTTATAAGAGGCCTTTTTATATCTCGATCCTCTTTCCTTAAGAAGTGTAAGAATGAAGCCAGCTCCCAGTTGAGAGATGAGATAAGTCTCCTCTCAAAGCAACATATTACCAGTGGATCCCCCTCTTTACTCACTCGCCTTCGCAATGCCAGAGAGGATCGTCATAGATTAGAAACTGAATCCATAGCCCATTCTATGGAATTATCTTGTCAAGAGCATTTTGAAGGTGAAGGGAAGGCAGGGAAACTGCTGGCTAATAAGTTAAAAAAAAAACTTTTTAAAACTACATCTTAAAAATTAAAAATGAATCCGGTCAGATACTTTCGACTTCCTCAGAGATTAGCCAGCAGTTCCTCAAATTTTATCAAGCCTTTTCTACTGCTAATTCCCAGATCACCACTGAGACAATACAAGCATATTTGGGTTCTATATCTCTCCCACAAGTCACTTCGGAAAAGAGGGAACTTCTCAATGCAGACATCTCCTCTCCGGAGTTGTTGTTGGCCATTAAGAGTCTCAAAGTGGGAAAGACCCCAGGCCCAGATGGCCTTACTGCCAAATTTTATAAATTGTTCGCCCCTCAATTGGTTACACACTTAGAAAAAGTTATTCAATTATTTGCAGACAGGCGGTTCCTTACTCCCTGATTCCAACCTCACGGGTATCACTATTATAGCCAAGCCAGGTCGGGATCCAACCGTATGTGGTTCCTACCGTCCTTTCTCTCTAATTAATCTGGATTTGAAGTTGCTGGCCAAAGTTTTAGCTGACCGATTAAATGGCTTTATTGCCCACATTATCCATCCTGATCAAGCTGGTTTTAGCCCTGGTAGGATGGCTAGTGACAATGTTCGGGAAAATTGTAAATATAATATGGGGGGGGGGGGTCGCATAACGAACAAATTCCCACGCTCCTTCTTGCTATTGACGCAGAAAAGGCCTTCGACATGGTGCACTGGCCCTTCCTATTTGAGACCTTGAAGACCATGAACTTTGGTTGTTCTTTTCATACTTGGATACAGGCCCTCTACAGCAACCCCAAAGCATGTTTGAAAATAAATGGGGAATATTCTGACACCTTTCAAGTACAACGAGGCACCAGACAAGGTTGCCCCCTCTACCCATTCTTTTTGCCGTATTCTTAGAGCCAGAGGCCATCACCATACGCAAAAATTCTGCCATTTCCGGCTTTACTCTAGGGACAGAGAATTACAAACTTTCCCTTTTCACAGATGATATCCTTTTTACAATTAGCAACCCCCACTCCTCACTGATAGCCATTGAAGAAAATTTGGAGTCGTTTAGTGCAGTTTCCGGTTTTAAAATTAATTGGGACAAGTTGGAAATCTTAAACATTTTGTGTGATTCCATCACCGCAACATATCTGAAATCTATCCACCCCTTTAAATGGGCACAGTCCAAGATTAAATCCCTGGAGATGAACCTGGGAAAACATTTATATGACCTCTTTCACCTTAACTACATCCCTTTATTTCAGGCAATTGTGAGGGACCTGGATAGGTGGAACCGCCTCCTTATTTCATGGATTGGCAGGATTGCCATCTTAAAGATGAATGTCCTGCTGTGACTATTATACTTATTCTAAACCCTCCCAATCTCATTGAATATCTCATCATTAAAAAGGTGGCAGAAAAAGTTGATACATTTTATTTGGCAACACCGACCCGCCAGGGTGGCCAGATCTATATTATACCAATCCAAGCCTGATGGAGGACTGGAACTACCAAATCTTTCTTGGTACTATGCTGCAGCACAGCTACATCCCATTATTGATTGGCACCATAAGTCAATGGTGAAACACTGGGTTCAAATTGAACAGACCTGGGCAGGAGATATGCCACTGCATGCTATGGTTTGGCAACCTCGGCATTCCTGGCATCTATGCCCCAATTTGGCTCCCACTACTAGGCATACCCTGAATGTCTGGTCAGCCTGGAAGCATAAATTGGTAGGTCCTGCCTATTTTTACTTCTCCTCTCTTTTTAACAATGTTGCCTTCTCCCCAAGCATTCCTATCTTATCCTTCTCTGAATGAAAAACTAGAGGTATCTCTCAGGTGGATCATCTACTCTCGAATGGTAAAATCAGGCCCTTTGTTGATTTGCAAGCCGCTTATGGCCTACCACCCTCCAAATTTTTATATCTCCAATTGGCCCACTTTATAGCCTCTCTACAGCGAAACTCCCAATTATCCTCAGAGAGATCCCTCTTTGAGGGGTACTGCTCCCAGTCTCGCCTGGTTAAGGGTCTAATATAAAAAATGTATAAATTATTAAATATTCGGTTAAATATTAAGCCCTCCCACATAGTTGCCTGGGAATGTGACTTGGGCACATCACTGTCTGAAGACTAGTGGTTCCGGATTTTCTTAGGAACCAAGTCTGTTTCAATATCTTTTTCTTTACTCGAGCATGGCTTTAAAGTGCTCGTCAGATGGTACCTGGTCCCTCTTCGCCTCAGTAAATTCAATCCCAAGGTCAGCGGGAACTGTTGCAGGAACTGTTTATTGCCTGGCTCCTTTCTTCACATGTGGTGGGATTGCAAACATATCCAATACACTTGGCAGCAACTATCTACATTACTTACAACCATTCTGAAAACTCCCATACACTTAACCATCATGCAGGCGCTTCTCCATTTGCAAGATGAGACTCTCCCACTGCCTACCCAATCTTTTATGCAGCAGTGCTGCATTGCTATGCGGATGAAGATTGCGGCCTCATGAAAAAGGCCACATGCTACTATTCTCCAGGAGGTGTTGAGGCGAATCGATACCACCTGTACAATGTACAAAATCACAGCGGCTAAATATCATAAGATGGGCAAGTTTCACCTAGCCTGGTCCCCTTATTTAACATAGTGACTGGACCATCCAACATATAGCATTCCCCTTGCTTGTAATCCAGGCCATTCCTGATGGTTCTTTTTACTTATATTTTCTGCATTTCTTTTGTTTTTTTAAGAATTGAATTCTGTGTATCTTGTATTTTTCTGTAAAAGAAGCTTTTGTAACCTGATGTATGGTAATACAGTACAGTGATACCTCGGTTCTCGAACGCCTTGACTTTCGACCAAATCGGTATTCGACCAGGAGATTCGAGAAACTTTTGTCTTGGAATCCGAACAAATATTTGGAACTCGAACTTCCGAGATGAGCCGAGTTGAGCCGAATGGCGTTCATTCGGCCCAGCGCGCCTTGCTTGCGTCATCAGTGTGAGTGCAGAGAGAGAGTCACGCTTTGTGGAGAGAGTCACGCTTTACACTGAATTTAACCCTTAGACATGGGTCCAAAGAAAGCCAGAAGTGGTAATGCAGACATACATATTATATACAAATTAGGCCAGTAAATAGGCATTTTCTGGGGCTTGGAACGAATTAATCCAGTTTCCATTATTTCCTATTGGGTTTCATTGCTTCGGTTCTCGAACAATTTGGTTCTCGACCGTCCTCCTGGAACGAATTATGTTCGAGAACCGAGGTATCACTGTATTTGGGAGGGACAAGGGGAAGGGGGAGGGAAGGGGAGTTAGCTTATGGACTTTAAAAGCTGTCCTTGAGTCTTGTTGATGTATATTTCTTAACGACTTGTTATGTTTGATATGATGTATCTATCAAGGATCGCAATAAAAATTATAAATTAAAAAAAAAGGCAACTGGAAGGACAATTTCACTTTGACAGTGAATGTACCTGGATGAAAACATTTTTAGATTCAGACATTCTCTGAAGAACACAGGGCCCATTTTCATGTTACCTCTCTAGGGAACTGATTGGCTTATGAGAAGATTTAATGCTGTGCTACAATATTTATTACAATGGCCATGCCCAAACTATTTTTAATTTAACATTTTAACTTAATAGCTTGACATTTGGGACAAAAGTAAGCAAATGGAAATATATTTTTTTATGATTTTCTAATTTGAAATGTGTGGATTTTGTTAAAAGTTGTATGATAGCATTATGAGGGACCAGACTGATGGCATTCTGGGGGTTGAGGATTTGGGTTTGCATTGGTTATCATACACAGAAACAAACCATTGTTATTGTCAATTTATAACACATTATTCCTTTTTAGGAGATAAGGATTTGATGTACCTATTTTATTGTTATTTAAGATTTAAAAAATGATTTTAAAATTATTTAAGCTGATTATTTTTCACAGCTATATTTTTGAGGAAAAAATATTAATGTTTTCCTTTTATTCATCTAGCATGCAGGGAGACCAGATGAAAAAAAATTTGCATTTTTCTCACTAAAAGTCACAGGAGTTAGTCTAAATAAACTGATACGTAGAAAAGTTAACATTTTCTTTGGCAAAACATTAAATTGTTCACTGCCGGATCAATTCTGCCAAATTTGATGGGAATTTTGGGAAAAATAAACCCCAGTAAAAATGTTTTTACACTTCATGCTGGAAGGTTGTTTTATATTTCAGCAGTAGCATGTGTAGCAGAGTCCCTAAAACATGGAAAAAGGTGATTCCGGGAGTATAGGTTAGCAGAAAGTGATATAATTCATTGGTTTTCTTGCTTTGAGACCAGCAGCAGTAACTCATAGGGGTGTGCATTCGTTTTCAACTTAAATGGAAAACGCAACTTTTTTTTTTTTTTAACTTAAAAAAAAGATGAGGCTTAAACGATCGGATTTCCAACTTATTCAACATAGCTATGTTGAATACGTTGTAAATCGCGATTGTTGATCTAAATAAAAATTTAAACCCCTCACCCTCCTTAATCCCCCCCCCAAGACTTACCAAAGCTGGCCAAAAGTTCCGTGAGGGTCCGGGAGTGGACGCGTGGGGAATCACGTGACGTCGGCGTCACGTCGGAGTGACGCGGCGTCACGTGATTCCCCTCGGGTTCGCTCCCGGACCCCTCGTGGGGCCCAAAAGGCACTTTTGAGCCCCACGAGGGGTCCGGGAGCGAACCCGAGGGGAATCACGTGACGCCGCGTCACTCCGACGTGACGCCGACGTCATGTGCTCCTTGCAAAGGAGTTCAGGAATGGCGTCCTGACCCCGCTGGACCACCAGGGAGTTTTGGTAAGTCTTGGGGGGGGGGGGGGATTAAGGCGGGTGAGGGGTTTAAATTTTTATTTGCACATATGGACATAGACTCAACTTATGGAATTCTGCATATGTCCATATTGACCGCAAATGGGACCCCCTTTCGACTTATGGACTTATGAACTTAAACTTTTGGTCTGCACATCCCTAGTAACTCAGCCTAATGAGCCAGAAAGGAAGATCCAGCAGCCTTTAAATACCTATCTAACATGAAACATAGGCAAAAGGGAGGGGGAGAAGCTATGAGTAGGTATGTTGGAGATTTCTGCAATGAAATAGGCAAGTCCATGGAAATCGTTTGCTTGATAAGTGTGATAACACAAAGGAGCAGAGTTCTCTTTAGGGCACGCCCTATCCCCCCCTTCCCCCCCCCCCCCCAACTAGTCATTTCTCAGTTAGGATGGCAAAAGTTGAACACTACTGAGCAGGAAAGTGATCTAGCAATAATCATTTCTCATGACTCAAGCTTGTCAGTCAATGTGATAAGCAGCAGGGAATAGTAACAATATGCACTGGTCCATAAGAAGAGACATCATCAGTAGGGTAAAAAGAAGTAATATAACCTATATACAGAATACTGGTAAGATTCCATCTCAAGAACTGAGTTCAGTTTTGGAGGCCATACACCTTTATAAGGACATTGATAGGATGGAGGAAGTTCAGAGAATAGCTTCTAAAATGGCAATCAAACCCCACAAAGGAAGGCTTAAAGAACTCAAAATGTACTCCCTGGAGGACACCACAGAAAAGGGGGATATGATAGAAACAGCAATTTTTCCATAGGAAAAAACCCCCCTCAGTTACAAGGGGTCAATATACGAAGTTGGAGGCAGGAAGGCTCAGAGGAAACAACTGTAGCCAGGTAATTTGGTACAGTTCTGGCCAAGTGAAAAACTGTGCCCTCACCCATTACACAACACATGACACCACAAGTTGGAGGACTCTTAAATATTTGTAGAGCAATGCTTAAGGATGGTGCAAGGGTTATTAGGCACCCTAGGCAAAACTTATAGCCTTGCACCATTCTCCCACCTCATCTTGCCTTCCCAATACACAATGTGTATTGGGAAGGCAATACACAATGTGTATTGGGAAGGCAAGAACTGAGTTCAGTTTTGTAGGCCATACACCTTTATAAGGACATTGATAGGATGGAGGAAGTTCAGAGAATAGCTTCTAAAATGGCAATCAAACCCCACAAAGGAAGGCTTAAAGAACTCAAAATGTACTCCCTGGAGGACACCAGGTTCTAAAAAGACTCAAACCTCTTCTATTCTTCCACGACTTCAGGACAGTTCTGCAAGCCTTACTATTTGCTAAAATAGACTACTGCAGCGCTCTACTCCTGGGTCTCCCCAGCTCATCCACCAAACCCCTACAATTGATACAGAACGCCGCAGCAAGAATTCTGACTAACACCAACCGTGGAGAACACATATCACCCATACTCCATAACTTACACTGGCTCCCGGTGAAATACAGAATCCTTTACAAATCACTCACCTTAATTCACAAAGCCATCTACAATCATCTGCATCTGGACCTCAAATTCCCTCTCAATCTCCATATCAACAACAGACCGACCAGAGAAGTATATAAAGGAACCCTTCAAGCCCCACTTACAAAAGCCACACGCCTCACCTCGACCAAAGACCGATCCTTTTCTACAGCAGGCCCAGCTATCTGGAACAATATCCCATCCGACCTTAGACTGGAACCCTGCCTCTTAACATTTAGAAAAAAACTCAAGACCTGGCTTTTCCGCCAGGCCTTCTCCGATCCCTTAGACACACATTAGACGACCGAAAATCCATTATGAACAATGGATCTCCTGACTATCTCAAAGTTATGTATAAGAGCCTACCCTGACTCTTTAACTGTTGTTTTTATCCTAAGCACTACGTTCCTTTAGACCTTTCTTTCTAGCAGTCTTGCTTCCAAGTTTACCACCCTTGTTGAATGTAACTTTGTTCTTCCTGTTTTATCTACGGTTTTGTTACAGTTCCCCCTTTTTGATGTAAACCGATCTGATATGGTCCCTACCATGAAGGTCGGTATAGAAAAAGTGTTAAATAAATAAATTAAAAATGATAGGCCCAATATTCAAAGTGCACACAGTGATATTTAGCTGGATAAGCGGGACTTATGTGGCTAAGGTAGTGGCTGCTGAATATGCGCTTACATTCAGCAGCTGCCGCTTACCTATGTAAGTCCCTTATATGTCTAAAAATTACATGCACAAAAAGTAGACACATACTGGGGTAGATTTTAAAAGGGTGCGCGCGGGCGTACATATGCACGCACTACCCGACACGCACACGTACACCCGATTTCATAACTTACGCAGGCGCGCGCAAGTTATAAAATCGGGTTGGCGCATGCAAGAGGTGCACAATTGTGCACGCTGAGCCGCGCTGCCTTCCCCCGTTCCCTTCCCCCCCCCCCCCCAGCCCTACTCTAACACACCCGACCCTTGTCTTACCCTCTGCGCCTGCCGGCAAGCAATCCTCCAACACAGCGGCAATAGCCGCTCTGTCGCAGGCCTCTGGCCCTGCCCATGCCCCCAGATCACCCTGCTCCTGGACTGCCCCTTTAGTAAAGCCCTGGGACTTGCATGCGATCTGGGGCTTTACGCGCATTGCCGGGCCTTTTTAAAATAGGCCCAGCGCACGTAAACTTTTTAAAATTTGGCCCACTGGACTGATCGGGGACGTAGCGAGTTAGACATATAACATATGGCTAGCTACCGATATTTAGAGTTAGCCACAGAAGTTTATGGGGCATCCAAACTTATCTAGCGAAGTGCGCACATATACGTGTACATTCAGCAACTTTGCTGTGCCACTGAATATACATCGTAACTTAGCCAGATTAGTTCTAACCAGCTAATAGGCTCATTCATCAAAATGCGTTAGGGCCAAACGTGTTAAATGGGATCTAACAGGCGTTGCGCACGCGATAAATAGCACAATGCAAGTTAGCATGCATGCAAATTTAAATTTTATGTGTGCAAGTGGGAGGGGTTAATGCAAATTAAGGTGTCCTACAACATTCCATGATAGATTAACGCACACTAACATGGGATTTAATGTAAGAAATAACTACATCTTTTTTAATTGTGTTAGAAGGGAAAAAAGCTTTTATTGTGTGCCTGTGGCCATCATGGATAGCAGTAACTATCACACATGATAAAATGAGGCCTATCAGACACATCTATCACACCCTCCTGGGCCAATAAAAAAACCTGTTGTTACCTGGCCTGTCTTCCAAATCACATAATGTTTGTGGCAAGTTTACTTGTTAGGGGATACTGGATGCTTCAGGAAGCTCACCACAGACCAGAAGAAGAACAACAACAACCAAATGAACAGGCAAGGGAAGTTCCAATCCCTTCCAGGGAAGTCCCTGCACCGGAGCCCGAGCCACTGGCCCCCAGGGAGAGGGCCTGGGCCCACAGCAGTGCTTGGCACACAGGCAGGCATGGCAGAGATACAGGGAGCACATCTTTTCTCCACAAGCTTCATTGTGGCATGCCAGAGGATTATGTGGTTAGCAGGTATTGCCTCCGCTTTCAGGCTATCCTGGAATTATATGAAGAAATGTGAGGAGATCTGAATCCGGTAACGGAAAGGTCCCACTCTGTGCTCGGTCTCACCAAACTATTGGCCACTCTGCATTTCATAGCAACTGGCTCCTTCCAAACGACAGTAGGGCTCATGGGGAGTATGTCCCAAACCACTTTTTCCTGCTGTCTAATCAGGTCAAAGCAGCTGTATCTGACTATATGAATTGCTACATAGCATTTCCTTGAGACAGGCAGGACTTGTTGGAATTGAAGAGAGCTTTTATGCCATCGTTAACTTTCCCAGTGTTCTGGGAGCTATCGACTGCACTCATGTAGCCATCATCCCATGCCGTTCCAGGGAGATCTTCCGAAATAGAAAGCTCTTCCACTCCTTCAACATGCAAATGATCTGACACTCGAATGCACATCCTCGACATGCTGGCCAGGTACCCAGGAGCCATGCATGATTCCTTTATACTTAGGCAATCTGGCTTGTATGAAGAGTTTGAGGATGGCTTATATGGTGATGGTTGGCTCGTAGGTAAAAAAAAAAAGATGCTTCTTTCTTAGTCCATCTCTGACTGACTGTGTTTGCAGCAAATGGCATGGATATGGGGAGGGGGCTATGGGGGATGTAACAGCATCGCCATTGCGCCAGAGCCTGCCTTTCTCTCCCCATGCTTAAGAGGCCTGCAAATCTAGTGAAGCCATAAAGCTTGGAGTGTGAGCAGCCACTGCACACTTTCTATGGGTTCACTTTAAACATTGGCCTTTTCCAATCCTCCCATTTGGAGCAGTTAAAATCTCAGTGGTTAATCACAACCTTTAAGTGTTCACATTGCTGGTTCTTGCAGATCAGGTGTGACATTAGTGATGAGTTAGCCAGGATGTCAGGCACAGTTTGTCTTGCCCATCACACAGGTAAACCAGAAACAATGGCCTGTGCATTTTTGGGCCTAGCATATACCCTGTGTGAGGGCTGACATTTGTATCTCTGGAGGATATACTGCAGAGCAGACAGGGACTTGCACATTCAGACCACGAGGGAGAGATTTTTCTGCTAGGACAGATGTGGCAGCTCTGATATACTGCTTCAGGGTTTGATGACTGCTATGAACAAGAAGTCTTAGATTGGTTGTGAGGGGCTGCCACACATTTGGTGAAATCCCCAGATGCAGTTTACTAGTCTGTAAGATCTGACCCAGATTCAGCTAGTGCTATAGTTGTCATATAGTGTCACAGAAAAAGGTAGCATACACTTAGAGTAGGAAAATAGGCTTTTAAGGTTCATGCTAAGCTAGAGGTTAACTTCTACTGTTTTATAGCATGCTGTGGTTTGGCAGCCATATCTCAAAGTGACTGGTGTGAATGATGCCCCCATTCTGTCTTTGCTGCAGGAGATTTAAGATACGGTTGCAGGATCTAACTTCTCTCCCCCATTGCTATTCCCAACACTCACTGCACCAATCCCCATGTGACTTCTATTCCTATCGTTTTGGATTTTCTGCAGGATGGGCTTCAGAAGGGTTTCTCCCTAAGCTCTATCAAGGTTCAGGTGGCTGCGCTGTCTTGCTATGGTCCCAGGAGGGATGGCAAGACCATTGCCACGCATCCAGATGTTTCTCGCTTCCTGAAAGGGTCAAGCATATTCGTCCGCCACTGAAGTGGCCTGTGCCTTTGTGGAACTCAACATGGTTTTGGATTTCCTCGCGGGATCCACCTTCAGACCCCTTCGAGGCCTGTCTCTCCGGTCTCTCACTCTGAAGATGGTGTTCTTGCTGGCTGTGTGTTCAGCACGCCGCGTTTCGGAACTACAAGCACTATCCTGCCATGATCCCTTTCTTAGGATCACTCCCGAGGCTATCCATCTTCGCACTGTTCCATCCTTCTTGCCGAAGGTAGTCTCACAGTTTCACCTCAACCAAACTATCTCCTTGCCGACCACGGCCGGGTTAAAGAAATCTGAAGAAGGGCGCTTGCTGCGCCATCTCGACATTGGCAGATTGCTGCCCCGATATCTGGAAGTGACAGAGGCCGTAAGAAGAACTGACCATCTGTTCGTCCTTCATAGCGGGAAGAGACAAGGAGAAGCGGCCTCACGGCCCACCATCGCCCGCTGGATTAAAGAAGTCATCAGAGCGGCCTACGTAGAAGCCGGGAAGTCACCGCCTCTGCAAGTCAAGGCTCATTCTACTAGAGCCCAAGCAGCATCTTGGGCAGAATCTAGGATGATGTCGCCGGCAGAAATATGTAAAGTGGCGACGTGGTCCTCCCTCCATACCTTCTCCAGGTTCTACCGTCTGGATGTCCAGGCCAGGGAGGACACAGCGTTTGCGAGGGCAGTCTTACACGGTCCTCAGGCAGCCTCCCGCCCAGTCCGGGAGTAAAGCTTTTGTACATCCCATTTGTACTGAGTCCATCTGGCTACACGACAGGAAATGGTGAGATTACTTACCTGATAATCTCGTTTTCCTTAGTGTAGACAGATGGACTCAGCATCCTGCCCAGCTGCCTGCCTCCATTGCTTTCACCGGTTCAAGGTAAGCCTTATCACTTCATACATGAGTGCGTCCACTCTACCAGGTGTCGACGCCTCCCAGTTGGGAATGCTGGCGGTCTCCAGCTCCTATCAATCGGTCAGGGGAATCCTGTTTTTCACTATTTTTCTGATTGTCAGCACATGTCTATCCATAACAGCTTTTGCAAGGAAGATTACTGAGGAGCTTCGCTTCCTGTGGGGGTATATGTACCCGTGCTGACGTCAGATCCGTCTCCAACTGCTGGCACGAGCACACTGTACCCATTTGTACTGAGTCCATCTGTCTACACTAAGGAAAACGAGATTATCAGGTAAGTAATCTCACCATTATCTTGTATTACTGCCATTTTGTGGCACTATCACATTATATTGCACAATAGGCTTGAAGATTTCCTTCCCCTATAGAAATCACTGCATGCATTTTCATTTATAAACGTCTAATGTTTGCAAAGCAGCTTATGCATAAGTAATGGTAATAATAATATGGTAATAATATAGCACGACTTTCTTTGAAAAAAAGTCAGCCTCATTATTTTAGCACGTTTGAGGGAGGTGTAGAAATTTTCCCAAGGGAGCATCGGACACTAGCATAGGTCCCCAGTGGTCCCGTGGGAAAATTAAAGGGCCAAGGTGCCCATAACCCCTCCCCCCAGTTAGTCAAAAGCCACCCCGGAGGTCTTTGGAGACCCTTACCCCAACCCCATGCCACCTTCCGAGGCAGCCCTGGCTACCAAATGACAAAGAAATATGGGAAACTGCATGGTGACAGCTATTTTTATTCCCCCCTAAACCAGCAGGATCATTTTTTGGGTGATAGGGGCTAGGAATGGTGGGATCACTAGACCCCTAGTCATACTAAATTATTTGGAGGGGTGGGAAAATGATGTGGATACTGGGGGGGGGGGGGGGCAAAATCCAAAAGGGGCACTTTTGTTAAATAAGGGGGAGGATGGAAGAAGAGAGTAGGCCATTGCCATGCAGTTTCACACATTTATTTTTCTTTTGGAGGCCAGGAGCACCTTAGAATGCAGTGGGGGAGGTGGGGGTAGGGAGTGGGCAGGAGGTCACCATTGACCCCTGGGTGATTTTTTACTAACTAGGGGACTTTTAAGGCCTGAAGTCCTTTAATTGATGGTGGCTTCAGCCAAAGTGGGCAACCATTGTGTGGGAAACCCCCATACAACAGCTCAATATTTGGTCACTCATTTGTGCCATGATAAAAAAAATCCTGTCGTGGTACAGCCATGATACTTTGTGAGGGAGGGGGGCCAAATAGTGTGGGGATGGTCTTGTCCCATGATATTTGGTCCCTCCTGCAATAAAGTATTGCAGCTTAGTAAATCTCCCTATTTGCAATAAAGTATTGCAGCTTAGTAAATCTCCCAATTTGAAAAGAAAAAAGGAAACAACTAAAAAAATCAAAAGGAAGCGACCCAGAATCTCACGCGGTGAGTGTTGCCACGCCCCCGACAGGCACCCGGCCTATCAGAAGGAGCCATCGGGGACTTTAAATTTAAAGAACTTCCCGGCGGCGTTCTTTCCCTCTCAGCTCTGCTCCCGGTAGCAGCTTCCACGCCTCTTCGCCTCTGCCGGGGCTCCCGAGGCCCAGTCGGGGCAGGAGCCCGCCCGCTTCCGTTTTAGCGAGCCGTGCAGAGAAGGCGGAGCAAAAATTCAATTTGAAAAGAAAAAAGGAAACAACTAAAAAAATCAAAAGGAAGCGACCCAGAATCTCACGCGGTGAGTGTTGCCACGCCCCCGACAGGCACCCGGCCTATCAGAAGCAGCCATCGGGGACTTTAAATTTAAAGAACTTCCCAGCGTCGCGCGCCTGGGCGTCGCGCGCCCGAAGGAGCGTGACCTAAGGGGCTTGCCCATTAGTGCGCCCCTTTGTGAGCCTCTGGTGAGGTTATGGTGAGACTATAATAGTTACTCCTACCATCACTACTCAGCCTTGCCACACTATCCAAATCCATTCATACCTGTACTAGTCAGACAAGCTTCCAGCGCTCATCCCTCCACACCAGCAATCAACCAGCGCTCATCCCTCCACACCAGCAATCAACCAGCGCTCATCCCTCCACACCAGCAATCAACCAGCGCTCATCCCTCCACACCAGCAATCAACCAGCGCTCATCCCTCCACACCAGCAATCATCCAGCTCATCCAGCGCTCATCCCTCCACACCAGCAATCATCCAGCACTCATCCCTCCCACCAGCAATCATCCAGCGCTCATCCCTCCACACCAGCAATCATCCAGCGCTCATCCCTCCACACCAGCAATCATCCAGCGCTCATCCCTCCAAATCATCGGTTGTTCATCAACCTCATCAATCCGCTTCACCGAAATCACCAATCAATCTCGCTAAAAACCAGCTCTCCAGCTTTACAGCGACTATAAGCTTCAATGCCTATTGGTCTCCCAATTCCAATTTTCCATCAAAGGTCCATGTTCATAAGAAATCCTTCTGTGATTTCACGTCCACCTACCTACGGTATAGAAAAAACCTACCTACGGTATAGAAAAAACCTACAAATCACTCATTCCCATCATGATTTCCCCCCTTACACAGACGCTAGGCCTAGCTCTTTTCTCTCTGATTTTATTCAACGCCCAATCTCTTACCAAAAAAACACTAATACTCAATGACCTTCTACTGGACACAAATCCAGACCTCTGCGCAATAACGGAAACATGGCTTAAAAATACGGATACCGCACTCATAAACCAACTTCCAACTGAAACCCATGATTTCTTCTCTATCCCCAGACAGAAAAAAAGGGGAGGGGGTATTCTTCTTGCAGCCAAAAAAGAGCTGAGACTTACACAATTCCCAATATACTCTCCTACAAAAATCGAAGCCGGCTTTTTCAAATCAGACCTCCTGCAAATCATCCTAGTTTACGCCCCACCGGGGCTTCTGGATTCTGATGCCTCCCCCATTCTAGAATTAATAGCAACCAACCTAAACCTTGAGTCTCCAGCCATTATATTGGGAGATTTTAACTTACATGTTGACAATCCCTCTCCCTCTACAAACTGTGAAACTTTCCTAAATGCCATGACCGCCATGGGATTCAAGCAGATAATCAACAATCCCACCCACAGAGCAGGACACACTCTGGATCTCATTTTTGTAAACGCAGGCATCTCACACTCAGCACCACCCATATGCAAATCAGTCCCCTGGTCAGACCACGCTTTAATCTCCACCACATTTTCGCTGGCACAATCAAGCAACACACTGAATCCTCAACCTCAATTTACTTACAGAAATCTTTGTTCATCCGATGAACTTCACGAACACCTTGTCCTAGAACTCCCTCATATAGACATCGCTACTCCCAACTCAGCTCTCCACTCCTGGTCCAACATCACATTATCGGCAGCAAATAAACTCTGCCCACTGGCAACAAAAAAACCGAAACGGAATGCCCCCAAAAAACAACCTTGGTTTAACGAAGAACTCCAAAAACTCAAACATTCCCTTCGACAAAAAGAAAGTAAATGGCGTAAAGCACCATCACCGACCTCCCTCTCAGCTTACAAACTCGCCCTTCACATTTACAAGAGCACTACATTAAAAACAAAAAAGGACTACTACGCTCACAAGATCCACCACCTCATCTTTGATTCAAAAGCCCTTTTTACTTACGTCTCCAACTTAACTCAAGTCAACCCTCCAGACATTCCACTGAACCAAGCACACGAAAAAGCAGAGGAGTTGGCCATCTTCTTCAGTAACAAAATTTCGAATCTACAATCACAGCTGAAACCGAATACCCTAGCTCCACCCAGCACATACCTCCATCACTGCAAAAATATTTCTATACAAACCTTCGAACCCATTGCAACATCAGAGACCAAATCAGTATTGAAGAGAATGAAACCCTCATCTCACCCATTTGACCATATCCCTTCCAAACTACTGCTGCTAATTCCAGATACCATCTCCAAAACCTTGACTGACATTATCAATTGTTCCTTAGCCCAAGGAATCTATCCAGATGACCTGAAAATTGCTTCTATCAAACCTCTATTAAAAAAACCTAATTTAAATCCCAAAGATCCCTCCAACTTTCGCCCAATCTCCAACCTCCCTTTTATAGCTAAGGTAATGGAAAAATTAGTCAACACCAGATTATCAGAATACCTTGAAGACAACAATATATTATTCCCCACTCAATATGGCTTCCGAAAATCCTTAAGTACAGAATCACTTCTCATATCCCTGACAGATTACCTAATCATGGGCCTTGATAAAGGTCATGCCTACCTGCTGATACTCCTCGACCTATCGGCCGCCTTTGATACTGTAAATCACTCCCTTCTCCTAAATCAACTAGCGAACATCGGAATAACAGGCTTTGCACTTGCCTGGTTCAAATCATTCTTGGGAAACAGAGGATACAAAGTCAAAATACATAACAAAGAATCACAGTTTTATCCTTCCACACTAGGAGTCCCACAGGGCTCCTCTCTTTCCCCCACGCTCTTTAACATTTACCTCCTCCCCCTATGTCAACTCTTAACCAATCTGAACCTCAAATACTTTCTATACGCAGATGACGTCCAGATTGTCATCCCCATCAAAGAATCTCTCATAAATACTATTAAAATCTGGGAAAACTGCCTTCAAAAAATTGACAACCTCCTCTCCAGTCTAAATCTAATACTAAACTCTTCAAAAACCGAACTACTCATAATTTCTCACGAAAACAGTAACCTCGCCTCAAATCCACCAACCGGCTTTCAAACAGCACAAGTAAGAGACCTAGGAGCAATCATTGATAATCGGCTAAATCTAAAATCTTTTATAATTCAAACCACTAAGGACTGCTTTCATAAACTGCACGTCTTAAAAAGAATTAAACCACTTTTCCACTTCCACGACTACAGAACAATCCTGCAATCAATAATCTTCTCTAAGCTAGATTATTGCAATTCCATTCTATTAGGTCTACCGTCTTCCCACACTAAACCCCTCCAGATGGTTCAGAACACGGCAGCCAGAATTTTGACAAACACAAGAAGAAGAGACCACATATCCCCGATTCTCAAAGACTTACATTGGCTACCAGTTCACTATAGAATTTTATATAAGTCCATTACCACCATCTACAAAGCTCTCCATCAACTCTCTCCACTTAACCTCCAAATCCCATTTAAAAAACATACCTCCGACAGACCAATCAGAGAGTCCTACAGAGATTCACTACAGGCTCCTCCTGCCAAAACCTTTCACCATAAGACTCTCAGAGACAGGGCTTTCTCCACAGCAGGACCTACTCTGTGGAACTCTATCCCACCAGAACTGAGACAGGAACCCTGCCTTCCAACATTTAGAAAAAGACTTAAAACTTGGCTATTTAAACAAGCCTTCCCAGATCCTAACTAAATGATAACAATTTTATAAGAGATAGTAATTTATTCAAGAAACTTCACAGTATAATGTATATAATGTAAATAAGGTAATCCTTACAGTTCTACTCTCTTATTCTTATCTCTCCTCCAAGTTTAAGACCCTTGTTGTAATGTAACTTTTTGATCTCCTTGCACTTGTTTATGTTCTGTTCTTTGTTCTCACCCCTTGTTACATGTAAACCGGCATGATGTGGTTTCTAACCATGAATGCCGGTATAGAAAAAACGCAAATAAATAAATAAAATAAATATCAGCCGGTTAAGTCTGTTCTGGCCAAAAAGCTATCCAAAAAGCTATCCAAAATAGCCGGTTAAATTTAGCCAGCTAACTTTAAGATAACTGGCTAATTTCAGTAATGCGGCTGCACTATTGAATATACCTCCAAAGTTAACCAAATAAGTTTATCCAGCTAACTTTGCTATCCAGACAGTGACTGAAAGCACAGACTCTTGTGCAGGACAATCTGGCAACAGTCAGGGGAGAAACAGAAAGAAGGCATTTTGGTGAACTGGAGTTATCTTGAGGGCACATAGCAGCATAGAATTTGTGAAAAGTATTCAGAGTCCTGTTTATTCATGCATTTGAAGACAAAAAAGACAATTTTAAATGTATTCTTGCTTCCTGCTGGTAGCCAGAGACAAATGGTGTACAGTTGGCTTGTTATAAACAGTTGCTTTTGCACCTACCAGAATTTTTGCGGCAGTACTTTGTGGAACTGGAGGTGCTTCATACTGTATTGTGAGATGCCATTGTATAAGGAATTGCAGTAATTGATTTGGCATGGATTACAGTAGCAAGATTGCATTTATCAAGGAAATAATGTAGATTGCAGATCTGATGCAGATACATGAAGGAGGACTTTATTATGTTCAAAATTTGGAGTTTCATTGTGAGGTTTTGGTTGAGTTGAACCCCCTAGACTTTGTACCAACTCCTTAGGATATAAAATAGTACACCTGCTAGTGAGGGAAGTGATTTTAGGGGGTAACCTTGACAGCTGAACTAGAGGAGTTCTGATTTAGATGATTTTAGTCTGCGTTTGTTTTTACTAGGACATTGAGCTTCCTCTGTAAGGCAATTCTTGAGACTGGTAATGGATGAAATTTGGTCAGATCTTATTTTGATTTAGAGTTGGATGTCATCCACAAATAGGCAGCACTTGATATTGAAGGACTGGATGAGGTTGCAGATAAGACACATGTAGATGTTGAAAAGTATCTGGGAAAGGACCGAGCCCCGAAGCACTCCACAAGTGAGCTCTCTAGTGCGGGACAGTTTGTTGACCCATGTACCAGATTGCGTTCTTTTGGCAAGGAATGATTCAAACCATTTTAGGGCAGTGCCATCAATTCTGATGTCCTGGAGTTGCTGGATCAGGAGATGGTAATCAACCGTATCAAAGGTGGCTGAGAAATCAAATAGGACAATGAGGGAGTCACCACCTTGATTTATATGGAGGCAGATACTGGTTGTGATGGCCAACAGAACTGATTCTGTTCAATGACCTTTCTTAAACTGGATTGGTACCAATGTAGGATAATGTACTGCTCTATGTAATCAATAAGTTGGAGGTAAGTTACTTTTTCCACCACCTTGGATAAGAAGGGGAGGCTGGAGACTGAGCGATAGTTGTCGATTATTTTAGAATTAGCACCAGGTGTTTTTTTAGGATGGGTTTGATAACAGCCTTTTTGAGGAGTGATTTGTTTGGGTTGCAGGGAGATACCTTTCACAGTTACAAGATACCTTTCACAGTTTGGCTTTGGTGATAATGGATCTCATCTACCCTAAATCACCTGTATAGGTAGAGTGGTTTTGCTGAAGCACATGGTCCTGATGTATTATGGTCTTTCAATTTTTCTCTCAATGTCTGATGGAGGCACAAAGTTGGCAGATGAAGTTTTTTATTCCCTTATGGTGGATGAGGAGAATTTTTTTGAGGAACAACTATATTTAAATGACTCCCTATATTTAATGAATCCCTTTATTCACCAATTAATTTGAGCAATAATCTGACTTATTCCCTTGGAAGAATATTTAAGAAAGGCAGGATTGAATTGATGGCTTCGGATAGCTGAATGAAGACCTTCGGACACCCACCTTACGCTTAGACTTTATTTACTTCCTTGGAAAGGGGGGAGGGTAGGGATGGCTGGAAGTTGTGGTGGGGAGGGGGGTTGAGAAGGGGGTCGCAGACAGGTTACACTAAGTGAATGCTACCAGTTTGGTTGTAAACTGGAGAAGGGTCAGAAACACACCTTTCTCCTTGTTGTATTATCATTATGGAAAACTCTAATAAAATGTTGAAACATAAAGAAAGGCAGACTCTGGGGTTGACAGGTGAGTGATAGGGTAGGAAGAATTCATGTCCATCCAGCAAAAAGCGGATAAAAAAGCCCTGGATTTTCCTCCTTGTCACTCTCTAATGACACTATTATGTTTTCCAAAAGACAAACAGAAGAAGAGAGAGTGCACTCCAAAAAATCATCCACACATGAAAAGATGCACAAAAATGAGTCCAGTCATCTCTTTTCATTTGTGGACTATTATATTTTCCACCACAAAATTGGAGGGGCAATTTTCAGAGCCATTTAAATGGGTAAATTGGCTGTCTGAAAATTACCCTCCCTTAATAAGGCTAAAAGTAAGCGCAGTGTTCTATAACACTCCTACATGTAGGCACATTTAGGGGAGGTGTCCTGAGGGGTGTGACTTAGGAAGGATTGGAGGCTAATGCATGTAGATTGTATTTTCAAGTCTGTTCATGGCAGCTTCCTTGCAAAATCTTTCTGCACAAAAAGTGGATGCAAATGTCCACAGGCAAGCTTCAAACGGGAAAGTGGATGTATGCTTTCTTATAGAAACTTGGTGCAAAGCTTACAGGTTAAATGTACTTGCAGACCTTAACCCAAAGCTGTCTGAAATTTTCCCCAAAAATGTATATGTGGCTGGCTCTTTTCATCCAGAACTTGGTCCTATCAAGTTCACTATGTTGCGTTAAAAATTTGTAATATTGACTCCTTTAATATCTATTGTGTATCCACACAAACACTCCTTTTTCAAGGGAATGCAAACTAAACTTTAATTTGCATATTTATTCTTTTAGGCATAATCACAGGATTGGCTGTCGCAGTTGGTTTTCTGATCCTCTTTATCATCATACTGCTGGCCCTCTTGTACCGTTTTGTGATCTTAAGACGAAGTTATGAAAACATCTAAAGAAAAGCATCACCATATTCAGAAAACGGAAGTGGGCATTATCACATGGTCAGATTACGCTCCTATCTGCTTAGATTTTACTGCACAGGGTGTTGAAGGGGGAAACGGTTTTGAAGGCTCAACGACTCCAAATTAAATGACCCATCCTATATACATATATATATAATATATATTTCCCAAGCCATCCAAGACTTCTTTAGTATTAATACTAGCTCGGTTGATTCTCCTGTGGTGGTCTGGGACTGCTTTAATGCATTTATAAGAGGCCTTTTTATATCTTGATCCTCTTCCCTTAAGAAGTGTAAGAATGAAGCCAGCTCCCAGTTGAGAGATGAGATAAGTCTCCTCTCAAAGCAACATATTACCAGTGGATCCCCCTCTTTACTCACTCGCCTTCGCAAAGCCAGAGAGGATCGTCATAGATTAGAAACTGAATCCATAGCCCATTCTATGGAATTATCTTGTCAAGAGCATTTTGAAGGTGAAGGGAAGGCAGGGAAACTGCTGGCTAATAAGTTAAAAAAAAAACTTTTTAAAACTACATCTTAAAAATTAAAAATGAATCCGGTCAGATACTTTCGACTTCCTCAGAGATTAGCCAGCAGTTCCTCAAATTTTATCAAGCCTTTTCTACTGCTAATTCCCAGATCACCACTGAGACAATACAAGCATATTTGGGTTCTATATCTCTCCCACAAGTCACTTCGGAAATGAGGGAACTTCTCAATGCAGACATCTCCTCTCTGGAGTTGTTGTTGGCCATTAAGAGTCTCAAAGTGGGAAAGGCCCCAGGCCCAGATGGCCTTACTGCCAAATTTTATAAATTGTTCGCCCCTCAATTGGTTACCCACTTAGAAAACGTTATTCAATTATTTGCGGACAGGCGGTTCCTTATTCCCTGATTCCAACCTCACGGGTATCACTATTACAGCCAAGCCAGGTCGGGATCCAACCGTATGTGGTTCCTACCGTCCTTTCTCTCTAATTAATCTGGATTTGAAGTTGCTGGCCAAAGTTTTAGCTGACCGATTAAATGGCTTTATTGCCCACATTATCCATCCTGATCAAGCTGGTTTTAACCCTGGTAGGATGGCTAGTGACAATGTTCGGGAAAATTGTAAATATAATATGGGGGGGGGGGGGGGGGGAGTCGCATAACGAACAAATTCCCGCGCTCCTTCTTGCTATTGACGCAGAAAAGGCCTTCGACATGGTGTACTGGCCCTTCCTATTTGAGACCTTGAAGACCATGAACTTTGGTTGTTCTTTTCATACTTGGATACAGGCCCTCTACAGCAACCCCAAAGCATGTTTGAAAATAAATGGGGAATATTCTGACACCTTTCAAGTACAACGAGGCACCAGACAAGGTTGCCCCCTCTACCCATTCTTTTTGCCGTATTCTTAGAGCCAGAGGCCATCACCATATGCAAAAATTCTGCCATTTCCGGCTTTACTCTAGGGACGGAGAATTACAAACTTTCCCTTTTCACAGATGATATCCTTTTTACAATTAGCAACCCCCACTCCTCACTGATAGCCATTGAAGAAAATTTGGAGTCGTTTAGTGCAGTTTCCGGTTTTAAAATTAATTGGGACAAGTTGGAAATCTTAAACATTTTGTGTGATTCCATCACCGCAACATATCTGAAATCTATCCACCCCTTTAAATGGGCACAGTCCAAGATTAAATCCCTGGAGATGAACCTGGGAAAACATTTATATGACCTCTTTCACCTTAACTACATCCCTTTATTTCAGGCAATTGTGAGGGACCTGGATAGGTGGAACCGCCTCCTTATTTCATGGATTGGCAGGATTGCCATCTTAAAGATGAATGTCCTGCTGCGACTATTATACTTATTCCAAACCCTCCCAATCTCATTGAATATCTCATCATTAAAAAGGTGGCAGAAAAAGTTGATACATTTTATTTGGCAACACCGACCTGCCAGGGTGGCCAGATCTATATTATACCAATCCAAGCCTGATGGAGGACTGGAACTACCAAATCTTTCTTGGTACTATGCTGCAGCACAGCTACATCTCATTATTGATTGGCACCATAAGTCAATGGTGAAACACTGGGTTCAAATTGAACAGACCTGGGCAGGAGATATGCCACTGCATGCTATGGTTTGGCAACCTCGGCATTCCTGGCGTCTATGCCCCAATTTGGCTCCCACTACTAGGTATACCGTGAATGTCTGGTCAGCCTGGAAGCATAAATTGGTAGGTCCTGCCTCCTATTTTTACTTCTCCTCTCTTTTTAACAATGTTGCCTTCTCCCCAAGCATTCCTATCTTATCCTTCTCTGAATGAAAAACTAGAGGTATCTCTCAGGTGGATCATCTACTCTCGAATGGTAAAATCAGGCCCTTTGTTGATTTGCAAGCCGCTTATGGCCTACCACCCTCCAAATTTTTATCTTATCTCCAATTGGCCCCCTTTATAGCCTCTCTACAGCGAAACTCCCAATTATCCTCAGAGAGATCCCTCTTTGAGGGGTACTGCTCCCAGTCACGCCTGGTTAAGGGTCTAATATCAAAAATTTATAAATTATTAAATATTCGGTTAAAGAATACGCCCTCCCACATAGTTGCCTGGGAATGTGACTTGGGCACATCACTGTCTGAAGACTAGTGGTTCCAGATTTTCTTAGGAACCAAGTCTGTTTCAATATCTTCCTCTTTACTCGAGCATGGCTTTAAAGTGCTCGTCAGATGGTACCTGGTCCCTCTTCGCCTCAGTAAATTCAATCCCAAGGTCAGCGGGAACTGTTGCAGGAACTGTTTATTGCCTGGCTCCTTTCTTCACATGTGGTGGGATTGCAAACATATCCAATACACTTGGCAGCAACTATCTACTAGAGATGTGAATCGTGTCCTCGATCGTCTTAACGATCGATTTCGGCTGGGAGGGGGAGGGAATCGTATTGTTGCCATTTGGGTGTGTAAACTATCGTGAAAATCGTTAAAATCGTGAGCCGGCACACTAAAACCCCCTAAAACCCACCCCCGACCCTTTAAATTAAATCCCCCACCCTCCCGAACCCCCCCCCCAAATGCTTTAAATTACCTGAGGATCCAGCGGTGGTCCAGAACGGCGGCGGTCCGGAACGGCCCCCTCAATTGAATCGTGTTGTCTTCAGCCGGTGCCATTTTGCAAAATGGCCGCCGCAAAATGGCGGTGGCCATAGACCAAAACGATTCGACGCAGGAGGTCGTTCCGGACCCCCGCTGGACATTTGGCAAGTCTTGTGGGGGTCAGGAGGCCCCCCCAAGCTGGCCAAAAGTTGAACGACCTCCTGCAGTCGATCTCCTGCCGGCGCCATTTTCCGTACGGAAAACGATTCGCGGCAAGAAATCGCTCCCGGAACCCCGCTGGACTCCCAGGAACTTTTGGCCAGCTTGGGGGGGCCTCCTGACCACCACAAGACTTGCCAAAAGTCCAGCGGGGGTCCGGAACGACCTCCTGCGTCGAATCGTTTTGGTCTATGGCCGCCGCCATTTTGCGGCGGCCATTTTGCAAAATGGCGCCGGCTGAAGACAACACGATTCAATTGAGGGGGCCGTTCCGGACCGCCGCCGTTCTGGACCACCGCTGGATCCTCAGGATCCTCAGGTAATTTAAAGCATTTGGGGGGGGGGGGTTCGGGAGGGTGGGGGATTTAATTTAAAGGGTCAGGGGTGGGTTTTAGGGGGTTTTAGTGTGCCGGTTTTCCTGCCCTCCCCCTTCCCCCGATTTACGATTTTTTAACGATAAATCGGGGGAATTGGTATTGTATCGTGGCCCTAACGATTTTTGACGATTTAAAATATATCGGACGATATTTTAAATCGTCAAAAAACGATTCACATCCCTACTATCTACATTACTTACAACCATTCTGAAAACTCCCATACACTTAACCATCATGCAGGCGCTTCTCCATTTGCAAGATGAGACTCTCCCACTGCCTACCCAATCTTTTATGCAGCAGTGCGGCATTGCTATGCGGATGGAGATTGCGGCCTCATGAAAAAGGCCACATGCTACTATTCTCCAGGAGGTGTTGAGGCGAATCGTTACCACCTGTACAATGTATAAAATCACAGCGGCTAAATATCATAAGATGGGCAAGTTTCACCTAGTCTGGTCCCCTTATTTAACATAGTGATTGGACCATCCAACATATAGCATTCCCCTTGCTTGTAATCCAGGCCATTCCTGATGGTTCTTTTTACTTATATTTTCTGCATTTCTTTTGTTTTTTTAAGAATTGACTTCTGTGTATCTTGTATTTTTCTGTAAAAGAAGCTTTTGTAACCTGATGTATGGTAATACAGTATTTGGGAGGGACAAGGGGAAGGGGGAGGGAAGGGGAGTTAGCTTAAGGACTTTAAAAGCTGTCCTTGAGTCTTGTTGATGTATATTTCTTAACGACTTGTTATGTTTGATATGATGTATCTATCAAGGATTGTAATAAAAATTATAAATTAAAAAAAAATGCAACTGGAAGGACAATTTCACTTTGACAGTGAATGTACCTGGATGAAAACATTTTTAGATTCAGACATTCTCTGAAGAACACAGGGCCCATTTTCATGTTACCTCTCTAGGGAACTGATTGGCTTATGAGAAGATTTAATGCTGTGCTACAATATTTATTACAATGGCCATGCCCAAACTATTTCTAATTTAACATTTTAACCTAATAGCTTGACATTTGGGAAAAAAGTAAGCAAATGGAAATATATTTTTTTATGATTTTCTAATTTGAAATGTGTGGATTTTGTTAAAAGTTGTATGATAGCATTATGAGGGACCAGACTGATGGCATTCTGGGGGTTGAGGATTTGGGTTTGCATTGGTTATCATACACAGAAACAAACCATTATTATTGTCAATTTATAACACATTATTCCTTTTTAGGAGATAAGGATTTGATGTACCTATTTTATTGTTATTTAAGATTTAAAAAATGATTTTAAAATTATTTAAGCTGATTATTTTTCACAGCTATATTTTTGAGGAAAAAATATTAATGTTTTCCTTTTATTCATCTAGCATGCAGGGAGACCAGATGAAAAAAAATTTCCATTTTTCTCACTAAAAGTCACATGAGTTAGTCTAAATAAACTGATACGTAGAAAAGTTAACATTTTCTTTGGCAAAACATTAAATTGTTCACTGCCGGATCAATTCTGCCAAATTTGATGGGAATTTTGGGAAAAATAAACCCCAGTAAAAATGTTTTTACACTTCATGCTGGAAGGTTGTTTTATATTTCAGCAGTAGCATGTGTAGCAGAGACCCTAAAACATGGAAAAAGGTGATTCCGGGAGTATAGGTTAGCAGAAAGTGATATAATTCATTGGTTTTCTTGCTTTGAGACCAGCTGCAGTAACTCAGCCTAATGAGCCAGAAAGGAAGATCCAGCAGCCTTTAAATACCTATCTAACATGAAACATAGGCAAAAGGGAGGGGGTGAAGCTATGATTAGGTATGTTGGAGATTTCTGCAGTGAAATAGGCAAGTCCATGGAAAACTTTTGCTTGATAAGTGTGATAATACAAAGGAGCAGAGTTCTATTTAGGGCACTCCCTATCTCCCCCCCCCACACACACACACTAGTCATTTCTCAGTTAGGATGGCAAAAGTTGAACACTACTGAGCAGGAAAGTGATCTAGCAATAATCATTTCTCATGACTCAAGCTTGTCAGTCAATGTGATAAGCAGCAGGGAATAGTAACAATATGCATTGGTCCATAAGAAGAGACATCATCAGTAGGGTAAAAAGAAGTAATATAACCTATATACAGAATACTGGTAAGACTCCATCTCAAGAACTGAGTTCAGTTTTGGAGGCCATACACCTTTATAAGGACATTGATAGGATGGAGGAAGTTCAGAGAATAGCTTCTAAAATGGCAATCAAACCCCACAAAGGAAGGCTTAAAGAACTTAAAATGTACTCCCTGGAGGACACCACAGAAAAGGGGGATATGATAGAAACAGAAATTTTTCCATAGGAAAAAACCCCCCTCAGTTACAAGGGGTCAATATACGAAGTTGGAGGCAGGAAGGCTCAGAGGAAACAACTGTAGCCAGGTAATTTGGTACAGTTCTGGCCAAGTGAAAAACTGTGCCCTCACCCATTACACAACACATGACACCACAAGTTGGAGGACTCTTAAATATTTGTAGAGCAATGCTTAAGGATGGTGCAAGGGTTATTAGGCACCCTAGGCAAAACTTATAGCCTTGCACCATTCTCCCACCTCATCTTGCCTTCCCAATACACAATTAAAAATGATAGGCCCAATATTCAAAGTGCACACAGTGATATTTAGCTGGATAAGCGGGACTTATGTGGCTAAGGTAGTGGCTGCTGAATATGCGCTTACGTTCAGCAGCTGCCGCTTAGCTATGTAAGTCCCTTATATGTCTAAAAATTACATGCACAAAAAGTAGACACATACTGGGGCAGATTTTAAAAGGGTGCGCGCGGGCGTACATATGCACGCACTACCCGACACGCACACGTACACCCGATTTCATAACTTACGCAGGCGCGCGCAAGTTATAAAATCGGGTTGGCACATGCAAGAGGTGCACGCTGAGCCGCGCTGCCTTCCCCCGTTCCCTTCCCCCCCCCCCCCCCCCCAGCCCTACTCTAACACACCCGACCCTTGTCTTACCCTTTGCGCCTGCCGGCAAGCAATCCTCCAACACAGCGGCAATAGCTGCTCTGTCGCAGGCCTCTGGCCCTGCCCATGCCCCCAGATCACCCCGCTCCCAGACCGCCCCTTTAGTAAAGCCCTGGGACTTGCATGCGATCCGGGGCTTTACGCGCATCGCCGGGCCTTTTTAAAATAGGCCCCGCGCACGTAAACTTTTTAAAATCTGGCCCACTGGGCTGATCTGGGACGTAGCGAGTTAGACATATAACATATGGCTAGCTACCGATATTTAGAGTTAGCCACAGAAGTTTATGGGGCATCCAAACTTATCTAGCGAAGTGCACACATACACGTGTACATTCAGCAACTTTGCTGTGCCACTGAATATACATCGTAACTTAGCCAGATTAGTTCTAACCAGCTAATAGGATCATTCATCAAAATGCGTTAGGGCAAAACGTGTTAAATGGGATCTAACAGGCGTTGCGCACGCGATAAATAGCACAATGCAAGTTAGCATGCATGCAAATTTAAATTTTATGTGTGCAAGTGGGAGGGGTTAATGCAAATTAAGGTGTCCTACAACATTCCATGATAGATTAACGCACACTAACATGGGATTTAATGTCAGAAATAATTACATCTTTTTTAATTGTGGTAGAAGGGAAAAAAGTTTTTATTGTGTGCCTGTGGCCATCATGGATAGCAGTAACTATCACACATGATAAAATGAGGCCTATCAGACACATCTATCACACCCTCCTGGGCCAATAAAAAAAACCTGTTGTTACCTGGCCTGTCTTCCAAAACACATAATGTTTGTGGCAAGTTTACTTGTTAGGGGATACTGGATGCTTCAGGAAGCTCGCCACAGACAAGAAGAAGAACACTAACAACCAAACGAACAGGCAAGGGAAGTTCAATCCCTTCCAGGGAAGTCCCTGCACCGGAGCCCGAGCCACTGGCCCTGCAGGGAGAGGGTCGGGGCCCACAGCAGTGCTTGGCACACAGGCAGGCATGGCAGAGATACAGGGAGCACATCTTTCCTCCACAAGCTTCATTGTGGCATGCCAGAGGATTATGTGGTTAGCAGGTATTGCCTCCGCTTTCAGGCTATCCTGGAATTATATGAAGAAATGTGAGGAGATCTGAATCCGGTAACGGAAAGGTCCCACTCTGTGCTCGGTCTCACCAAACTATTGGCCACTCTGCATTTCATAGCAACTGGCTCCTTCCAAACGACAGTAGGGCTCATGGGGAGTATGTCCCAAACCACTTTTTCCTGCTGTCTAATCAGATCAAAGCAGCTGTATCTGACCATATGAATTGCTACATAGCATTTCCTTGAGACAGGCAGGACTTGATGGAATTGAAGAGAGCTTTTATGCCATCGCTAACTTTCCCAGTGTTGTGGGAGCTATCGACTGCACTCATGTAGCCATCATCCCATGCCGTTCCAGGGAGATCTTCCGAAATAGAAAGCTCTTCCACTCCTTCAACATGCAAATGATCTGACACTCGAATGCACATCCTCGACATGCTGGCCAGGTACCCAGGAGCCATGCACGATTCCTTTATACTTAGGCAATCTGGCTTGTATGAAGAGTTTGAGGATGGCTTCTATGGTGATGGTTGGCTCGTAGGTAAAAAAGATGATGACTGACTGTGTTTGCAGCAAATGGCATGGATATGGGGAGGGGGCTATGGGGGATGTAACAGCATCGCCATTGCGCCAGGTCCTGCCTTTCTCTCCCCATGCTTAAGAGGCCTGCAAATCTTGTGAAGCTATAAAGCTTGGTGTGTGAGCAGCCACTGCACACTTTCTATGGGTTCACTTTAAACATTGGCCTTTTCCAATCCTCCCATTTGGAGCAGTTAAAATCTCAGTGGTTAATCACAACCTTTAAGTGTTCACATTACTGGTTCTTGCAGATCAGGTGTGACATATTAGTGATGAGTTAGCCAGGATGTCAGGCACAGTTTGTCTTGCCCATCACACAGGTAAACCAGAAACAAATGCCTGTGCATTTTTGGCCCTAGCATATACCCTGTGTGAGGGCTGACATTTGTATCTCTGGAGGATATACTGCAGAGCAGACAGGGACTTGCACATTCAGACCACGAGGGAGAGATTTTTCTGCTAGGACAGATGTGGCAGCTCTGATATACTGCTTCAGGGTTTGATGACTGCTATGAACAAGAAGTCTTAGATTGGTTGTGAGGGGCTGCCACACATTTGGTGAAATCCTCAGATGCAGTTTACTAGTCTGTAAGATCTGACCCAGATTCAGCTAGTGCTATAGTTGTCATATAGTGTCACAGAAAAAGGTAGCATGCACTTAGAGTAGGAAAATAGGCTTTTAAGGTTCATGCTAAGCTAGAGGTTAACTTCTACTGTTTTATAGCATGCTGTGGTTTGGCAGCCATATCTCAAAGTGACTGGTGTGAATGATGCCCCCATTCTGTCTTTGCTGCAGGAGATTTAAGATACGGTTGCAGGATCTAACTTCTCACCCCCATTGCTATTCCCAACACTCCAGTGGAGACAAAGTACAATGAGGCTTTATGTTCTCCCTGCTGTGTCATAGATCACACCTTCAAAGTTCTCAAAAGTAGATTTTGCTGTTTGGACAAAACAGGTGGAACTTTAATGTATGCCTCACCCTAAGTAGCAGATATAGTGCTGTAAGCAAGTTTAGGGGTGTAGGGACCTGTCTGCTACAGGACACTTTCAGTTGCCCTCCCACCTTACTTCACGATCCTAAGCTCAGGAAGAATGTGTCTTCCTCAGAAATAGACTTTTATTTATCAGAAATGGCAGGATTTAGCATTTAGAAGATAACAAAAATAGATGTAACTAACATCCTGGCTACTAGGCCACAGTTTACCCTAAAAAAGGTTCTGTACCATGGGTGAGTTCACACATGCCATAGACCTTAGCCTGTTTAATATATTGATACTTATGGCTAACTTACTTACCCCTGGTCCAGACTTCAGGCAATCTCCCCTGTTTACCTCTGAAGCAGGTGCCAGTTGGAGAGCTGGAGAATGTGGGCAGGCAAGGAGACTTGACTCTCGGATGGGTTCTGGCAGAGCTACCAGCCGCGGCGTTTTTGTCGATAGAAGGAGAGCAGTAAGAAATTTTGAGGTGATGTGGACTCGCTGAATTGCTGCAGTTATATGGTTCGGTGAAAAACTATGGCTCGGTAAGCAGTAAAAAGTAGCTCCAGTCAAGAAGCGGTAAAGTGTTTACATTGTATTAATGTCTATTGTAACTTTTATGTGTTTGATGTTAAAGTGATGTTTTAAGAAAAAGTGTATTTATAACATGGTGTTTAGTTGAATGAATGAGTGAGTGTATGGAATGTAGGATGTTTTATGTATGTTTTTAATAAATATATGGAATAAAATATGTAATGTATTTAACATGTGAATACGGGTATAGTGTATGTAATTCTTTTTTATTTAAACAGGCACTTACACTGCAGGATACCTTATCTAGATCTGCCTGTTTGTATCAGGGCAGGGTCTCTTGTTTTTCCACTGAGACAGTGCTTTTGGGGCCTGTTAGTATTTGTCTGCATACGTCTTTGGCTATTATGATTCATACTTGCTGCTTTCAGGGGTAAAACATGGGATATCTCCCTACAGTGCTGCTCTGCTGTGTATTCCATAATCTCACTGTATGCCATGGGATAGCAATGGAGAGACAGCTGAGGGGGGATATGATAGAAGTGTTTAAAATCATGAGAGGTCTAGAATGGGTAGATGTGAATCGGTTATTTACTCTTTTCAGATAATAGAAAGACTAAGGGGCACTCCATGAAGTTAGCATATGGCACTTTTAAAACTAATCAGAAAAAGTTATTTTTCACTCAATGCACAATTAAACTCTGGAATTTGTTGCCAGAGGATGTGGTTAGTGCAGTTAGTATAGCTGTGTTTAAAAAAGGATTGGATAAGTTCTTGGAGGAGAAGTCCAATACCTGTTATTAATTGAGTTGACTTAGAAAATAGCCACTGCTATTACTAGCAATGGTAACTTGGAATAGACTTAGTTTTTGGGTTACTTGCCAGGTTCTTATGGCCTGGATTGGCCATTGTTGGAAACAGGATGCTGAGCTTGATGGACCCTTGGTCTGACCCAGTATGACATGTTCTTATCTACCTCCGGATCCCGCATAAGCTGAGGACATCATGCTGAGGGGAAGCCAGCTTCATCAAAACCTCATACCATGATACTTTGCTTGCTAGGCCTCAACTACCCCTTCCCCTTCCTTGGAAGGGAGGCCAGTAGAGTGTTTGCAGCTGCTTTCCTCTCTCTCATCTTTCTTTCAGTCACTTCTCCTCTGTCTGACTCAGTATATAACAGGCTTCATCTTGACAATGGAGCAATAAACTGTACTTGAAAAATTGTAGTCAAAGTAAAGATAACATCAAATAGATATGGCTGGCCTAATGTTTTCTGACTGATAGTGATTCTAAAAGAGGCATATGTCAAAGAGAGTTTGTATAGGACTACCAATATAATGTATGTAGCTTGGCCTAGCTTCCAGCGTTTTGCTTGGCAGGCTTACTCCTAGGATCCTGTACTAGTCCTCACTTGTGGATGAGATAGTCCCATAGGTGTGATGGAATTCCTGCTGGGCCTTGAACATGGAGAGTAATAGCTCTAGAAATCCTATAATTCACAATTAGCTCTGGAGCTTAAAGGCACCGCCTAAAGCTACAGGTAGACAGTTTAAAGTATCAGTCACAGAGTTACCATTTTACAATCTCATCCCATAGCTGACAACCATGTGGATGTGAAGTTATGCACCTGTATTTGGGATGCTTTGTGTCACATGGGCCTGCAAAGACACTGCTGACAGCACTGCCTCAGCTGTTTCAGAGCTAGTGCCTGGCCGCTGTCACCGAAGCCACTAATCTGGCCAAGGTCTGGACCAAATCACAGCCTACTTTTCCTAAAAAAGAGGCAGCAGACTCCATAACCACTCTGGAATTCCCTCCAGACTCATCAACCTCCTGAGAGAGAAGCAGAGAAGATTTCGCCCCTAGGGCACAACAGGAGGCAATCTGTAAATTCATCGCCACTGCCTCAAAGCTTTGCTTAAGAATAGCCTCAGTCTTTCTTTCATGTACATCCTTCAAGGCTGCTTCTCCCTCTACGAGGATAGTCGTCTGCTTAGAAATGGCACATACCAGAGCATCCATTTTAGGAAAATGCAAATGCTCTCTCACAGCTGGATCCAGGGGGTACAGGCCTTCCAATGTCCGACCCCCTTTAAAATTTGCCTTTGGGGCATCCCATTCCAGATCAATAAATTCCTGGATGGCATCCATCACTGGGAAAAAACAAGAGGCTTTACGTAAGGAAACCAAAATGAAATTCTTCCTTGGCTCTGACATAGCATCAAAACCACCTGTTTCAAGGTCTGGGAAATCAGGGCCAGCAGTTCATCTCTATGAAAGAACCGAAACATGGTTCAATAAGATTCCAGCCCTGGAGGAATTTCCCCATCTTCCAGGGAATCAGGATCAACCTCATCAGTGCCATTCGGATTCCTGTTGGGAACACCTGCAGGGAGGCAAGTCGAGCCTCGGCACTTAAGTATAGGACTGGAAGAGGGAAGAGCCACCGGCTGAGGGTCCGACCAGACAGAAATGGGGGAAACGGAGGACTGAACCTGAAGAAAGGCTTGTAAGCCTTGAAAATGTTCCACCCAAGAAAAAGCAGTTGGGTCCAGACCAAGCCCAGAAGGAACTGGAGCTGGTCCAGAGAACTGCCCTCGCCAACGGAGGAGCCAGTCAAGGGAAAACCAAGATCTGGCATCCCCCAGTTCAGGCCGTGGCCAACCCATCATCAGAATGGGAAGAGCCAGGCTTCGCAAAATCCGAGCACAACAACTCCCCCTGAGCGCCTGAGTAGTGCTGACACAGGTTAGAAGACAGATCAGGCTGAGAAGCCCTAATATGACAGGCAACACAAATAGGAAGACACTTAGGCTTCTTGCTTACCGGCACCATCGCTACGGTAAACATGCGTTGGAATGGCTCACGCTAAAAAATGAAAGGCGGCCAATAAATAAGCACCTAGAGGAGAGTGTGACAAGGCACACACACAACCTGTGTGCCAAGTTAAGCGTGTAAAAAAGTTTGTGCACGTAAAAAGCACGCCCAAAAACAGATGTACTGCACACACCAACAGCTTATAGAGGGCAGCAGAATATGTTCAAGAGCACACAAAAATGATCACCATGGCCTACCACGCGGCATGTAAGAAAAAATCCTAAGTGCGGGGCCTAGCCCACCGGAGACTGCTCAAACCGCCAGGCTGCCCAGTTCCCCAACCCCAACAGGAGTGGGAACAAACATCGGCACCTAAGCAATGGGTCTCCTGCCTTAGCAGTGCGTGTTACCATTAAGTTCCTAATTTCTATGTCCTGCATTCTTGATTCTTTGTCCTGCCTTGCCTCTCCAGCCTTGTCTCATCCAACCTTCCTTGTCCAGCCTTGCCTTGTATTGCCTATCTCATTCAGTGTCTTCCATGTGTTCTCATCCACCCTTGGCCTGACTCCTGGATCTGACATCATGCCTGGACCCATTCACCTGCCCCCTGACCTCTTGCCTGGACCTGGCCATCCTTGTCTGCCTCCTGCCATGACCCTGCCCTATCCTTGACTCCGTTAGTCTGCTGCTTCCCCTGACCTAGCTTGCCATTGGACTCTTGCTCTAGCCACTAACTTAGGGACCAACCTAAAACCTGCTGTCCAGCAGAACCCAAGGGCTCAACCTACAGAGGAGTCGGCTGGTATAAGTGAAGCTCCAGTCTGTCCCACTCCAGGGTGCGTTTGCCAGCTGCAGGCCTAGGCCTCATAAGTTCGCCTACAAGGCTGCATCAATTATGCTGCAGCACAAAGGGCTCAAATCTATGCCACACTTCACAACTGTCTCACAACAACTCAGAGAGTAAGATTTTTAGCAATGTTATTCTCTATAGATAGTATGGCAAGTAAGGTGAGCCTTTCATTTACCATTTAGACCATACGTACATTTTGATTAGATTTAATTTTGAGAAGCTATGTTTACAATCATCATTGGAAGTGTCAAAAGCATTCACAGTGCTACCCAAATATTTGAGAAGGCACCACTTATATTCATATCATGAATATACTGCAAAACATCCCATGGAGAGTCTTTTCCAGGGGATAAAATGTCACGTAAAGAGATTAGCTCATTGCAAAATTCTATGCTATTAACATCATAGTGTTTACCATCAGAGAGAATTCCATGAAGATCTATATAGTGGACCTGGTTTTCAAAAGCATTTACATGCTTAAAACTGGATTTTACGCATGTAAATGCACTTTATCCAAATACGTGGGCTTTTGACATTGCTACAATACTTGTAGGGAACTTCATTTTCAGTTTTTATTGTTCTTTATTTTTCCTGGGAATTTATCAGGGTTTGTTATGACAAGAACAAAACCAGGAGAAAAACAACTGGAAAAAAAATCACTCATTTTTCTGGATAAACAAGAGTTTATTTTGGTGGATAGAAGCCAGGACAATAAAACATTAACAGATTTTCCCACCCACCCACCCACTCAGCAGCATCTATCTCTACCCAATCCCTGCCTAGCATGCCCCTCTCTCTCCTTCCATCCCACCAAGAATCTCCCTCTCTTCTCCCCAACAATTCCCCCCACTCTACAACACTGCATTTCTACTTTTGTGCAGAGCCTCTGTTGGAGTGATGAACTCAAAGCATTTTTAAATGAGTATGGTAGCATTTACTATATCCATATCACGGCTTTACATAGCTTTACTTGTTATATTAACCTGAAATATTATGTCATACCATACTTCATTTGATAGTAGAAACTTGAAATCCAACAAATCATTTGCTAAGTGACTCTACTACTTCTATCAGAGTTTCATGGACTTCTTTGTCTGATATCAAATAGCCTTTACACTGTCAATCTGACTTTCCCAGCGAGTAGTACTTAGAGACTTAACAGTAAACGGGCCGATACAGTAAAGTGCGCTCCAGTGGAGCACACTGTTAGCCCGCGTTTGGCCTCGCGTTTTTGACACGCTATTTTTACCCCTTATACAGCAAGGGGTAATAGCGCGTCGAAAACACGTGGCCAACAACCCTGAAACTAATAACGCCCGCAACATGCAAATGCATGTTGATGGCCCTATTAGTCATTCCCGCGCAATACAGAAAGCAAAATGTGCAGCAAAGCCGCAAATTTTAATTTCGGCCGGCACCGGGAAAGTGTACAGAAAAGCAGAAAAAACTGATTTTCTGTACCCCCTCTGACTTAATATCATAGCGATATTAAGTCGGAGGCTCCAAAATTTAAAAAAAAAATTTAAATTAAAAAAAAAAATTTAAAAATCTGCCTGCGGCCCACGGGTTGGAAAACGGACGCTCAATTTAGCCGGTGTCCGTTTTCTGAACCTGTGGCTGTCAGCGGGTTCGAGAACTGACGCCGGTAAAATTGAGCGTCAGCTGTCAAACCCGCTGACAGCCGCCATTTCTTTCAAAAAGGAGGTGCTAGGGTCATGCTAGTGTCCCTAGCACCTCCTTTTACCGCAGGCCCTCATTTACATATTTTTCCTTACTGAATCGCGTGCCCAGGAGAGTGGCCTGGGCGCGCGTCGGGAAAGCGGGCATTCGCCGGCTCTCCCGCGGGTTTTTCTGTATCGGCCCGTATGTTAGATTCATGTTTTATCAAAACTTTCCAACTTTGAAATGAGGCAGAAAACAACATCAAAATGCATTGTAACATACCAAAAAGAATGATACATTGCTTTGATGATGGGGCTGCATCTGAAAACACTAAATTGAGTGAATGATAGCCACAGGATATAAACTTCATTGGTTAATTGTCAGTACTCTTGCCTAGACACCTTTAGTTTTGCTCTTCATGTTGGCACCACAGTCATAGCCTTGACCTGGCAGTCCATGAAGTCTATATTACTCTCCCATAAGGTGTTCAATAAAAGTTCTATAAGACCTTCTCTAGCTGATTCATCAGCTGTCTTAAATCCTAAGAAATATTTTGTTACCAGGTCAGTTCCTTTATCTTTGTCTACGAATCTCACAAAACTTAGCTTTTAAGGGTGACATATTAGGAGTGCAATTCTTTATCACAGAGAAATATTTAGCTTTTCTTAACCAATTTTGTATGTTCTCTAACACTTTGCTTCCCATTAGACTAAATTGTTCATTCTGTGTAGTTTTACTGGAGTAGTGATCAGTACACTCTTTTGAGAACACACATCTCAAATGCATCTGCATCACGTCATTCTATATTCCAAGAAGGTCTACTAATCCTAGAAAATTTCCATAATGTTCTGTAAACAGCTTGTCACTAGAGCTTTGAAAAGCCAGATTGTGCCTCGACAGAAACAGTGTTATGGATATCAAATGCTTAAGCATGAGCCTCCAGTGCTATTCTTTTCAATTTATAACCCTCTAATGCTCTTCATCAGTACACTTAATTAATTTTAATCTTGACTCCATTTTCATCCATGTATAGTAGGCTTTAAAATGGTTGGCTGACCTTTCATGTTTCATAAGAATATTACTAACGTGCTTCTAATTATTGTAGTCAGTACTCCCAAGTGAAGAAACCACACCAATGCAAAATAGTTTACAGCAAAAGCAGAATGCTTTGTCAGCACTTTGAGACTAGATAAGCCAAAACCTTCGCAGCTTCTCGCCATTTTCCAACATTTTTTCAACATATGCTTATTTTCATTCAGTAGAAAATCCATATTTTCAATTTCACTTGTCCTGTAGAAACAATTACTTTAAAGAATTTAGAATGCAATTGCTCTGGCCATAATGCTGGATCTAAAATATCTGAAAATCATGATCTAAAGGAGAATCTGCATCAAGATTGTCTTGGTCGGTAAATCTAATTCAATATTTTCACTTTCATTTCTCTTAGTTGAAGAATCCTCTGCCAACATGGACTACAAGAATTTCATCATTGCACCAGCAATCTTTTTGTAATTGTACCTGTTGTTGAGCTTTTTGATTCTTATTTTGCATGTCAGAAAGTTTTTTGAGAGGCCTTGTGATCAAAAAATGCTACAGACACCGCTACAAACTAGTGTTGCCAAATATGAAATACAAATTATCATATGGGAGAGTGGGAGTTAGGAGGGGACCCAGAGCATGCAGGTTTTTGTAAAATCAGAGGAAACATGTGACACTTACTCCAGGCAAATTCTCACCAATGTCCTCTACAGAGACATTATCTCTTCTTTTTTTCAGACCAGTAATCTCTCTGCACTCTAGCATGCTTTTGGCTCTCGTCCCTATCTTCTCGTCTTGTTGAAGCATCAATCCAGCTTCAAATCTTAGCATCATCAGCAAAAAAAAAAAATAAAACTTTCCTATTACTGAGGCAGGCTCCCTTCCTGTTTTCCTTGGGACGGTTGATAGATCACGCAGACTGTCTCATGGACCAAGATCCCTGAACTGAATGGGACTGACAAACTGCTCCCCATCTAGAGAGACTGGCATCGGTAGTAACCACCATCTAATCGGGAACTTCGAGGTCCACTCCCCTATTGAGATTGGAAGTCTGAAGCCATTATGACAAACTGTCTCTCGGCAAACCCTTGAGAGGTAAGCGGATATGATATTCTTCCGATACTGGCTTCCAGCGGGACAACAATGCCGTCTGTAGTGGTCTCATATGGAAAAACGCCCAGGGAACCAAGTCCAGCGTGGAGGCCATCGAGCCGAGTACTTTTAAGTAGTCCCAGACCTTGGATACCTGCAACCGCAAAAACCAGTGGATCTGGGCCTGAAGTTTCAAGATTCGATCTTGAGAGAGAAAGACTCTGCCTATAAGAGTATTGAGCCAAGCTCCTAAATACTCCAAAGTTTGTGTTGGTAATAGCTGACTTTTGTCGTGAATCACTACCCAACCTAGGAACTGTAGGACTTCGAGAACTCGATGAACCGACTTGCGGCATAGAGACTCTGACTTGGCACTGATCAACCAATCGTCCAAATATGGGTGAACTAGAATACCCTCCCTTCTAAGGAAAGCTGTCACCACCACCATCACCTTGGTGAAAGTCCGTGGAGCCGTGGCGAGACCAAATGGAAGAGCTTGAAACTGAAAATGTTGACCCAGAGTCATGAAGTGGAGAAAACGCTGAGAGTCCTGATGGATGGGAATATGTAGATAAGCCTCCATGAGATCCAAGGAAGCCAGGAATTCTCCTTTGAGTACAGCCGCTATGACCGAGCTGAGGGTTTCCGTCCTGAAGCGAAGCACCTTGAGTTTTGCATTGACCTTCTTTAAATCGAGTATCGGCCAAAACGAGCCCTCCTTTTTGGGGACCAGAAAATAAATGGAGTATCTCCCTTGATGGAGCTCCGTTCTGGGGACTGGTACTACCACACTTAACCGACATAACCGGTCTAGAGTCAGTTGTACCGCCACCCGCTTGACCGGATAGCTGCATGGGGAAATTAGAAAACGTTCCTGTACGGGACGAGCAAATTCTAAAATGTAACTGTTTCTTATCACATTGAGAACCCACTGGTCCTGAGTGACCTTGGCCCATCCATCGTAAAAGTGCCTTAAGCGACCTCCTATAATAGGAACTCGGAGTGGACCAGCCTGGCATCATTGGGTAGACTTACCTCCTGCTGAGGAGCCACCAGAGGATCCCCTAAAGGACCTTCTGGCTTCTCGAAAGGATTGTCCCCATGCTTGACCACGCGTAAATATTGTCTATGCGGTCCCGGCATACCACGGGTAGGCCGCGATCTTCTGTCGGACCGAAAACGAGACTGTGATTGAAAAAGCTTTTACCCTTAGGTTTATCCTCGAGTAACCTGAGGACTTTATTGTCTCCAAGAGACTGGATCAACTGCTCTAGATCCTCGCCAAGAAAGAGCTTATCTTTAAGAACGTAAGAACTTGCCATACTGGGTCAGACCAAGGGTCCATCAAGCCCAGCATCTTGTTTCCAACAGTGACCAATCCAGGCCAAAAGAACCTGGCCAGTACCCGAAAACTAGGTCTATTCCATGTTACTGTTGCAAGGATGCCAATTGTGCCTTAGAGGAAACATCCGCCACCCAATTGCGAAGCCAAAGCAGCCTTCGGGCGCCCACAGCTGATGCCATTACTCTGGCGGAAGTATGCACCAAATCATAGAGGACATCCGCACCGTAAGCCACAGCTGTTTCCACACACTCAGCCGTATCCGCGACCACAGCTGATTGAGACAAATTACCTTGAAGCTGATGTACCCACCGGAGACAAGCAAGCTGCAAGAAACTTGAACAAAGCACTTTACGCAAACCCAGGGACACCACCTCAAAAATCCTTTTAAAGTGTAACTCCAACTTATGATCTTGTACATCTTTTAAAGCGGCCAAACCAATAACCAGAATTGTGGTGTGCTTAGTCACAGCAGACACCGCCGCATCTACTTTCGTGAGAAAAAAATTCTAAATTCTGTTCTGGTAGAGGGTAAAGTTTCCCCATGGTTCTGCCAACCTTTAAACCAGAATCAGGAGTCCCCCCATTCCTCTTCTACTAACTTCCTAACTGACTTGTGGTAAGGGAAAGAAGTTGGAAGATCTCAGATGGCACCTAGTATCGGGTCCTTGCCGTCCAAATCCTGGTTCTTCTGAAGCATTTTAACCCCAAGAACCTGGTAAGCCAAGGGAAGCAAAATCTCTAGCTCTTCCCTTTTAAAAAGGCAGACCACCTTAGGATCCTCCGGCTCATGAATAAAAGAGACCGGGGCATCCACTTGACCTTCATTCTCAGTAGCCGGAATAACCGGAGCCACTAGGGGAGCTTGGCCAGACCCCGAATCAGTGCCACCAGGAGCTTTGATAGTGTCCTCTGGATCATCCACCCCAGCTGCATCACCCTGCGGGTGGAAAATCAAGCCCTGTGCTGAGGGAACCCTATTACCAGGCATAGGAGACCTCCTGGGACCCCCCGAAGGGCCCTCAGTGGAATCTGCGGCTGTGTATGCCTATATGGCCACTTTCTATCTAGCCATATAGGCATCATGAAGTAACAAACCAAACTCTGTGGAGAAAAGCCACCTTGCACCAAAACCAGCAAGGTCTGGTTGAAAAACAGGTAAACCCCTTCTAGCCCTCCCTACCCAACCTGGAACGGGCTGGAGACAGAGATGGAGGACCCTCCCTGACGCAGGAACTGCGGCGGCAAAATCCAAAATGGCTGCCGTTCCCATGTTGGCCGGGTGAGGTAAAAAAGAAGTTGCAGCCAGTCCAAAAGACAACGATACTCGATGCTGTTTAGTGGGAGAAGGAGCCACAGATGAACCCTCCCCACCGTCGGCACAGTTAGCGCATAACCCCAACCTATTAAGCCAGGAAGAATCAGAGCTGCATGAAAGGCATGCCCTGCCGTGAGCCATAAGGTAGCGATAAGATTAAAAGCCTTTCTCTGAAGGTACTCACCACGACAGAAGAAAAGGTCCCCAAACAAACAGCCAGAGCCCTACAAAAAGCTCCTACCTAAGGGGAGGAAGTCGCTCGCCTGTAGAGCAGTGCTCCGGTGCAAACACAGTTTTGTTTGTTTTGTTTTTTTAATTAGCTTTAGTTAAAAAAGTGAACAACTTGCCCTGAAAAATAGGCAAAAATAGCCAAAAATGTTTGTAAAAAATGTATTGTAAAGATCCTGCAGCACCGCCTCAGCGGCCTCGTGAAGGGAGGGATCTGGACAACCACATTTACACCTCACGGGTGCCCAGACCAAGCACACACAAGGGTACCAACCCCCGGTTCAGCTGCATCAATCGGACAGGGAAGAACCCTAAGGATTCTAAGAAAAAAATAAATAAATAAAAGAAACCCCCAGGAGGAAGGCTCAAAAGAAAAAAATTAGCTGAAAAAAATTAGTCAACTGCGGAATTTCAGGATTAACAGCCTCTGCCATCTGCTGGAGACAGAGAAATACTGACGAACTACAGGTGGCACAGTTGCTTAGATACGATGTCAGCGAGGTTTTTTTTCTCTGTCTCCATCTGCTGATAGGGGGAGATGAACCCAGGTGTCTGGACTGATCCAGGTACGTACAGGGAAAAAATATTTTCATGGTCCAAATTCTATCAGGTTCCAGGGCAAATACCACCAATAAAGTGGCAAAGCCCTCAATATCGACCTGAGAGTCCTGGAGCATGGCTGTTAAATTATCTAATACATTGGGTTGTATAGAAAGACTGCTGAATGGTACAGCAGAAGGTCTAAAAGAAACATAAAAAGCTTTAGTGATAGGTGGTATAGAATCACTTGGTACCTCAAGTACTTTCACATAAAATGTCCTAAGCATTTCAATAGGAGAGATAGTATTAGACGGGAAAACTAAGAATTCTCAAATTCAGGCTCCTTGAATTATTTTCTAAGGCTTCTAACCTTCGTTGATTAAATTATTGCCCTTTAATCAATGCAGTATCACATTTACTTAAGGTTTCACATTGCTTTTCCAAATGAGAAATACAATCTAAATTTCACTTGATAGCTGTATCATGCCCCCCAACCTGAGATTGAATGGAACCAACAACAGTAGAAATATTCTCAATTTTAGACCTGAGAGAAATTTCCAGTCCCTTGATAGCAGCAAAGTATTTCCATGGTAATCAGTGCAGGTCTCTCAGGAAGATTAAGAGAAATACTTGAAGAAAATACCTCCAGAGTATTAGAAGCAACAGATAGAACCTGAGGATCCAATGAAGCAGGTTCCCCCACCACAAGAGAAGCTTGTGAAGCACTTATAGGCTGAGACAAGTTCTCCTGCAAGCCTGATACAAGCACAGAGTCCAATCTAGGTGGTAAGTGGAGATCAGGGCTAAGGGAGGTGGAATTCCCTGACAAAGAAGCAGCAGGACCAGCCATGACAAGCTGAGATAGCCCAGATGGAGTACTGGTACGCAAAGGCTGCAAAAACCCATCAATGGTCAGCTGGGACAGCAAAGGGGGAGGAGCAGTGGGGTTGGGGGGGATAACATGAACAGTCCCCTTCTTCTTCCCCATACGGCCAGACAGATGAAGGAAGAAATAACGGAGAGGGAGAGGGAGAGAGGAACTTGCTTGAGGGAGTCTTCAGCGTGGGAAGCCACGAGAGATGTCCAAAGAATTCCACAGTTGGACACAGCTGCGCGCCCCTTTGGCGACGTGCCGGCGGCAGCTGCTCACCACTGCAGGCCCGATTTTAAAGGCCCATCCCAGTGTCCAGCAGAGATGACGTCAGGATGCCTCGGGCTCACCAGGAACTGGAGCCTCAACAGCGCAAGGTGGAACAGCACTCCGGGAAAACACAGGGTAGCTCTCCCTCGCCGATCAAGACCTCCTCACCTCTCTCCCCTCTCTGGAGTCCCGCGTCTATTTTTTTTTTTAAACTTCTGTTTGCATATGGCACAACACCCACTTCCCCATCCTCAATCTCTTCTCTTCACTCACCTCCACCCCCCCCCCCCACCTCTTGGCATCATTGACATCTCCTTCCCCTCTTCCCCCAGCATCAATCTCATACTTCTCTCCTGGTATCATCATCCTCTTCTCTCCCCTATCCCCACCACCACCACTGGCATCAGTACCATCACCTACCCTCACCCAATATTGCTTCCCTCTCCCTAGTCTCCTTTGTACTCAGGACAACCACAAACATGTTTTAACAAATATATTTGTGTCTGATTTGAACAAATAAAATAAATACCATATGAAACATAAATAAGAAAAGAGAGGCTGGGATGAAGAGGGGGGGGGGGGGGCGGGGATAAGGAGGATCATCACCAATGGGGATATGGTGGCTAGCTTGATGGAACCCGGGCCATGGCCACCAGTGATTGAGCTGCTGCCATAGCTCTTAGCAGCTCAATCATTTCCTGCTTACCATTCCTCAGGTCCACTAAGCTGGCTGCCATCTGAACCATTAGGCCCTCGAGGGCATCCAGACCGCAGGTCAACCGGACCTGGAGAGCCAGCACAGCATCCAGGCATGCCTGAATGGAAGAGGGTCTGCCTAGTTCCCATGGCCCTGCCCTGGAACTGGTGACCCGCTGCTGCCTCTGGCGAAAGCTAGTCGTCAATGGCGATGACCTCCTCGACCTCCATGTTGGGGGAAATGGGTGCTGGTGGGGGAGGTAGTGGTGGTGGTGTTTTTTCTGCTGGCGCCTCGGTGGTGAAGGTGGCAGTGCTGGTGGCATTGCCGCCTGTGCCTCAGCAGGAGATTGAGGAGGAGGAGGTGGTGGTGGTGGCACCTCACTGTCCTCCTCCTGTTCATCCTCAGATGTGCTGAGGGTGTCTGAAATGAGAAAAATCAAAGCGTTACTAAGATTCAGCGAAGGGAAAAGTATCCTGAAGGGCGGGCTGGAGGGAGTTATTTGTCAAGATTTATCAGTTGTACAGTTGATATAGGCTGATACAATTTCAGGCAAACCTTTAATAGCTGTGATTATTATTTATAATTTACATTATTAAACATATATAGCAACTAGCTTCCTACAATATAGTTTTCAGTGCACTTTACATAACCATTAAACTGTATTTACTTTTTGTCTCGGGTTTCCTACTTCGATGTGAAACCAACACACCCCCTCCTGCGGCCTATGCTGGGAGTGTAGAGCCTGGAGGTACTCCCGGTCTTCCCATCTGAGCCTCCGGGCCCTCTTCTGCAAAGCCTCCACCTGGAGGGTACCAAAAACAAAAAATTAAACTATGCAAGAAATTGATGTGTGGCCTGCAGCTCCCACTCTGTTCATTACACTTTAACTCTCCCTGCTGGTTGTACCAAAAAAGCATCAGCAATGAACAAATGTGATACAATTGGTCTATGCTAGGAAGCTTGATTTTCCATACTATTATTATTATTAGCCCCTGAACAATTTTGAAGTTCCTGGTGCAAAAGGACAACTTCCTGGAGCAAAAGTTCTTAAACCACAATTGGCCATATTCACATAAAAAAATCTGCAGACCTATGTCAAACATTGGTGACCATGCAGCAGCCATCAATAAAAAACAAAAGAGGAATGGACCCTATTATTAACTTTCCCACCTCCCAACTTACTTCTCTGGTGAAGGAAGCCTGGGCATTAAAGCTCACCCTGAGCGCCAGCCAGGCCTCATCTGCCCGCTCCTGGTAGTGCGCAGGGCAAAAATAGCTGGACGTCACCCTCTAAACTCGGCAGCCTTCTGCGTGGCATTTTGTATGATATTGCTGAAGGTACCAAACAAAATGGAGGTCTGAGCATGGATGTGGGGGACGGATGTCCACGATCATGTGCACAAAAAACCGCTTCCATGTGCACGTCCATTATCTACGTCACAGCCATAAACGGATGCCCAAGGCTGCAAGGCCTGTTAACTGACACCCAAGTCCCATGCCTTGCAGGGACATCTGGACCGTGCACATCCACAAAAGCCTTTTTTCCATGCATGCCCATAACTTGGATGTCCCTGCAAGGCGATGGACTTGGGTGCTCATTCTGGACGTCTGAAGTGCCCATAATGGAAGCCCAAGGCCTTGGCATTTCCAAGGCATGCATGCTTTGGGCATCCATGAAGGGTTTGTGCGACGTAAATAACGGACACCAATTCTGGATGTTTGAAGGGCCCATAATGAATGCCCAAGGCTATGGCCTTTTCAAGGTGTCCATGATGTCCCACCACACATAACAGATTCTCAAGTAAAGTGATAGGCTGCAAGGAGAGGGATGCTGATGCAGGGACCTTGTGAGAGGGTAAGTGGAAGCACACCTGCTATGGTGAGAGTTGATGATAGCCCAAGAGTACACCTGCCAGGTTGACACATGGCAGCAATGAGGGTAGGAGGTATCAGGAGCAAGGGATGATCACACTTGCAAGGATGTTAATGACATATCACAGGTACATTATTAAAGAGAACACAGTCAGTTAAGGAAATTCACACAATTTATTGGCACAATTTGAAAAAAATTGTATATAACACATCTAAGTAATGTTGGTTTACGGATCGATTTGTTGTCCTCCGATTATAGCTCCTGAAATAAAACACAAAACAGGATTTAGATTTTGCACCCCAGTGATGGGAGTTGGTGAGAGGCCGAAGGGGTGGTGTGTTAGGAGTAGGTGGGAGATTGTTCGATGGATGCCCATGTTTGTGAGGTTGTTAAGGTAGGGATCCTAGCTACATAAGATTACAGGACAAACTCCAATCACGATATGCAATGAATCTACTCTTATAATAAGAAAATTATAAAAAGATTTTGCATAAGCATTTTGTTGAATCAAGATTGGATCAATATCCTGAAAAGGGGTAACTTACACAAGAAAAAGTCAGCAATGATCCTTCGGCGAACATCGGAGCCCCTCACTGTGTTGTGCTGGTTGAAGAGGTAGATCTGGCGGCAAGTGTTCTGCGACCTCTACATCTAAGTCAAAGCACAAACAAATGTTATGGAGCATGCAGCAGGCTATAATAATGCTCGCCTACTTTTCTGCACTGTACTGCAGGGCTCCACTGGAGCGGTCCAAACATCTGAATCTGCTTTGAGTACACCGAAAGTCCACTCTATCATATTTCTTGTGCTAGCATGAGCCTCGTTATGGTGTATTTTGGCCACACTGCATGGGGGACAGGAACGGAGTTAGCAACCACTGCGTACAGCCATAGCCGCCATCACCTATAAAAGGGGTAAGCAAGATTATATAAAAAAAACACTAGAGAGACAACACCAAGCACATATACGAATCCATATGGCATATACATATACTCATTTTAAAACCCAACCAACTTAACACTATGGTCGTTAACAAATACTTTCATAAATTAACTCAATACATTTTTTTTTTATTATGGCAAGGTTCTCAAGCCGGGCACCGCATGTCTCCATCCCACCTGGCTATCTAGGACCCTGCCCGTAGCAAATGTTTCTTACCGAGCAACCAGCCAACACCGTATCTCTCCTGCGGGAAATGGCTTCCAAGCAATGAATGTGCTAGAATGAGGAATCCTGGCAGTTCCCAAAAAACCTTGCCACTACATAAAAGATTTGAAGGTGCGCATCACATACAATTTGCACATTCATCAAATGGAATTGCTTGCGGTTACGTAACAAACTCTCCTGTTCCGACTTCGGAGTCAATGCAAAATGTGTGCAGTCTATTGTGCCTAACACATTCGGCATCCCAGCAACTGCCATGAACCCACAGCGGATCTCCTGAAGTTGCGCTGGGTCCTCTGGAAACTCTATGTACTTCTTCATCCGCTCCATCATCGCCCTCAAAACCTGTGCGAAGTGCTAGGAGACCAAGGACTGATTCATCCCTGTAATGATACCAACCAGATTTTGAAAACTTCCTGTGACAAAATAATGTAAAGCACACAGAAGTTTCGTCAACCCAGGCACAGCATGCTTATGATAGGCCACTCGGTCAAGGTCACTGCACAGGTCCTCATAAAGGGTTAGAACTGCCCACGAGCTGAGCTGGTATCTTCGCACCACATCATGCTCAGGCAACCCAAGGAGGGTTGTCTATGGGCGAATGTTACGCTGCCAGCATGGTCTACGGCTGGCTCTGGCCTGAATAAAAAACAAAAGCACATAAGAATATAAGGCATACCATACTGGGTCCCACCAAGCGTCCATCAAGCACAGCATTGGCCTATCCAAGTCACAACTATTTCACAATTCAAGATAGCATGTATCTAGGAATAACTACTGTCCATTAATCGATGGAAGGACAAAGGAACAGGCCACATAACCAGCATAAATTGATTGAACATCCATGTACAGCCCCATGGGGACACACTTCCCGGATGATGGTTGCCTCCCTTTATGGACACCCTGGATTTGGCCATGGGTGTTCATTAAAGGCCCTTCAGATGTTCAAAATGGGCGTCTGTTAGCTATGATGCATGGACCCTTCACAGACGCCCAAAGCATGCACACCTTGGAAAGGCCAAGCCTTGGGGGTCCATTATGGGCCCTTCAGACATCCTGAATGCGCGTCCGTTATCTATGTCGCAATGACCCTTCATGGACACTCATAAAAGACACCCAAATCTTTAATCAGCTATTTGCTTATCTGTTCTTGTACTGCCACCGGGTTTTCTTGACTTTCGTACACCTGGCATTCCTTATTCTTGTTTGCACACAGAGAAAGGTCAGCAGGACAAAAAAGTGCAGAAAATCCATTTGATATGGTAGGAATCACACAAAAGCTTTCCCGATACATCAGCTATCAATAGTGCCACCACACTAATGCCAGGGACAGGTAGGCGTTACATTTTACACATAAAAAAACTTGTTATGCACGCACTAGTTTTGGGCGTGTTACTGGATCGGGGGTACTAGCTAATCTAGTCATTTACATGAAATTTACATGTGATTGGCGCTATTACCTATGCGTTAGCACACGTGTTGTGGACGCGCTAATGCATTTATTGTATAAGGCGTCCATTTACTGCATCAAAAATGTGTCCAAAGCACATAGAATTGCATGCTGACCGGAACACCTGATATTTCATCATCCTGACTGGTAGGAAAACCAACTTCCAGTTCTATTGCTTTTATTTGGTATAAGGCTAACAACAACAGATCAGGGCCAGTGCTTCCATCAGGCAAGCTAGGCAGTAGCCTAGAATGCCAAAATGTTGGGAGTGACAATATCCCACCAGTATGAAGACCAGAGATGGAAAGTTAATACTGCAAAGGGAGCACTGTGCTAGACTGACACCAATAGGTAAGCTATATGAAAACCAAGGTTCATCTAGGGCTCCAAATACTGTTGCATCTCTCTAAATTCTCGCCGCACACTTAAAAAAAAAAGCTGAATTTCTTATAGGATTTTCTACCTTTTATCAGATCAACATGAGACTAATGCAGAGTATGAACTTTTGAGACCACATTTTACCAAGGAATCTACCTGGTTCTGATCGGAAAGCTCGTGTACATTTGGTTTGTTTTTTTTTAATAAAATTGTACGGTTTGTGCTTAATCACACATTACTTCATCTGATGAAGAGAGTGCGGCTCTCAAGACAAATCAGAAATATATCCAATCCAATGAAAAATTATCAACTATTTGTCGACCGTTATTTCAACATGTCTGGAGATGTCTTACGTTGGCCCAATGAGGAGCAAAGAACACACCACACGCTTACACAATAAATGTAAGGAGCATAGCGGAAAACGGCTCCCCACTTCCTGTTGGAGCGTTTTCTGCTCCGGTCTCTTACTGCACGTCACAGGCGCAGGACACCCAGCTAGGGGTGGCACGTGAGCTCCTTGCTGCTCGTCTCCACCTCCCTCTTAACCCTGGCTCGCGGTCCTCACTGTAAAGCCGCGGGGCGGGATTACCTAAAACCCCCACCCCCTTCTCTTAGGTCAGTCAGCTGACTCGCGGGCGCGGGGAAGGTACCAGGCGCAGGCGTGTTTTCATTTCTGTGGCAGAGGAAAGATGGCGGCCTCCAGCGCGAGCCACTGAGGCACGGGAAGCGGGTGAACCGAGCGCGAGCTCCGAAGGGCGGTGGGCTGCCGGCGTCATCCGCCCTCTGTCGCCCGGCGGCCACCGCTAGTCGTAACTGCGTCATCATTCTTGTTATCACGCCTCTGTTTCCCCCTTCCCATTCCGCTGGGAGGGGACGGCGCCCCAGGGACGGGGAAAGCGAAAGAGAGAGTGAGAGGTGCCCACGGGTCCGGGACAGAGGCGGGAGCCCAGCGCAGGTAAGGATGCTTTCTGACAGGCACGCGCGCTCCGCCTGGCTTGGTTTCCTGTCCTGAAGCTCAGGGAGGACTCCGGGCGGGGGGGTCTCATCCCCATCCCTCACTGCCGTTTTCCAGGAAGTATTATCAGTGTCTTATCTCCTCCCCTACGTTTAGGGACTGTAAAGCGGACAGGGATTTGTTAGCGTTTCTTATTATGTTTCTCTTTTCCCTCGCTCAAGGTGTAGTGGTTTTGTGCAATATTTCTGCCCTTTCTTCCCAGCCTGGGTTCAGCGCTTTACGTGTTGTGGCTAATGGGGCTGGCACCTGAGCCCTCCCTTCGCCATCCCGTTTGTTATCGAGCGCAGATAGCTGACCGCTCCTTGACCCCCCCCCTTTTTTTTTTTTCTGCGAGAGCAGAATCTATTTTCCAGGGACCCAAGAACAGTTGGGTGTTTCCTGTTGATATCGAGACTGAGAGGTGTTGGGTGTAAGGGGCCATAGGGCTTTACAGCAGATTCACACCAAGCAATTCCGGGAAAGTTTCAACCACCTTAATTAAAGTCGCCCGAAACTTCAGACGTGGAAAGCAGAGCAGTAATCTACAGGTTTACAAAACATATCAAAGCAATAGCATCATAGGGTTACTATGAATGTTTTTCTTATATTTGTACCTGCCTACCCAAAAAGCTGTAGGTGGACTATTACAAAAATAACATAAAAATATAAACTCATAAAGATCCTACAAGTAATCAACCTGAATGAACATGAGTTTAGTTTGTGGCAAAACTAGATTTTGGTTTGGATTTCATTTGATCTTTTTTTTTTTTCTCTGTTGTGAAGTTTTTTCAAACTCAAAATTGGGTTTGGAACTATTAAAAAAAATGGAAAATCACTAGTGATATGTAATAAGAACTGAGAGCTCACTTTGAGATATACATTTAAGAACTTGAGGAATATGTTACTGATGGTTTCAGTCACAAATGTTGCCTTGAATCAGTAATTCTTAAATTCTCGTAAGTTACTTAAGCGCTAAACCAAATAGTGAAAGATCTTTCTAACTATCAGGTCGATACAGTAACATTGAGTTAAAGATTCCCCGTCTGTAACGTGCTGGGAGCGCACAATACAGACGAGTAAGGCCATTCAGCGATACAATCTCCAGTTTCACGCGTCCTTAGCGCTTCCTAAACCCTTTCCGCACCCAGCATGTAAATGAACGAAAAAGCTGTATAATGAAGGAATTAGCTAGTCCACTGCGATACTGTAACGGGCGCTAATATTATCTCCTCCGTAACCCGCTGTTCTGCCGCGGCCTTAACCTGCTAGTTTACCGCCTCCCCCTAGTAGGAGTTAGTGTAGTGTAGTGTAAAAACATTGCTTACCCGCCCTGGTCCCGTCCGGTCCCCTCCTCCCGAAGCAAAAAAAAAACAAACGAAAAAGTAGCAAGGCTCGGGCCTGCTACGGTAAGTGTAAAAAGTGTAAAAAACAAAAAACCTGGGTGCGCTGGTACCTGTCATTTCAAATGACATTTGAAATGACAGGCACCAGGAAGTGTAAAAAAGTGTAAAAAACAAAAAACCTGTGTGTTATATAAAAAAATAAAAAAATGTTAAATACCTGTCGGAGGGCCGTGGGTCCAGGCGGCCGGTGGGCGGCGGGCAGCCATCAGCGGCATCCGGTAGTCCCTTCTCCCGATTTCGCACGGGCGGGTCGGCAGCGGGGGGGGGGGGGCAGGCAGCCATCAGCGGCATCCGGTAGTCCCTTCTCCTGATTTCGCACGGGCGGGTCGGGCGGCAGCAGGATCCGGGAGCGGCGGGTAGGCAGCAGCGGGGTCCGGGGGGCAGCGGCAGCAGGATCCAGCGTGTTCGATCGGGCAGGCAGGTAGGTGGCAAAATAAAGATGGCCGCCTGCACGGGAAAAGCGTGCAATTGGCCGCTGAAGACGTGATGTCACACCCCGTGACGCCAAACGTCGTGACGTCACGTCTTCAGCGGCCAATTGCACGCTTTTCCCGTGCAGGCCGCCATCTTTATTTTGCCACCTACCTGCCTGCCCGATCGAACACGCTGGATCCTGCTGCCGCTGCCCCCCCGGACCCCGCTGCTGCCTACCCGCCGCTCCAGGATCCTGCTGCCCCCCCCCGCTGCCGACCCGCCCGTGCGAAATCGGGAGAAGGGACTACCGGATGCCGCTGATGGCTGCCCGCCCCCCCCCCCCCCCCAGCTGCCGACCCGCCCGTGCGAAATCGGGAGAAGGGACTACCGGATGCCGCTGATGGCTGCCTGCCCCCCCCCCCCCCGCTGCCGACCCGCCCGTGCGAAATCGGGAGAAGGGACTACCGGATGCCGCTGATGGCTGCCCGCTGCCCACCGGCCGCCTGGACCCACGGCCCTCCGACAGGTATTTAACATTTTTTTTATATAACACACAGGTTTTTTGTTTTTTACACTTTTTTACACTTCCTGGTGCCTGTCATTTGAAATGACAGGTACCAGCGCACCCAGGTTACTGTATAGGCGCTGTTACAGCGCCTATACAGTAAAATGGGTTGCGCGGGCATAACCCTTACCTAACGCTTCACAGCCGCGGCATGCATTTGCATGCGATTAGAGGAGAGTATCGGGGAGTTAGTGAAGAGAACTGTGCGTGCGGGGAGGAAGGGTGCGCCTGATACTGCCGCCCTGTTTTTACCGCGGCCTTACTGTATCGAGCCGTTTAAAAGTTAAGATTTTGAGCTAGTTTGGTCTCTACAGATGTCAAAAGCTTAATGCTGTGAAGGAGGTAGTGGAAGCCTCAGAAATTGCTACTGGCCTGAGAGAATGTGTTGAAAATGTGTATGCCAACAGTACTTTACAACAAGAAATATTCTTTGTCATTTCTGATGCTCTTTGTCCCAGACTAATGGCTGTAAGCTAAAACTCAGCATTAAATATGTTGGAAGTCTCTATTGTTATCCTTGATTTATTTATTTATTTAGCTTTTTTTTTTTTTTTTTTTTTTTTATATACCGACGTTCAAATGGATATCACATCGGTTTACATAATAACAGGGGTAACAAATAACAACAGTTGGAAGGAAAATAATAGTTACATCTAACAGGGGAATTCAAAAGGAACGGGATAGAGAGCGGAGTGGTCAGAGGGACCTAGAATGAGGAAGATAGATACAGAGTTTAGGGGAGATTAAAAATTAAAGTTAAGAGAACGCAACTATATTACATTACAGCAACATTATAATGCGGTACAGTAGCAGTGTATTGTATAACATTATCCATAGGTATATTACATTATATTACATTACAATTACAGTCTTTATTACAGAGCTAAGTGGTCCAGGGAATGCTAAGATTAAGTAAATGTCTGTTTGAACAGCAGGTTTTCAACTTTTTTTTGAAGGTTGTTGTGCAATGCTCTAGGGGTAGGTCGGGAGGCATCGAATTCCATAGTTATGGTCCTGCTATGGAAAAGGCTCTTTCTCGGGTGGAGGCGAGCTGTGAGAGTTTGTAAGAAGGGGTTGACAGAGTTCCTAAATAGGCGGATCTGGTTGGTCTTTTGGGGGAGTGATATTGGAGTGAACCATTTAGCCAAAGCATCTCTTTATTGTGTAGGGTTTTATGTTTTGATGTTGACAAACTTGATTTTCTCATTGACTGTAATCTGTTAGCGTAATGAACCCCTAAGTTTGTTCAAGCATTCATTTTAGTTGTGTTCTTTAAATCTGAAAATAATAAGCATACCTTAATATTGCTTCACTTATCTGAAAAATTTTCCATCTGCATTATTTTTTAAAGAAGGCCAATGGTGAGCTGCCACACTGTTTCCACAAGTCATATGGGTTCAAGGAGGAGAATACTGAGTTGATCCTATAACCACAGTGGTCAGAGTGCAACAGAATGTCTGTCATATATTCACTAATGGTATTCCAAATAGTAAATATATGACAGAATGTTGCCTATTTGTCTGAAATTGGTTTGAAAGATAATGTTAGCACATTATCTTTGTGTAAACAGATTACCATGAATATTTTAATTTGACTGCTTGTCATCTCTAACCTTAAAAAAAAAATTGCAATGTATGTACAAATTAAAGAAATTCTTATCTTTTATATAGATGTTTACCTCCTAGCAGACTAGGGCAGATTTAACCCAATGCATCTTGCAAATGTTGGAGAGGTTGTGATGTTCCTAAAAATACAGTCCTATTGGTTAGGTTTAGTAATCCTGGGGAAACAGCTGTTGCTGATCGTTTTACTATCCTATTGGGTCTGGCGCCACATTACTTTTGTCGACTGGACACAAGGTCCAGTTGACCTCCCGTAATATAGCCAGCCAGGACTTCACTCGCTCACAGCCGTCCTTTTACAATTTAAACAAAACGTAGACAACAAGTTGGGGTTTAACAGGGCCACAGCTTTAATACAAACACATGGGATACCCCTACCCAGCAATTAACATTATGCAACCAATAACCATCCGCCACCACCCAGCAAGATGGTCAGCACCAGCCGCCTGGCTAGTAGTTCCAAGCCTTACACAGTTCCTACCCCCGCCACCTCCCAGCAAGGAGCCCGTACTAGACAACTACAATATGTAACAGGAATGAAGCTTAACACATAGAAAAATATGAACTGTGGAGGCTTTGGGCCATCTGCCATAGACACAGATGTGAAATATCCTGTGACCCCCCCCCCCCTCCCCAAAGATGCGGCCCTAGTTAATGAGGAAGCAACTCCTCCAAAGCCTCTTGAATTGAATTAAGGAAGAGGTCTAAACCTATAAATGATAGATGGACCCTGTCCCTTCCAAAAAGCCCCTGCTCCCCTCCCCAGAACCATTTATACCGTATATGACGACCGCCCAAAAGCACTAACCAGGAGCCAATTTGCTGGTTAGCTTTTGCCCTACTCCTGTGCCAGATTATTTTATCCAATTCAGCAGGCCTTGCTATAATGTCTGACCAACATATGACAGCTGAAGGGAACAATATAGACACCAGCATAAGGTCCTTTCGGACCATGCTGATAAATTTATGACCGGACATTTTACCCCAATCGTTATCCCCCAGATGAATCACCAACACCTGAGGCTGACCAAACTGTTCCTGTCCCTGCCGCAAGCAGGGGATCAACTTATCCCATACCATTCCCCTACGCCCCAACCAGCAGACCCGTACCCCCCGATGATGCAAGTCCAAATGAGGCCCATAAGAGCGTCCACAGGCGTGCTTATGTGCCCAAAAGTTGTATGAATGTCCGACAATCCAAGCAGATTTCTCAGCAAAAAAGAAAGAGAAGACAATTAGTCACTGCACATAATTACACAGGCCAGGGACGGACGTAGCCCTCATATGCATCGGACCTCCACCTGCCAATCCTCTGGATCAACCCCCCCAGGCAAACCGTCTGAAGCCGCCGATGTCGCCGCACCAATCCGAAATGAGTGATTCCAAAACGGCAAACATCCAGACCGACAGCCGCTAAAGTAGAGCGAAGAATTATTTCAAACTGGTACTTGGTTAAAGGCCGTAGGTCCACATGGACCAAAAACTGGGTGGAACTGGAAGCCCAAATCCAAGAGAACTGTAACGCGTTAGCCACTGGACAAGAACGCAAGCCCGGAACTGCCTGTAATACTACTAAAAGCCCCTTGCCCCATTGGTCAGTCTTTGACTTGGGTATACACAAGACCACCGACGTATTAGAGACAACATGCTTTGCCAGTAAACCAGGATATTACAACCATGTGGCAGACCTGGCTACCAATTCGTTGACCCTGAATGCTCCAAAGAAGGCAAACACGAACACCACCCGAAAAAAGGACTGTTTCGCACTGCGATGAACAGACACTTGGCAAGGTGTCCCATAATTTTTACAGAATATCATGGGTAATAGGCAGGTGCTTGTCAACACTCCGTCCAGATTCCTTAGCCCAACCGACCAACAGCTGCCGAACAACAAACCGACCGATCGGAAAACCCCAACCGTGGGCCCGCATGAAAAAGGAAAACCATGTGAGCTGCCTACTCACTGCTGCCTTGGAGCAACCCTCAATTCTAGCCTTTTCTAAAAAAAAACAAACAAAAAACCCCCCCCACAATAAGAACACGTCAGAAACGGGACCCCACGACCATCCCAATGAAAACAGAAAGACATCACCCTACAGGCGCCGACTACGTAACCTTTCTAAGTGGTAGGAGTTAATGATGCTCGCAGCAACTTCCAGGCTTCAGGGAACCAAATTTCCAGAGGAAAATTCTGCGTCGGGGGAGGGGGGCAAGCTTTTGAAACAACTCCCACTTGGAACGAGAGAGAGTCAACCACACCATTAGCGACACCAGGAATGCGACGGGCCCATATAGTCACATTTAATGACATACATTAGATAATAAGTTCCCTCAGCAGTTCGGATATCTGAAGGCACTTCGCCGCTCTTTTATTAATAAGAGCCACCACGCCCAGGTTGTCACACCAGAAAACAACCCTCTTACCTTGCAAACGCGAGACCCATATGTTGGTTAGTCAGGGTGCGTCGCACGGTGCAACGGTGCAGGGCGCGTCTCGAGGCGCATCTCACGGAGCACTGCCGCCTAGGATACTTCAGGGTGAAGATAAGAGGCAAAATGCTTCGGATGCTCCTTCAGGGAGAGCTGCTTAGCTATCGGGGTCATCCCAACACACTATCCAAAAAAGACATGTGCACCATCATCGTCATGCTACGGCGAAGCGTGCAAAACATCATGACCCACCTATAGCTTCACCTCTCTCCTCTTTCCAGGGGGCATCTCATCAGGAGCACCATGTGAAGAAAAGGGCCAAGGCAAAACATCTCCAAATGCCCTCTTCACCAGGTACCAATTCTGATGTGGATATACTTTCTTCAGAGGGGGAGAGTTCTCAATCTAATTGGTCCTCTTCCTTGAGATCTCAACCAAGTCGCCCTTCTCAAGATTTCCCTCTGGAGGCACCACCTCCTCTTTCAGAACCATTTCACACGCCTTCACATCATACTTTGGCTTCAAAGGCGATGTCTCAAATTTCTCTTGCTTTGTCGTCATTTTTTCAGGATCTTGATGAGCTTACACCCAAGGGACCCGGGTTCTCAATCTCCAATTTCTACTCCACATATCCCAACAGTTCCACCACCACCAAAGCAAAGAGAAAAATCAATTCCAGATTCCGATTGGCCAGACTCTCCTTACTCACAATGGTCCACGGCTTCCCCTTCGTCATCTACGGGTTTCCTATCAGACCCACCGGAAGATCTTCCTGAACCATATTCTCCTCCCGAGGATCTATCCTATGCTAAGTTTATTGAGAAAGTAGATTCTTTGTTAAATATTGAAACGGGAAAACTTCCTGATCCTAGGGCAGAGGTTCTCGGCATCATAAAAATTTTTGAAATGCCTCCTGAGCCAACTACATTACCACCACATGCGGTGTTGGATGCTGTTTTACACAAAATGTGGGAGAAACCTTTTTCTACCTTGGCAGCTTCAAGAAAAACGGATTTAAATTACAGGATGAGAAATTCCACAATATGACTCCACCCAGTTACCTCACAATTCGATAGTGGTTGAATCGGCACTCGTAAAGGCAAAGAGATCGAAACTGCATGCAAATTCACCCCCAGGGAAAGATCACAAGTCCTTGGATGACTTTGGTCGTAAAGTCTATCACTCTTCCATGCTGTCCACAAAAATACAGCACCATCAGTTTTGTCATACAGTATCTCTTCGAATGCTTGCAGAGATTACGTCCAGTATGTATGGCAGAAGATAATTCTTTACCACAACCATTCACAGATATGGAGGAGGGGCTCAGACACTGCGTTCTGTTTACGAGTCTTTTGAGTCATCGGCTCGTTCCTCAGCGACAGCAATAGCGGCTTGTCGAATAGCTTGGTTAAGAGCTAGTTCCATAAGGGACGATGTCCATGACAAACTTGTCGATATTCCTTGTTTGGGGGACAATCTCTTTGGTTCCAAGTTTGGGAAAACAGTAACTCTTCTCAAGGAGCAGAATACAGCCGTGCAATCTCTGACTTCTTCAGATCCACATTCTTCCGCTAAACGTTTTTATCCTTCATATCAATGAAGACCTTACGGAAGAACCCCCTTTAGACCCTACAACACATACAGATCTCAGTATTACCAACATCAACGTTTTCAACAACAACCACAGGCGTCTCGTGGCCGATCCCCGCCAACCACATCCGCCAAAACCAACTCTGGCAGCACCTCCAAAACAGACTCAGTCTTTTTGAGTTACCCAGAGCCACCTTCACCCCACAACATAGGAGGATGCCTTCAACATTTTTATCCCAACTGGGAAAGCATTACTTCGGATCGCTGGGTGCTAAACATCATAAAGGAGGGTTACCGATTAAATCTGTTGACTCTGCCCACACTTCCACAAATTTCCTCTCTCAACACCATATCAACTTATGCAGCAGATCTACAAGAACAATTAGTCAGTCTGCAAACGCACAGATCCATCCGAATTCTCCACAATTCGTTACTGAATCAGGGATTTTACTCCCCATATTTTCTCATTCCAAAAAAATCAGGAGGACTTTGACCCATCTTAGATTTAAGAAATCTCAACAAACACATTTTAAAAAGAGAAATACAAGATGACATCTCTCAAGAGTATTCTACCCCTCCTGCAACCCAACGACTGGCTATGTTCCATAGACCTGAAGGATGCTTATTCCCATATACCCATGCACCTTTCCTCCTGGCAATACCTTTGTTTCCAAGTTCAGAACATCCATTACCAGTTCAAAGTACTACCCTTTGGCCTTTCCTCAGCCCCGAGGATGTTCACAAAATGCTTAGCGGTGGTGGTGGCGGCTCATCTCTGACAGCTCTTGATACATATTTTTCCCTATCTCGACGACTGGCTGTTAGTAGCCTCAGATTTGACTACCTTAAAGACTCATACATTTCAAACAATCAATTGTCTTCAGAAACTGGGATTCATAATCAATTACGAAAAATCCCATCTTCAACCTACTCAAGTTCTACAGTTCATTGGAGCCCTTATAAACATGATTCATCAGAGGGCGTACCTCCCACAAGACAGGATACAAATTCTGTCTTCTCTGGAACAATGTCTGTTCACCCAATCACAGGCATCGGCACGACAGGTTCTTCAACTGTTGGGTCATATGGCAGCTGCCATACATGTAGTCCCATATATAAGACTCCACATGCGTCGCCTACAATGGAGTCTCAAGAACCAGTGGTCACAGTTCTGGCAACCACTATCAACCAGAGTATACCTCACCAGTCAAATGCGAACAGACATTCAACGGTGGATGAATATCAACCACCTGCACTCAGGAGCACCGTTTCAGCGACCTCCTTATCAAGTCACTCTCACTACAGATGCTTCACGGAAGTGCTGGGGAGCCCATCTAAACACCTTAAAGACTCAGGGCCGTTGGTCTCTACGGGAGTCCAATTTTCAAATCAACCTCCTCGAGCCATTTGGAAAGCACTTCAAACCTTCTCGGACCAACTTCGGGGAAAACATATCATGGTGTACACCGACAACCAAGTAGCCATGTTTTATATAAAAAAAGGAGGAGGGTCAGGTTCCTGGATCCTCTGTCGAGAAACGCTTCGCATACTGACATAGGCAGTATCCAACCAAGTATCGATTCAAGCCACTTACCTCCCTGGTCTTGACAATGTAACAGCGGATTGCCTCAGCAGAATTTTCCATCCACATGAATGGACACTGAACCGGGATGTAGTGGCCAACATATTCCATCAGTGGGGATTTCCAACAATAGATCTGTTCGCCACAAAGAGCAAGCGACAAACTCAGACATTTTGCTAAATCTACCACAGCAAACTCCGTTACGCTCCAGATGCTTTCCTCATTCCATGGACGGAGGGACTACTTTACGCTTACCCTCCCATTCCACTAATTTCCAGAACAATATAAAAATGCATCAAGGATGCAGTGGACATGATACTCATTGCCCCATCTTGGCCGAGGCAACCATGGTATCCGTATCTCAAGCGACTATCCATTCGCCCTCTGATTTTACTAGAAGACCATCCCCAACTTCTGACGCAGGAGGGGGGATCCCTTCTTCATCCAAAGCATCAATCCCTCCACCTGACCGCGTGGAGATTGAAAGGCACGTATTAAATTATCTGGGGCTCTCATCACACCTTGAAGATGTTCTCATTGAATCCAGAAAGCTGTCCACTAGGCGTAACTACGTAGGGAAATGGCGCAGGTATGCAGAATGGTGCAGACCAAAGAACCTAGATCCTTTCTCTACTAAGATAACACATCTCCTTGAATACCTGCATACTCTCTTCACAGCGGGTCTCGCCTACGCCTCAGTGAGAGTACATGTTAGCGCAATAGCAGTTTTTCATAATACTCAAAACGGGCTACCTATTTCCAACCACCCTTTAATCTCCAGATTCTTGCGTGGTATTCTACATCTACGGCCACTGGTTTCAAAACCACCGGTACCATGGAATCTCAATATAGTACTGGAACAACTAATGTTCCCTCCTTTCGAACCTATTGACAACTGTCATATCAAATACCTCACTTGGAAAACAGTGTTCTTAGTAGCAGTAACATCAGCAAGGAGAGTAAGCGAATTGCAAGCACTAGTTCACTACTCCCCGTATTTACAATTTTTTCATGACAAAGTCTTCGTCCTCATCCCACCTTCCTTCCAAAAGTGGTATTGGCATTCATATCAACCAGACCATTACTCTACCGATCTTCAAGCCAAAACCTCGTCAGAACGACAGAGAGAAACTTCTCCACACCTTAGACTGTAAAAGAGCGTTGGCCTATTACAAACAAAGAACTCATTCGGAATCCAGCCCATCTCAATTATTCCTCTCTCTTAACCCAAATTCTCCTAACCAACCAGTCACCAAGAGGACTTTGGCTAGTTGGCTGTCCCAATGTGTTACATTTTGCTACAGTAAGCGTAATCTACCACAACAAACGAAGCCTAAGGCACACCAAATCAGAGCAACTGCAACATCAGTCGCCCATTACAGGAACGTTTCATTAATATACATTTGCAAAGCGGCAACTTGTTCTTCTTTACATACTTTTACTGTACACTACTGCTTACAACAGCAAAACTCTTCTGATGCGGCCATGGGCTCCGCAATCCTGTCAACCATGACAAAAAGATAAGACTGTCTACAGTACAAGCTGGTCTATGGGTGGGCATCCTAACCTACAAGAAAAACATCGACGCCACCTGGTACCTTGGGACTCCCAGACAGCCTGCTATCACTGGGGAAAAAGCAAGTTTGCTTACCGTAAACGGTGTTTCCGTAGATAGTATGAATTAGCCATGCGATCCCTCCCTCCTCCCTAGACAGTCTATACATATGCACTGAATACACTTATTTTCTTTCTATATTTTTCTCGCTTTGAAACAAGAGACTGAGGTAAATGATACAATCTCGCGGGAAACTCACTGCGCAGAAGCACAGAGTTCAAAACTTTGAACTCTAGGAGAAGCTCCGCCTGCCGATCGCGCAACGACGCTCCCAGACAGCATGGCTAATTCATCCTGCTATCTACGGAAACACAGTTTACGGTAAGCAAACTTGCTTTTACCTCCTAGCAGACTTGGGCAGGTTTAACCCAATGTATCTCACAAATGTTGGAGAGGTTGTGATGAGGTTTAATGTTCCTAAAAATACAGTCCTATTGGTTAGATTTAGTAATCCTGGGGAAACAGCTTTTACTATTCTATTGGAACTTTTGGGATCCAGGAATGTTAAATGATTCAATTAACCTATATATTTGTGGCAGCTAGATGCTTGGAGGTCTCATCATGGTAAAAAAAACAGAAACTCAATTGATGTATGGTTTTCAAAATCCTGGCTGTTGGGCCTCTGTGAAGATAACATTTGCTAAACTACCAAGAAAAGACAAATATAACAAAATCTGGTTGTCATTTATGTGTGTAACCCTTACTTGTGTGTCCTTGGGACTTAAAACACACCCCAATCTAATTTATTTCTTCGGGTCTGCTTCGGCTAGCTGACTTGTCCCCAGCTTAACTCTCAATCCCTAGGGGGCATTCTTTTTAGGTAGGGAAGCTATCACTTATGGCCCAGTCGATGAAAAGAGGTTGCTAGTGTGGGTATACTGTAGTGGTGCTTCCCATGAGAGGTGGAAGAACTAAACAGGGCCAGGACTGGGTGTAAAATAATAGTTTACTGATTCATAAAGTTAAAGTCCATTTGTCCAAAAAGTGAGTGTATATCTGACTGATACAGGACTTCTTATGGGTAGGTAGGTGTGCTTTGTTATAGACATCTGGGTGTAGAGCCCATGGCGATTTTTAAATGTTCATACTCTCCCAGCAGCTGTCAAGTGGAATTCTAGTGAGAGGGTTCCCCCTGCATTGCAAAAATCCTATCTTTAGACATCCTCTTCCCCTTGGACACCCAGCCTGTCCTTGGTCCCTTGATGTTCAGAGATCCGGATGGAATCTCCTTATCTTGTTCTTTCTTTCTTTGGATCAGCTGTTCCTTTTTTCCTTAGCTGTTACTTCTGTGATTTCTCTTGTGGAAAAATCAGGGGATCAGACTAGTTCTCAGCACTGCAATCCCAGTGGGGAAGAGGGATCCAAAAACCCTCCCCACTAACTGAAAGTCCAAAAACACTTAAACTTTAACTAGTTACTTCTTCCTAAACTGGGGTTCATGCTGTCACAAGTGCTTGCCACATTCAGGATGTGAATGAGCTCATTGGTCTTCAGCCCTGGCCAGCAAGGATGACTTTCCCCAGCAAAGCAAGGTGAACTCAGTTCCTTTCAAAATAGGACTCTTCTAGCCTTTGCAATCTCCTGCACAGGACCCATCACTGGTGCTTGACTACCTATAATTTAGAGTAGGCTCACAGGTCTTTGGCCCCCTGGTTAGAGCCCTTTTGTCCTAAAGGGTATTAGGTTCAACAATCTATCTCTCTATAACTTAAAGTAAGAGGAAAAACCCTCTGGCAGGGAGTGCATGAGGAGATATCCACTCTGAAAGAAAACTCCTTCAGATGAGGCTGGAAAAAATACATCCTTAATCTCTAACTGCTTCCTCAAACTGAACTCACATTGTAATAAAATGGCTGGGCTTAATAACACTGAGACAGCTCTAGGTGAGAGGGACTGAAGGGTATGGATAGCTCCTAAGAAAAACTGTATTAAGTACAGGAATACTGGCATCTAGTGGCTAGACCTGGTAGGGGTGCCACGTGTGTGTGTATATGTTTCTATATGCTGCTACTACTACTACTGCTGCTACTGCTGCTGCTGCAGTTTTCAATAGTGCTACACAACATACACAGCGCTGTACAAGCAATACAAAAGACAATCCCTGCTCAATAGAGCTTACAGTCTAATAAGATAAACATACAGGACAAGAGACTTGGGGTATTTCATAAAGCAAGATACAAATTTGGGCTTACCAGGCAACATGGTTCAAATGGAAAATAGAATCACTTTGGGCTTACCAGGCAACGTGGTTCAAATGAAAAAGAGAACCACTTTATTATGCCTATTCTTGGAAATATGAGTGAGCTGAGTCTCCATTTCCCTTTTCCCTTCCTTTATTTATTTTTTCTTTTGAAGTTTTCTCTATCCTTTAGTCAGTTTTACTCTTAATTACATAATTGAAAAGGTGTCTTGATTGGCTCTCTTTAAGAGGCATGTCAAGCCAGCTACTCCTATGCTTATCTGTTTACCCAGACTATGTAATTCATTCCTTGTTGGTTGATGCTGAATATAAATCATCTTTTCTTCATTTTCCCTGCCGTTGAAGGAGAGAGCTATGCTGGATGTGCATTGAAAGTGAAGTATCAAATCAAATAAGCCTGATACTTCACTTTCAATGCACATCCAGCACAGCTCTCTCCTTCAACGGCAGGGAAAATGAAGAAAAGATGATTTATATTCAGCATCAACCAACAAGGAATGAATTACATAGTCTGGGTAAACAGATAAGCATAGGAGTAGCTGGCTTGTTACGGCGCTTACTACCCCCGAATCAATTAAGCCTGATACTTCATTTGCAATGCACATCCAACATAGCTCTCTGCTTCAACGGCAGAGAGAATGAAGAAAAGATGATTTATATCAGCATCAGGTACACTCACTGGGTAACAAGAACTATTTTCTCTATATTATACACCATAACAACACTTAAGAGAAAAGTGTACAACTTTATTATCATAAATTTCAAAAGTGTTTTGGAAATGTGTCCATAAAATATAAAATCACACATACACTCATTCACACCTTAAAAACATCAGAATACACAATAGTGCCAGCATATAAGGCTCCAATGAGCCTACACAATGAGTCCTGTATCTAAAACTTAAATTTTGGTTTTCTCAGTGGTTGCAGTCCCCCTGAGGAAGCAAACACATGTGCTTGTCAGGGTCAGACCACGTGAATTAACATCAATAACGAAGTTGAAAACGGACATACCAAGGATAAGAATTTCACAATAGTGGCCAGCTTTGATATTTATATGCATTATCAACGTGTTTGTTTGGTATATTATGCTTATAAGAATTAGAAAGTAGATGTGGGAGTTGGGTATATACAGATTGTAAGTGGGCATATCCACAGGGAATTTGTTACATGTTGTATTGAAAATGTATTGTAAAATTGTGTAGGCTCATTGGAACCTTATAATGCTGGCACTATTGTGTATTCTGATGTTTTTAAGGTGTGAATGAGTGTATGTGTGATTTTATATTTTATGGACACATTTCCAAAACACTTTTGAAATTTATGATAATAAAGTTGTACACTTTTCTCTTAAGTGTTGTTATATCAGCATCAACCAACAAGGAATGAATTACATAGTCTGGGTAAACAAATAAGCATGGGTGTAGCTTGCTTGTTACGGTGGCTACTACCCCGAATCAATTAAGCATGATACTTGACTTGGAATAAGTATCCAGCGCATCTCACTGCTTCAGCAACAGAGGGAATTAAGTAAAGAGGATTTTTATTCAGACAACCAACAATGGCTGAATTGCACATGCAGGGTAAACAAACGGGAGTAGCTTGCTTATTACGGCGGTTACTACCCCAAACCAATTAGCTAGATACTTCACTTAGATGCAGCTCCAGCACTGCTATCTGCATCGATGGTGGGGGTGGAAGGGAATTGGAACCAAAAAGTTACCAATAAGGGCCCGGACCTCAGTGGTCAGAGTAACAGATTATGAAAACAAATAGGTGTGAAAGCTTGCTGGGCAGACTGGATGGGCCGTTTGGTCTTCTTCGCCGTCACTTCTATGTTTCTATATTTCTTTTTATATACACTGCTTAGAATTTTGTACATGATGGTTTTTTTCTTCTATTTTATTGACTTGGCACAATAAAAATTAAAGTTAAAAAATAACTTTGGTCTGGCAAAATAGTTGGATTATCTAAACTAGTACAGCAGTCTCTCAAGTGGGCTCTGTTTTGATAATTGTCAGGTGCAATGCAATTCCTTCATTTGATGACCAGAAATACTTAAAGTACAACTATAATAAGTATTTCAAGAAGAGTGGTTATAAGGGTTTAGACAACTTTACCCCAAGTCTTTTAGTATTGATGATAGCATAGATACTTGCATTATTGAATACTCTTGTAAATATTCCTTCTTCATTATGTTGCATTTTTAATGCTTTAAAATTTGTGGTGTTCTTGTGCCTGGAAAATATTCATGTAGTTTAGAAATGGAAACTGCATGACTCAGGGTAGGCATTAGATTGACCATTTTTCCATGTAGTCACCCGGTTATCTAAATAATACCTTCTGTGATTGTATTAGCATTCAGAGGTTTGGTTTTTTTTTCATACTGATGAAGGGAGTGTTAGCTCCTGAAAGCTAGTCAAGAAATATATTAAGTTAATTCAGTCAAAAGGTATCATATTTGTTCACTGACTTTATTTCAAAGCAATGACTGATATTTGAAGGCTTATGCCAGTTTAGTGCTACATACTTAGCCCAGTTCTCAATATTGTTTGGAATCTGTCAACAAACTTTGCATTCTTATTCTATGTATTCACAAGTGTAAATGTTTTAAAATTTGCACCTCTTGAAAGCTAGTGCTTTGAAGTACATGTAATAATCTCTGTATAATGCTTTTCTCACACACAATTCTCCCTTAGATAGCACAGTACATTAGAATCCTAAAGAGACAAGTTAATCTTCTGCGAGGGGAGGGGAAAGAGACACTATAGTACAAGAGGCAGCCATGTTGGGTCCTTTAGGCAAAATTTGAAATTTTGTAAGGTGTAGAATATTTTAAGGGAAAAACTGATTCAGCGATATTAAAAAAAACAAACAAAAAAAACCCCAGCCTGCATATGTTATTTGAAAAGTTTGTTTTTTGTGAAACATGTCAGTGGATGGGCCTCTCTCCAGTTTCCCACTTTTTTTGCAACTGGTCCTGTTATATTTCAGTGTTTGACAAAACTGAGGGGGACAGAGATGTCATAGCCTGCTGATCTGTCTCCCCACAGAATTTTCTAGTATCCCAGAAAAGTAGTTTTAATTAATAAAAGTTTAACCTTTGAAAGATATGATTTATAAAAAGAACTTGTTTTATTTTTTGTTCAGATGCTTAAGCCTTACCACTTGAGAATCTTGCTCATTTAAATGCAAGTGGGAAAAGTTGCCACAAATAAACAAAGTTCTTTTGTGAGTCTGGGATAATCCAATGCCACCTGGCTAAAGGAGAGCGAACTGGTGCTGTGGCATGGGCAGCACCTGACACCAGACTGCTGGCAAAGGGAGGAATTGTCAAGAGCCAGGGCAGCTGACTTCAGCTGTGTCACAGAGTGAGGCACTGATGTTTTGCCTGGCCCAGTCCAGAGGCCAAGTTAGCTGAAGAGAAGTGTAGGCTTGGAGGTAGGGAGAAGTGGGAGATGAGGGAGAAGAAGCACAAAACTGAAAAAAGATAAAGAATGGCTTCTAGAAATGAGCAAAATAAAAGTAGAAAGGGGAAGTAAAATTATTTTTTTCCTGTCTTATAACATTTTGACTAATGCCTAATTTTTTAAGATGTTCTTCCTCTGCCATCAGGGACAGCAGAATACCTTTATAGTTTGGGGGGGTGGGTGTGAGTAAACCAAGCTTCTCCCTGCCCCCCCACCCCCCCACTGCCTAGTTCCTGATGCCATGTAGGGCAAAAAAGGTGGTAGGGCTGTGGCCCCACTGATCCATCCCATTCCGCTGCCTTAGCCTGCAGTTGACTAGCAGACATGGAAGATGTGTTACTTGCCTTCACAGCATTTTAATTTTGTGTGTAAATCATTGCAATTGCAAGCTCATATGAACTTGCTCAGGTCTGCCAGCCAGAAAATATTTGAAAAATTTGGGTGACAGCCAGAATTTTTAGCAAACAATGAAAAATGTTTTTCCTTATTTTGCTCAATTTTTGGAGAACAGCCCTACCACCTTTTTTGCCCCACATGGCATCAAGAACTAGGCAGCTGGGGGGGGGCAGGGAGGAGCTTGGTTTACTCCCCCCCCCTCCCCCAACTATAAAGGTATTCTGCTGCCCCTGATGTCAGGGGAAGAACATCTTAAAAAATTAGGCATTAGTGGAAATGTTATAGGAAAATATATATATATATATACACACACAAAAAAACACTCAACAGGAGTGGGAAAAAAAAGCACGTATGGAATTATACAAAACCTAATTAGAAAATAACCATTTACTAGTATAATTCCATACGTGCTTTTTTCCCCACTCCTGTTGAGTTTTTTTTTTTGTATATAATAAGGACTAGTTAGTACCACATATTGCCTTTTATATATTGTGTATATTTATTTGGGTTTTATATACCGTCATTCGGTAGAGCCATCATAATGGTTTACAAAGTGTACATTTTTCTTAGCAGTTTTGCAAAGGTATAGCAATGTGAACATTTTACAGAAATAAACATATCAAGTCCAGAAAGCATTATTAGGTTGGATGAGGAGGGTATGCATGTTCAGGTTGGAGAGAATATATTAAGAGGTTTATAGCTGAGAGTTCATTTGAGAGTTGGGATGATCAGACGTATGAAGGCCAGTGTAGAATTTGCGAAACACTAGTGTTTTTAGGTCTTTTTTGAATGTTTTTAGGTTGTGCTGGGTTCTCAGGACTTTAGGTAGGGTGTTCCCTATATGTTTATATATATATATATATATATATATTTCCCCCCCCCCCCCCGTTTACTTCCATTCCTCCAGCCTCTTTTTTTTTTCTCTCTTGCCTCCTCTCTCAGCCTCTTTCCCCATCCCCAAATCTGCTGCTCTTTCCACCTAACTTGGCTTTATATCTGGTCAGGTGCAGTGGTGGTGCCCTCTTTTTCAGGACCTGCTGGCAGGGGGCTGTCCTGGTCTGCAGTAGTAGCTTCCTTTTAATTCATTGACAACATTTTCTGCTGAAAAAGCCATAAAGGCTGTTCATGTTTATCAAACTTGTGAGATTCTTAAGGGTTGCTCTTCTTGTTAATCATTTGTTAATATGTTGTGAAAATATTCAATCAGTTACTGTCATTGAAGGAGAATACAAAGTGTGGTTTAGAGGTTAGAGCAATGAACTTTGAGCCTAGAGAGTTTTCAAGATTCATAAGTTCAAGCCATGATCTCCTGCTTGACTTCTTGTGAACCTGGACACATCCCTTTTTCACTCTCTGCCTTATTTTTAATTTACCTGCAATTGAATAATTTCACTTTTTTTTTTTCCCCCTCCTATGGGAACTTAGACCACATACCAAGAGGGGTAACCTCCTTGAGGCCATTTTTGTTAAAAAGTGGAATATCAAATGACTATAAATTCTTGAGTTTTGTATATAATTAAAATATTGAAAACATGAATGGCTTTCTGTAAAACCCCTCCCTTTTTTTTTTTTTTTTGGCATAGGGATGTGAATCTTTATGTAAAATTATGCACATTTGCTACACAATTTCAGAAACTGCTAAATCTTGCCATAGAATTTTTACAAATCTGCAGGAAAATGGGGATCCTGCTTCTAGGTCTCTTACAGTTGCCTATTTTTGTCCTAATTAAGTGGCTAATGCAGGGGTGGACAAACCTTATTTATTTATTTTTTTGCAATAGGCCACTTGGCTGCAATTGGAGATTGTAGATGGGGGGGGGTGGGGGTCTCCTCTGCATGTATGACTGAGGAGGGTGGAGAGTGTGTTTGACTCCATGCGGTGTGAGTCACCCTCCCCGCTATGCTTTCTTTCTTGCTCGTCTTGCTTTCCTCCTGTCTCTTCTCCTTTCTCTCACCCTCTTTCCCTACAGTCTCCTCTTGCTGTCCCCTCTCATTCTCTTCCCTTTCCTTAACTGATGGTTCTCTTCTTGTATGGGTAGGGGTGGGGAAATGGAAGCCCTATCAGTAGTCCAGCCTCTCCTGCTCTGCCTCAGGTCTCCTGTCAGACACATCTGATTGACTTTTTTGACTGGGTAACCAAGGAATTGGATCGAGGAAGAGCCCTCTGTCATCTACTTGGACTTCAGCAAAGCTTTTGACACTGTCCCGCACAGGAGACTGGTGAATAAAATGAGAAACTTAGGAGTGAGTGCCAAAGTGGTGGCCTGGATTACAAACTGGTTGACGGACAGAAGACAATGTGTAGTGGTGAATGGAAATTACTCTGAAGAGAGAGCTGTGTTAGCAGAGTGCCGCAGGGATCGGTGTTGGGACCGGTCCTGTTCAGTATCTTTCTGAGCGACATTGCGGATGGGATAGAAGGTAAGGCTTGTCTTTTTGTGGATGACACTAAGATCTGCAACAGAGTTTACACGCCGTAAGGAGTGGAGAGAATGTGACAGGATCTAAGGAAACTGGAAGAGTGGTCGAAGATATGGCAGCTGAAATTTAATGCCAAGAAGTGCAGAGTCATGCATATGGGGTGTGGAAATCCGAAAGATCTGTATTCGATGGAGGGGAGAAGAGCTGATGTGCATGGAGCAGGAGAGAGACCTGGGGGTGATAGTGTCTAATGACCTGAAGTCGGCGAAACAATGTGACAAGGCGATAGCTAAAGCCTGAAGAATGCTGGGCTGCATAGAGAGAGGAATATCGAGTAAGAAAAGGCATGTGATTATCCCCTTGTACAGGTCCTTGGTGAGGCCTCACCTGGAGTACTGTGTTCAGTTCTGGAGACCGTATCTCCAAAGGGACAGACAGGATGGAAGCTGTACAGAGAAGGGCGACCAAAAAGGTGGAGGGTCCTCATCAAATGACTTATGAGGAGAGATAGAAGAATCTAAATATGTACACTCTGGAGGAAAGGAGGAGCAGAGGTGATATGATACAGACTTTCAGATACTTGAAAGGTTTTAATGATCCAAAGACAACGACAAACCTTTTCCATTGCAAAAAAAAATCAGAACCAGGGGTCACGATTTAAAACTCCAGAGGGAAGATTCAGAACCAATGTCAGGAAGTATTTCTTCTCGGAGAGGGTGGTGGATGCCTGGAACGCCCTTCCGGAGGAAGTGGTGAAGACCAAAACTGTGAAGGATTTCAAAGAGGCGTGGGATAAACACTGTGGATCCATAAAGTCTAGAGGATGTGAATGAAGTGAAGAGGCATGGGGGTGGCTTGCGGGAATGACGGCTACTACCTGGAGATTAATATCCTAATTCAATAAACATACACACAGTTAATGCGACTCCAACATTGCTCTATGCTTCAATGGCAAGAGCAAATGAGAAAGAAAAGGATTTGCATCCACAAAAAAAGCAGGGGAGTAGCTTGCTTGATACAGCGGTTACTAACCCAAACCAAATAAGCCTGATACTTCACTTTCAGTGATATCCAGCATAGTTCTCTGCTTCAACGGCAGGGGGAATGATGAAAAGATTTATATTCGGACAACAACCAACAAGGACTGAATTACACAGGCTGGATAAACATGTGTGGGAGTAGCTTGCTATGACAGTGGTTACTACCCCTAACCAATTAGCTAGATACTTCACTTAGATGCAGCTCCAGCACTGCTAACTACATCGATGGCAGGGGTGGAAGGGAAATAGATAAATCAATGGCGGGGTTGAAGGGAAAAAGAACAAAAAAGTGACTTACAAGGGACAAGAGTAACAGATAAGTATGGGGGGCGGGGGGGAAGTGAAAGCTTGCTGGGCAGACTGGATGGACCGTTTGGTCTTCTTTTTGCCGTCATTTCTATGTTTCTTTCCCAGTCCATGCACATCAGTCATTTGCCCCCATCATGTATAGCTCCTAGCCACGCAATAGCACCTTGTAGAGAAGACTTAAATTCAAGAATAAAAACCTTAAATGAAAGATTAATACACAAGTATCTCTTTCTCTTTGTGTTGCGACTGTCGCTGCCCAACGGCTTCACTCCGCCTACCTTTCTTTTTCTGCGGCGACTCCTGCTCCCTGTGGACGTCTGGTTGCCCCGGCGTCTGCCCGCCGTCCTCTCCAGCATCCCCGGACTTGCTTGGGCGCTGCCTCCTGCCATGCTGCTCAGGTACCTTTTAGGGCGCGCGCGCTGTACGGCCCTCATTCTTATTTCCTCTATGGCGCGAACCTCAGAGGCGTCCCCCTGTGATGACGTCACGCTGCCCGGATATTTAAGCCTACGTTTGTTTGCTAGCCATTGAGTTAGCAAGGGGAACCTACGGATGGGATTCGCTCTCCGTACCCAGCTACTCTGCCTCCAACTGCTATTGGACTCTTTTCTGCTAACGGGGTACCCGCTCCTCGAGGGCCTCTCTGCTTCTTTCAGGTCGCTATCAGGAACCGGTACTCATTCCTCGAGGGCCCATGTTCCCTGACTCGCTGCCTGTGTTCATCTCCTCTTCTACTTGGAAGAATTCGCTACAGACACCATCTGTGAGTACTACTACCATCTACTCCTCAGAGCTGTTTCCCTGGAACCAGGTACTCGCTCCTCGAGGACCTACCTCTGTTCCAGTGCCAAATGCCATCGCCTACTTGGAACTGTTGCGTGAGTACTTGCCAACGAGTCTCTGCTTCCAGGGATCTGGTACTCGCTCCTCGAGGGCCAGCTCTCCATATCTCGGGGCTTCTCCATACTGGGGACTCTGTGAATGTCTTATTGTACTCATTCTCTGTTCTTTTCACTACAGCACTGCTACTGGAGGAGCCACTGTTCCAGCGCCCTGAGGAATACTAGCCCAGCCGGGCTCAGTCTTCTACTCACTACCGCCACCTCTGGTGGCTTCACAAGCCGTCTAAATAAAGATAAAATCTGTGTTTGTGTGTCCAGAGCTGAGCCTGACCTGTGGCCCCTCACGGGACTTCCTCCCATGGGCGTGGTCAGTTGCCAGTGTGTTCAAGGGTCCACCCAAACCTTACAAAACATAACACTTTGTATCTCTAATATGCTTAGGTAGTAGGGTCTGTCTGTTGGTGACCAACACACGTGTGCATCTTGCTAAGCTATGTACCCACATTTATTAAAAAAATTCTGTACTGCTTAGTTATGCCTTTATGAATTTTTATTGTAAACCGCTTTGAACTATAACACTTAAAAAAAAAAAAAAAAATCAAATGACATTATACTGCTAAAGTAGCAACAAAGAAAGAAATCTATCAATAAATCAAGAGCCTGTTCAGTCTCCTGTTTAAGCCTTCAGGCTAATGATAAGCAAGTGCTGCAGCATCTGTCTTATTTTGAGAAGCCTATGTAATGCCTCTTACTCATAAGTTAAACACTGAAATAGTTTTTTTAAAAGTTTCTTAAAAGATTTTACACAATCTGAGATTCTGAGCTACTTAGACATTTCCATAATACCGGCCCTGCAATAAAAAAAAAAAAGACTCATTCATGTGCCTCCTCATAATGAGTCAATTTTAAACGAAAGTACAACGTTCAATCAACAAAGTGGCTGGGATGGACAGCAAATCTTAACCAGTGTGTTAGCTCCTGGGAAATTGTTCTCAAGCAGCTTAAATTAATTGCTGCCACTTTATACTTTATTCTTGCAAAAATCGGGAGCTAATGCAAGTTGCTAGAACTGTAGGGATATGTTCTGTAATATTTGTACCAGTTAGAACTTGTGCTGTGGAATTCTGTACAGTCTATAGTGAATGTAGTATGTATGCAGGCAGGCCAAGATAAAAGCAAGTTTGCTTACCGTAAACGGTGTTTCTGTAGATAGGATGAATTAGCCATGCTGTCATGGGGGATCTGTCAATCAGGTCCGGGAGGCGGAGCTTGTCAAAGCAGAGATCAGAGCTTTGCTCTCTGCGGCTGCGTGTGTGTTCCCGCGCAGGAAAGTAACGGAATCTCCTCAGTCTGTGATTAAGCCTTCGTGTAGTCGAAGACTTGGTGACTGCCAGGGAGGAGGGTGGGTCAGCATGGCTAATTCATCCTGCTATCTACGGAAACACTGTTTACGGTAAGCAAACTTGCTTTTTCCCGTTGATAGCAGGGCTGAATTAGCTATGCTGTCATGGGAGTCCCAAGCTCCCGATCACATTGTTTTGATATATATGTCTGTACGTGATCTTTGACAGTGTGGCAGTCACCATGGACAGGAGGATAGAGATTGCAGGATTGCTTGCCTTATCTTCGCATCCGTGGCTACTTATTGATCAAAAGAAACAGATCGGAAATTGATCCAATATTGCAGTAGCAACCAAAGAAGAAGAAGGATCAATAGACACTTCCTGGTGTCTGTTGATCTTTCTTCTTACTTGTTGATCAAGGCAGTAGTGAGATGTGAAGGTATGGCGTGATGACCATGTTGCTTGCTGCCTTACAAATGTCTATGGGCTGTACATTCTTAAAGTGTGCCAAGGAGACCGCCATTGCTCTGACTTGGTGAGCTCTAGGATGAGAGTGTAGCTGTAAATTCTGTTTATCGTAGCAGAATTTGATGCACTGTGCTATCCAGTTAGAGATAGTGCGTTTAGCTACTGGTAGTCCAGGTGCCTTTGGATCTAAAGAGACAGAGTTGGGAAACACGGGAGTCCGAGTGTGTCCTTTCTTTGTAGTATGCTAAAGCTCTTTTGCAATCTAGTGTGTGCAATAATATTTCCCTATCATTTGCATGAGGTTTAGGGAAAAAGGTGGGTAATTCCATGGTCTGATTAAGGTGGAATTGGGAAACCACTTTTGGTAGGAAGGATGGGTGAGTTCAGAGAACTACCTTTTGGTGATGAAATTGTAAATATGGAGAATAATGGACCAAGGCCTGCAATTCACTAACTCTTCGTGCTGATGTTACTGCAAACAAGAATACCACTTTCCGTGTGAGGTATTTAATATGTGCCGAGTCCATGGGTTCAAATGGGGAAAGCATGAGCTGTTCCAGAACCATGTTGAGGTTCCATGGAACTGGAGGCTTAGAGATCGGAGGACGAATGTGAGTTAGCCCCTTAATGAAACAAGATAGTAAGGGGTGATTGGATATAGGAATATTGTTAACTGGTCTATGATATGCCCCTATGGCACTGAGATGAACTCTGATGGATGATGTCGCTAGACCAGCTGTATATAGTGTATGAAGATAATCAATGAGCAACTCAGGTGAGCAGTCCAATGGTGGTACACCTTTGGAAGTGCACCAGGTAGAGTAACGTTTCCATTTATAGCTATAATTTTTTCTTGTGGAGAGTTTCCTGGATTCTAACAAGATGAATTGTGCCGAGGTGGAAACTCCCTGTTCTGTTAGGAGCCTCTCAATCTCCACGCTGTCAAGTGGAGAGATGAGTGTAGCGGGTGTAGAAGCATCCCTTGATCTTTGCAGAGAAGATCTGGTCGATTTGGTAACCGAATTGGATCCATGATGGATAGTCTGAGAAGGAAACTGTACCACGGTTGCCTCGGCCAAGCCAGGGCTATGAGTATCAGTTGAGCTTTGTCTGCTATGCATTTCTGAATTGTCCTTGTTATGAGTGGTATGGGAGGAAAGGCGTATAGGAGGCCTGTTGTCCACGGGATGAGGAAGGCATCTTCAGCGATCCTGAATTGGCTTGGTCTTATCGAGCAGAATTTGGGAACTTGAGCATTGATCTCTGTTGCGAAGAGATCTGTTGAAGGTGTCCCCCCACTGCATGAATGTCTTGGGCTATTTCTGTATTGAGTGCCTATTCGTGAGGATGAAAGATGCGGCTTAGCTTTTCCGCTCTTGTGTTTGCAACTTCTGGTAGGTAAGTTGCCTGGAGATGTATGCAATTTCGGTGAGCATGTTCGAAGATTGTCAAGGTCTCCTTGCAAAGGGACCATGAACCGGACCCTCCTTGTTTGTTGGTGTTAAAACATTGCGACTTGGTTGTCTGTGTAGATCATGACCCTGCATCCTTTCAGGTGGTCTTGGAACACTTCGTAATGCATTGCGACTCGCTCTGAGTTCCAATAAATTTATTTGCTGGTTCTGTTCTGAGATTGTCCATAACCTTTGTGTTTCGTAAATCTTGAGGTGTGCACCCCAGCCCTTGCGAGATGCATCTGTGGTTAATACTGCGTTGTGAGGAGGGGAACTGAACAATGCTCCCTTGGATAGGGTGGAGTTTAGGAGCCACCATGTTAAATCTTTCCCCATTTCGGCGGTCAGCGATACCTTCTGTGTCAATGATTGCGAGTGCTATTTCCATTGACGTTTCAAGCCCCATTGCAGGCGTCTCATGTGTAGCCTGGTGTTGTGAACCATGAAATTTGCTGCTGCCATGTGGCCGAGGACTACTAGAACCTGTCTTGCTGAAGGTCTCTGAGTATGGTTCAAGGTATGTAACAGAAGACGGAATTGTGATATTCTGTCACTTGGTAGGTATGCCCTGTTGCACGTAGTGTCCAGGCATGCTCCTATGAACTGTAACTGTTGTGTTGATTGTAGGTGTGATTTCTGAAAATTGATCACCAATCCTAATTCTTGTAAGCATTGTATCACTCAATGGAGGTATTCGATTAAGATGTTTGGAGTTGGGCCAATTATGAGCCAATCGTCCAGATATGGAAAGATGGTTATACCTTGTTGTCTGAGATGAGCCACCACCACTACCATGCATTTGGTGAACACCCTGGGTGCAGCAGATAGTCCAAAGGGGAGAACTTTGTACTGGTAGTGTTGATGCCTGTAGCGAAAGCATAGGTAACGCCACGAGGATGGATTGGAATGTGTGTGTAAGCATCCTTCAGGTCGATGGAACACATCCAGTCGTTGGTTTGGATCAGAGGAAGGATTGATTTCAACGATACCATTTTGAATTTCTCTTTGGTGAGAAATTTGTTCAATTCCCTTAGGTCTAGGATGAGGCGAAGGCCACCAGACTTCTTGGGTATGAGGAAGTATGGGGAATAAAATCCTACTGATTGGGTCCCTGGGTAAATTTGGCGAATTGCTTGCTGTTTGCGAAGCAACGCAGTTTCCTCCCCCAGTTGTGGTTGGTTGGAAGTTGTGAATCTTGAAAGTGGAAAGATGAGGTAATATGGGTTTTGTGACAAATTGGAGTTCGTAACCATGACGTACTATCTCCAAAACCCATTGATTGGAAGTTATCCTCTCCCAAGCTGTCAGGCAGGAATGAATCCTGCCGGGTGGTGCTTGATGTTGTGGCGGTGGCTGGGTAACTAAAAAGATGAAGTCGCTTTTACTGCAGTAGCCGGTTGTTGTGCCTGCTGTCTCTGATTACGTGGTTTACCTCTACGTTGGTTTGAGGTATTCTGTTGTGAAGCAGGACATTGGTACGCAGGGTAAGTCTGTGTACGAAAGGACTGGTAAGATCTGTAGGGTCTCCTGGCATAGGATTGTCTACGAGTAGATCCAATATAATGACATGTGGTCGAATAGTTAGGATGTGATGTTAATGATTGTCCTGCTAGAGCTTCTTCCTTTAGTTTTCCCACTGTGTCCTGAAATCGTTCTCCGAACAGGTTATCTTCTATACATGGGAGGTTCGTTAGTTTCTCGTGTAAATCTTCATGTATGGAACTTGAGCGTAACCATGCTAGTCTGCAGGCTGCAATGGCTGTTGCCGAAGCCCTAGACGATGTTTCATATGTTTCGTAGATTGTCCTCAAAAGGTGACGAGAACACTCTTCCATGTCATGAAGAGGCGAAGGTATCTGATCCGCAGTTGAGGAAAGCATACCTTTTATAGCTTGTATGCATTCATACAGGTATTGTACCATGTAGAATTGATGGTGCATAATCCGGGCGTTCAACATTGAGTTATGGTATATTTTCCTTCCAAACTCATCCAAATATTTGTTGTCTTTGCCTGGTGGGTATGAGGAATATGACTTTGTTTTCTTAAATCTTTGCATTGCCGACTCTACTACAATTGAAGCATGAGGTAATTGTGGTACAGAGTACGGTGATGTTTTCCTCATACGGAATTTTATGTCTGTTTTTCTGGAAACTGCTGCGATTGCGTAAGGTGTTTCTCAGGATTTCTGTAAGACTGAATGCAGGAGCTCTTGTGGTCAAAGAGATGTTGGTTCCTCTGGAGTGTCAAAAATTTTTAGGAGACCGAGGGTTTCTGACCTAGGGTCTATCTCTTTTTGGACCTCTAGATGCAGTATTGTACCCAATTTTTCCAGAAATTTGGGGTATGTAAGGTCTTCTGGAGGGGAATACAGCTCCTGAAGTTGTTCCTGCGGATCCGATGGGAATCCCGTAGATGATGATGGGGATGTTTGCGGTGAAGGAGAATCAAATGATGTATCCTGTTTATAATTTGGGGAAGCTGGTCGGTTTGCTATGGGAGATGTCTGAGGCTCCACCAGTTCCCTATTAGTCTGCGTCTTATATTCCGGAGAACTGTCAGCAGCAGTATTAGTCATTTTGAATGATGACTGAAGAGTTTCATAAAAACCTGCTAAGGATTGGGACAATTGATAAAATGCCTCTTTTGTACGAGGGGGCATTATTGTACAACCATCTGATTCTTGTGACCCACATGCTTTAGGGTGCATTGGTGTGTTCTTAGGTAAAGTAGTGTATACTTTATGTTCCTTCTGTTTTTCGTTGCATATGATATCTCTCTAATCCTCCGAAGCTGTAGAAGCAGTAGAGGAAGTAACTTGTATTATCTCTCTGTGAGAGAAGGTATTTGAAGTTGGTATATAAGATGATTTTGAAGTCGAAGGGCTTACTTCCCATGTAGCACTCCTCTTTGCCGACTTTTTGTGGTGGGAGTGTCGTGAGTGCTTATGATAATAGTGTGACGACGAGTCTGTATGATTTTTCCGTGAAGACGGTGATCGTTTTCTACGTTTTATTGTAAACTCTGTCGAATTATCTCTCTAAGAAAGGGAAGTACCCGAACGAGGTAAGATTATTGATGGAGAGGCTGAAGAAGACTTGTGTGAGGTTCCACGTCTTTGTTTCAACTCATTTTGTAATTCATGAGATAGGTGCTCATGTGTCTTATGCACGGATTTGGATTTATGCCCGGATCTAGACTTGTGCGCATGTGTTTCTTTATGCGCAAAAGTGATCGGCGCCGATGTCTCCGGCGACGGGCACACTGGTGTTGGCACCGTGCGCGCAGATGTAGATGGCGCCGTGCGCATAGAGTTTCCTTTAGTTGTGCGCTCAGACGTCTTCGGCGCCCTGCACGCAGAAATCTTCTGCGCCGTGCGCGCAGGGTCCTTCGGCGTTGTGCGCAGAAGTGTCTTCGGCGCCATGTGCATAGAAATGTTGTGCGCCAAAGTGCTATGCGCCGATCCTTTTGTGTGCGCATAAGGTGCCTTGGGCACCGAGATTTTTGGCGCCAATGTGTCCTGCGCCGGTGATTCTGGCTGTTTGGATTTTTGAAAATCCGATGGCCTTTGTCGGCTTGCCACCTCCTTACCTCCAAGGTTGGAGGACTGAGGATGCCACGATGATACCCTCTTTTTTGAGGGAGCCGATAAAATCGCAGGGCCAGGTGACTAATGAGCCTCCGATGGCTCCGTTGAGGCAAAAAGTTCCTGAAGCCTGTAGGCCCTTTGCTTCAGTGCTCTGGGTGACATCCTTGAGCAAAATTCACAATCTTCCCGATTGTGATCTGGTCCTAGGCATCGGTAACATCGGTCCTGGCCATCTGTGACCGACATTACCTTGCCGCAATTACAGGGCTTAAACCCCGATTTTGACATGTTTTGTTCTATTAATGCTGAGGAGAATAGCTCCGCGTGCGATCCCGCGCGCGGAAAGAACAGACTGAGGAGATTCCGTTACTTTCCTGCGCAGGAACACACATGCAGCCGCAGAGAGCAAAGCTCTGATCTCTGCTTTGACAAGCTCCGCCTCCCGGACCTGATTGTCAGATCCTCCATGACAGCAAGGCTAATTCAGCCCTGCTATCGACGGGAAAAGGGAGTTACAGTAATCAAATTCATGAAATATCAAGGTCTGCAGCAAAGGTTTCATCTTTCTTAACGAGTAAAGTTTAAACAATATTAGATTTCACTGTTGTATTTACCTGGGGCTTCAGGGATAATCTAAAATTACCAAAATGTGCTTTGCCTGCTGTCGAAAGTAATGTTGACACCTTCAAATACAAATATTGTGGTCTGTCAATTGGAGTGCTTTCGAAGATCATAATTTCAGTTTTAGAAACATTGAGCAGCAATTTTATTATGTGAAAATCAACTTTCTACAGAGAAGTGGAATCCCAAGATAAAACAGGACAAAAATTGAGTATCATCTGCATACAATTTGTATTTCACATCTAGACAAGAAAACAGAGGTGCAAGATAAATATTAAAAAGGGTTGCAGAGAGGGATGACCCCTGCAGGTCACCAGTTTCTATATTATGCTAGGATAAAGTGTTGCCCTCTGTGTGAACCTGTTGTTGACAGTTAGTGAGATATGACCTGAACCAATCCAGCAATTTTCATTTGGTTAATTAAAATGTTATATTAACCATGTCAAAAGCTGCTGATAAATCTAATAAAGTCATTATATAATGCTTCCCAGAATCAAAACCTCGATGAATAAAATCCATGTTGAAAGCAATAAAAGCTTGATATTTAATGATTTCTGAAACCAAATTGATAAGGTTCAAGAATAGGATTCTCATCTGTAAAAACATTAAGTTGTTCTAAAACAATCTCTAATGTAACTGGAAACAGTAAAGAAGATATGGGTCGATACTTCTTAAAACTACTAGGATATAGGGATGTTTTTTTCAATAACGGGCATTTAGAGGTTCGCTTGAATCCAGCCGCGTGAGTGATAAAGTGAAAAGATTTTTTAAGATAGGCATGACATCTCTTATTAGTTTCAAAACAGAAGTGGAACATATATATTTAAAGGAAAAATAGAAGTATTCATTTTAGACATTTAAATACTTAACCTCTGCTGTTGTAATAAGTTGGATTTCATCTCAGGATGCTGTTGAAGCAGCTGACTCAAACATGCAAAGTTTTCACAGTAGAGAAGACAAGCCACTATTATTTGAGTGAGTTAAAAAAGGAAACCATGCAAAATAATTCATAAGAGTTCATATTGCACTGGTTAACCTTTTTTGATATAATGTTTTTAGCATCTTCAATAGCAGATTTATAGCAGTTAAGATGTTTATAGGCAGCTAAGGCATCTGCTGTTTGTTTTTGCCACTTCCTTTCTAATATTCTTAATATACATTTCATTTAATGAAGGGATGGAGCGTAAAAAAGTAAACAGTTATGTCTTTTCACAACTAATTTTTTGGGGGTCAGATCATTAATTACATCTTGAATTATATCATTCCAATTATCAACTGCAGTACTTATATCATTAAACTGCAACTTACTACAACTAGATACAACTCTTAACCAAAAAGCGTCAGAGTACAAGTAGCTCCAATTCCTTTTTTATTGTAGTTTTACGACTTCACATTTTGGTTTACTTTTTATGCAGTGATCACGGTTTCTTTAAAATCTGGCTGTAACTCTTATTTTGATATGATGAGCATAAATTTAAAAATATGGATTCACAAATATTAGATCTAAAATATGTCCAGCTTTGAGTTGATTTGCTAATCTGTTCCCAATCGAGAGCTTTCAAAACATCCATAAATGCTAGTGGTAGCACGTCAGAGCACCATGGGCAGGGGCATGCCAGTGCAAGGACACCACTGATTGGCTGCATTATGTACTTGTGCAGGTGGAGCTGCTTGGGCCTAAGAGAGGAGGTTATAACTGCTATATTGAGTTTTTGACCTCTATGGAGGGTAGTGCAGATCCACAAGGAGGAAGGTATTGGCAGTACTCGGGGGGGGGGGGGGGGAGTTCTTTAGGGCTGTCAGGAAAAAACAGGAATGATGGCAGTTTCTGGAGCTCCCAGCTACATAACCATTTCTTTGGCGTTGTGGGGAAAGGGGGCATGGACATTTTTCCCTAACAATGCAGGCTGTGAAGGTGCGGCATGTAGAAATACTTATTGTAATCCAGATACCAAGTCTGAGTGCTCATATCACAAATCTGGCATGTTACAAGAGAGGAGGGGGAAAAAGATGAGAAAAAGGAAGTAGAGCGGGAGCTTGAATTCATGGGGTTGGGTGAGTAAGAGAGTGCAGCACACACAAACACCTCATCTTGCTGTCATCCAATTCCTAACCTCGCTGGCTTCTACTTCTCCAGGTGGCCAAGTTTTGGGGAAGGGGAAGCAATGAGCAAGCTTGCTGGTGATGTGACAGGGTTTCCAGCTTTGGAAAAATGTAGAAATATATCTGCTACATCCCTGGGAGTTCTGCTTCTGCCTTCCCTATTCCCCAGCATTTCAGATCACTGAAAGTCAGACCCTTCTAAACCCTTCCCAGCAAACAACTCTGAGGGGTGTGCTCTCCCTGCGCCCAGTTCAGAGGACTAAGGACTACCTTCCTCCCCCATCCCTCGGCCCTCTTGGTTATTTTACATGTTCTATGTGATTCTCTTGAAAATTTTGGGAACCCCTCTTCCAAACTACTAAAGAATAGTTGAAAAGTCACTACTTGGACCTGCTCCAGTCTCTTCTCTTGAGGAGCTGGAAAAGAGCCAGATATAAATTTTAATATTTCTAGGAAATAGTTTTTTTTTTTTTTTTTTAATAATTCTTTATTTATGCAGTTTTAATGATTTACAGAATAAATCCATTTTTACATCATTGGAAGAAATTGAAAACAAAATTCAAATAAGGAAATTAAATATTTTGCAACCACATTTTCCTTTTCATCCTCTTCCCTCCATTTATCATATTTAAACTATTAAGCGGTAATGTGTGAGATCCAAGATATATAGGAACATTTACTTCAAAGTATATTTATAAACCAAAATATTGGGAGGATGCTGCTTCTTCACATCATGCACAAGACTTAGGTTACACTCCCCACATTCTTATGGCTATCTATAAATGATCCGGTTCATAGAAGATATAACGATTGTTATTCAGACTTAACACTCGCTTACAAGGATACCTAACAGTTACTTTAGCACCTATAATTCTTGCCTCCTGGCACATTTCAAGCATCTTTTTTCTCCGGATGTGCGTTATTTTTGTAATGTCCGGGAAAATCCAAACCTTTTGCCCGTAGAACAGTTTCTTCCTATTTCGCAAAAATGATTTTAAAATCATATCTCTGTCCATCAAGAAAACAAGAGACTGAAACTATTCCACGCGACTCAACTTGCTCCTCCGCAGACGATTCAAGGAATGCTGTTAAATTGCTGCCAGGGTTCACAGGTATATTATCCATATTTGTTTTTTTTATAAAGTAAATATTTGCCAATGTTGGAAACAATTCAGGAGAAATTTGAAGATTTTCTACCAAATATTTCTTAAATTGATCTCTCAATGGAATCATTCTTACTTGTGGGAAGTTCAAGACCCTTAGGTTCAACTTCCTTTGCATATTTTCGAGGTTTTCAAGTTTCCTAAAATTCTCCAGATCTGATTTCACCAACTTTAATTGTACTTCTTGTATCCCTTCAGTTTTAATTTCCAGTTCTTGGATTTTAACTTCATGCCTTGCTACCACTGGTTCAGTCTTTTCAATGCTTTCCTGATTTTTTGTCAGGGTTTGTGTTAATGCTGTAATCGCTTTTTCTAGCATTACCAGAGCACTCCAAACCGTTTCTAATGTTATTACTGTTAGTTTAACTAGTTTTAGAATGTGGCTCGTGCCTACCTTAGTTCCTCGACAAACCTCTGAAATTTTCTCAATTTCGTTAGTCAAGTCCCCATCCCCCGTCAGATTGAAACCAGGAGCACTCTGTTTCTCCATTTACCTGTCTCTTACTTCTGCTCAACAGATTCTGCTGTTCCTCCAATACTGCAGTGCTAGCCTCGATTGCACTCGCTGCAAACATTCCTCTCCCTGCCTCAGTGACCGCGCCCTTCTCCAGCGGAATCTGGTGGGCAGACCTGGATTTTGCCACGGGTCGGGGGAGAGGGCATCTCGGGCGCTCCAGGACTCAACAACGCTTGCATGTCCTGGGGTGAGTCTGCGTGCTCCCCACTCAGCACCCCCGCGGACCCTCCTGGAGTTGAAGCAGCTGCCGGAGCAAAGAAGCCCACAATTGTTGGTTGGGAGGGCGTCATCACTGCAGGCACCGAGGATCCTACCCTTCCTCTTAGTATGTGGCATTGATTTTCGAGGTAAGTATGCTAGGTTGCAGAGCCTCTCTGTTGCGACCTCTCCCTAAGCTGCCATCTTGGCCTAGGAAATAGTTTTAAACATGTTGAGGGCCAGTGTAGTCTTCGCTCTTGGAAATTGATGAGTACAAGTGTTGGTGTCTTACACGTTCTGAAGACTTTAAATCTCATTTGTAAATGATGAGAGATCTTTAACTAGAATGCCTTGCATTTCCTCCAGTTTCTCAGTTTTAGCTTTCAGTTTTTCAAATTTATTTTTATAGTTCAGAATTTCTGTGACTTGATTCTCAGTTTTAGCAGAATTCTTATGTAATTGCCAAGAATCATTTGTCCAGAAAATATTTACTAAGTTCCAGCATAGATATCTTCTGTTTTGAAAACTGGGGGCTAACCAGGTCAAATTCTGGGGGAGATGAGGTAAGGACTTTACAGTTTTCCCATTCCTTAAGCTGTTGTATTTTTTTTTTTTTTCAGGAATGCTTCCTTAAGCAGGGACCGCAATTTACTCTGTGGTTCCCACTGGCAGTAAAATAATTCCTTCACTTATTCCTTATATACAAGTGTCTCCTCTAACCTTAGCTGCAGTCTGTCCTCTCTGTTCTTCACAGGTTCCCTTCCTACTGAGAGTCTCCGTGACATCATTAGGGGGTGATATCTTGATGACATACCTGGAGCCACTTGCAGTCAGAAGACAGGAGCTGTAACTTGGAGCTTAGGGAGACACAACTGGCCCAGGTTTCCCAATGGCACATTGGAAGACACTAACCTTGTAATGGCTTCGTAGGAACTGGCTGTGAAAACTGCAAGTTATAGAAAGACATCCTTCGGATCTGTCACATGAGCAGGCAGATGTTTGGGGGAGTAAATGTAAAGTTTTCCTTTTTCCATCATTTTCAGTCCTTTATATGGAACCAAGGATCCAAGTTTAAAAAAAAAAAAAGGGTTTGAGGGTGCCAAGGTAGTAGCTGCTTCTCCTTATTAATTAGCCTTTTAAACGCTCTGGCTACATCATATTTTTCTATATGAAATACAAGTTTTGTTTTTTAATAGAGATATTAGTATTTATTTTGGAATGCATCAGTTGGCAGTTTTCTTTGTTGTACAGTGTTTGGCACTTGTTACAATTGATAGAAAATAATGATGAAAACTTCCAGGGAAATATGTTTCTGTTTTATGGCTTCCTGTGTGTGAATATTACCTTGTAACATGGGCCAACAAATCATCCTCATCCATGCCTTACCTATGCTGTATCTCGGGGTTCAGTGTTATTGCCAATTCTGTTCAGCATCTGTATTCAGCCAGTCCGAACCTCAGCCAGTCCTTTAACACCGAATGCTACCTTTTTGCTAATGACCTCCAATTCTGCATTAAAGGAGATTCAAATCAAACCTAATCCTTTGCAAATCTCAACCTCTGATTTACAGCAGTAGCCTAATGTCTTCACATCCACAAATGCAAAGTCATCCTCTCCTAATTGAAATATCTGTGCTTGAGCAGGTCCTTATTCTCTTTGCCCTCCCTCTCAGGTACTCCATTACAACCAAAAACTTCAGTATGTAGTCTGGGAGTCCAACTTGACCACAGCCTTACAATGGAAACCCACATCTCAACGAACCTGCTTTATGCATCTACACCATATTTTCCAACTCTGAAATTTTCTTTGTAAACACAACCTGGCCACTGATACATGCTTTAATTGCTATTCCCTGTACGTACCAGGATCATTCCAGACTGTGGGTTATGTTCCCTGTCCAGCAGATGGAGTTAGAACCAAAAATTCCCAGGGGAGGACCTATATAGCCACGCCTCCCTCGCCTCAATCCTCAGTATAGTTCTAACTCCAGCAGATTGAGCAGGGGACATGGTGGTCCCCAGCACTTTTCTAGTTTTATTTTCTCTTTGAGGAATCAATTAAATAATATTAGATAAAGGTTTTCTTCTAAGGGATAGGTTCTGTAGTGTTCTGACAGGACCACTCCGTTCAAAGAGAGACACTGTTTTCCAGTCAGGAACTTGCTGACAGGCTGTGTTTTTTGCCTGTCACTTTATTTCTCTCTTCCTATCTCTTTGTTTTTTCCTCTTCCTTGCCTGGCTAGAGTGTGGTAAGTTATTTTTATTTCATTTACAGTTGTTGGTAGGAACAGGAATTTGAGGGGTGAAAGTTTGTAGTGCCGACCGCTCCCCCTAGCCCCGGAGTTTTCCTTTTCCCCTCCTCCCTTTCAGGGAGTGATTGGAGTTCCCGCCCTGCAGCTCTGCGACGACCCATTCCCCGGAGCTGCTCACCGTCGGGACGTTGAGGGGTCCGGAGGCCGAAGATTTTTATTAATTCGCCGCTTCAGTTGTTGCCGCGCGCCGCAGCCACCCCTCCCCCTCCCTCTCGCCGCGATGCAAAAATCGCCGAATGGTTCCGGAGCTCGGCACGGGCTTCAGCAGACCTCAGAGGGATTTTCTTCAGCTTTTCCTGAGGGGGAGTATGGCTTACCTGGTGGGCAGCTTGGAGGAGAGTCGGACCGCGCTGGCAGGAAGCGGCATGCCCCGTTTCCCCTCAGCGCGGGAACGGCGGCCATTTTCTCAGCTGACTCTGAGGCAGCTTTCTCTGAGGAGGACGTCGACGCTCCTCTCCAGGTTTCCTCTAACAGTATGGAGTTTCGGAGCGCAACGGACCAGGGCAGGCAAGGGGATGACGTCTCGGGGGGGGGGGCCCCTCATCAGCACTTCCCGCTTTTTCGCCAGAATTCATTGTTTTAATGCACAAGGCATTTTTACAGAGCAGGGATCCAAATCTTGGAATTTGGGGTCCCCCTCCCCCCAAACTGGCCTGCTTGACACAGCTTTTGACGGCAGACCCTCCCTTAGGGAGGGCTTCTTTGCCCACAGGAGGTGCGGGTCCACTCAGGCCCCCCCCCCCCCGTGGTTCCTTTACTGCTGCAACAACCGTCGGGGGATCCATGGCAAGATCCAGATGCGGATGATCCCTCCCTGGCGGCCCAGGTAGAAGGTGACGACCCGAGGGTCCTCCGTATTTTTCAAGCAGCGGAATTGGATGATCTCATCCCCCACATCCTCCAGGAAATGGACATTGACCCTCCTCCGGATCCTGTGGCTCAGGATCCAAAGATTAAGAAAGGGGATCCTCTCCTAGCGGGCTTACGACCTCTAGCGAAAGCTTCTCCCACGCATCACAACATCTTGCAATTGATTTCAAGGGAGTGGGATACTCCTGAGGCCAATCTTCGAGTCGGTCGAGCCATGGAAAAGTTATACCCTCTCCCCACTGATTTCTTGGAGATTCTTAAGGTTCCTGCTGTTGATTCAGCGGTATCCGTGGTCACGAAACATACTACCATCCCGGTCACTGGCGGGACGGCGTTGAAGGATGTCCAGGATCGGAAGCTCGAGGTTTACCTCAAGCGTATCTTCGAAGTTTCAGCGTTGGGGATGAGGGCTGCTATCTGCAGTTCCCTAGCACAGCGAGCAGCTCTGCGTTGGGTACAACAGCTTCTCACTTCCCAATCTTTGCCACAGGCAGAGACTATTCAGGCTGATAGACTTGAAGCGGTGGTTGCCTATGGAGCTGATGCTTTTTATGATCTGTTAAGGGTCCTCGCTCGTTCCATGGTGGCGGCGGTGTCCGCTCGTCGTCTTTTGTGGCTACGCAACTGGGCGGCAGATGCTTCGTCTAAGACGCGCCTGAGTTCCCTTCCTTTCAAGGGTAGGTGCCTATTTGGGGAAGATTTGGATCAGATCATCAAATCTCTTAATGAGAATGCGGTACACAAGCTACCAGAAGATCGTCCACGTTCTTCTAGATCTTTTTATTCCTCCAGAAATAGGTACCGGAATCAACGGAGGTCGCGTCCTACTAGACAGCAGACACCTCGGGCTCCTTCTACACGATCACACACCTGGAACCGGTCCTTTCGGGGGCGCCGCCACGGTAAGGATACTCAAGGGGCAGGTCCTTCCTCGAAGGCTTCACAATGATGCCAGAAGGACCCAAGAAGGGATCCCCCACCTGGGGGGTCGCCTTACTCTCTTTTACAAGGAGTGGGCCCAAATTATGTCGGATCAATGGGTGCTGGACATCTTAAGACAAGGCTACGTATTAGATTTTGTACACGAACCCCGAGATCGTTTTCTGTTTTCTCCTTGCGGTTCCCGTCTCAAACAATTAGCAGTCCGACAGACTCTCGATCGTCTGCTACAGCTGGGGGCGATAGTACCGGTAGCGGCCTCCGATCTGGGAAAAGGTCATTATTCAATCTACTTCGTGGTTCCCAAGAAAGAGGGCACTTTTCGACCTATCCTGGATCTCAAGACGGTCAACAAGTGTCTCAGAGTTCCTCATTTTCGTATGGAAATGCTCCGATCAGTGTTAGCAGCCGTGCATCCGGGAGAATTCTTGGCCTCTTTGGACCTTACAGAGGCATACCTTCACATCCCGATCCATCACCATCATTAGCGCTTCTTACGCTTCAAGATTTTGGGACAGCATTTTCAGTTTCGTGCTCTCCCTTTTGGTCTGGCGACGGCTCCGCGTGTCTTCACCAAGATCATGGTAGTGGTGGCGGCGGCGCTCCGCAAGGAGGGTATCCTTGTACATCCCTATCTAGACGACTGGCTCATTCGGGCGAAGTCGAGGACGCACGGGTTACCGTGCTGTAGACAAGGTAGTACAGCTTCTTCAGTCTCTGGGATGGATCGTCAATTTCTCAAAGAGCAAACTGATACCGTCCCAATCGCTGGATTTTCTGGGAGCACACTTCGACACCAGCCGAGCCAAGGTATTTCTGCACCCGGACAGAGCTCGGGCTCTGCATGCTCAGGTAACACGGTTCATGGCACTAGTTGCTCCCACGGCATGGGATTATCTCCAGGTACTGGGAACCATGGCCTCAACAATCGATTTGGTTCCGTGGGCCTTCGCTCATCTCAGGCCTCTCCAGAGGTCTCTGCTTTCGCGATGGAACCCAGTGTCGAGAGATTTTCAAGCAGTACTGCCCATCCCGGATGTTGTCTTGCTCAGCTTACAGTGGTGGCTGGACCCTCAACAATTAGCTCAGGGAGTGTCTCTACAGAACCCGGATTGGGTGGTCGTCACCACGGATGCCAGTCTCACCGGCTTGGGGGCGGTCTGTCAGGACAGGTCTCTCCAAGGCCGATGGACGATGGAGCAGTCCACTTGGCCCATCAATCGGCTGGAGACCAGAGCAGTCCATCTAGCGCTACAGGGGTTCGACCCACTGGTACGCAGTCGAGCGGTTCGGATTCTTTCGGACAATGCAACCACAGTGGCGTACATCAATCGCCAGGGGGGCACCAGAAGCCATCTAGTCTCGTTGGAGACCGAGTTGATGACATAGGCGGAGCTGGCTTCGCACATAGCGGGCGTGGACAACGTTCAGGCAGATTTTCTCAGTCGACAACACCTGGATCCCGGAGAGTGGGAACTCTCGGAGGACGCAATGCGAAGGATAGTACAGCGTTGGGGGAGACCCCATGTGGATCTAATGGCAACCGCGACAAATGCAAAGGCCGCCCGGTTCTTCAGCCGCAGGCGAGAGCGCGGCGCGGAAGGAGTCGACGCGCTGGTTCTTCCCTGGCCTCGACAGTGTCTCCTGTATGTCTTTCCTCCATGGCCTCTAGTGGGCAAGGTTATCCGACGGATAGAGACGCATCAAGGTCCGGTGATCCTAGTTGCACCAGAGTGGCCTCGTCGACCATGGTTTGCAGATCTTCTCAATCTGGCAGTAGACGGCCCTCTTCGGCTCAGTCATCTGCCACGTCTTCTTCGCCAAGGACCAACATTTTTCAAGGAGGCAGATCGCTTCTGTCTTGCGGCTTGGCTTTTGAGAGGCATCAATTGAGACGGCGTGGATATCCAGAATCTGTCATCTCCATGCTCCTGAAAGCTAGGAAGACATCCACTTCGGTTACTTATGTCAGAGTATGGAAGGTTTTTGAGGAATGGTGCGAGTCAAAATCGATTCTACCAACGCAGGCCTCGGTGAGACATATGCTTTCCTTCCTACAGGCTGGTCTGGATTTGGGCCTTGCCTATAATTCTCTTCGTGTGCAGGTGGCGGCGTTGGGAGCCTTCCTACGTAGTAATGACAGGGAGCTCCTGGCCTCACATCCAGATATCCTACGTTTTCTAAAGGGGGTAAAACACTTGAAGCCTCCAATTAGGCCACCTTGTCCTTCTTGGAATCTCAATTTGGTACTCCAGGCTCTATGTGCACCGCCTTTTGAGCCTCTGACTTCGGCCATACTCAAGGATGTCACCCTTAAGACCATCTTCCTGGTGGCGATCAGCTCAGCACGTCTGATCTCTGAACTACAAGCTCTATCATGTAGGGAACCATACCTTCGTTTCACGCCAGGGGGAGTATCCCTGCGGACAGTTCCATCTTTTCTGCCGAAGGTGGTCTCGACTTTCCATCTCAACCAATCGATAGAGCTTCCGTCATTTTTATCCTCTGATTCTTCTGACCTGCGTCGGTTGGATGTCCGACGTTCTTTGATACATTATTTGGAGGTCACTAATGAATTTCGACTCTCCAATCATTTGTTTGTCCTTTGGTCGGGACCCAGGAAGGGTTGCATGGCATCCAAACAATCAATCGCTCGCTGGCTGAAAGGAGCGATTATAGCCGCATACATCGGAGTGGGTAAGTCTCCACCTTTAGCTGTTAAGGCGCATTCTCTCCACGCTCAAGCGACGTCGTGGGCGGAAAGTTCTGCAGTTTCTTCTCAGGAAATCTGTAGGGTGGCCACATGGAAGTCTCTCCACACTTTCGCAAGACATTATCGTCTAGACATTCGCGCGCCGTCTCACGGTCAACTTGGAGACAGGGTCATACGGGCAGGGCTGTCCGCGACCCACCCATGATGGGGAAGCTTTGGTACATCCCACAGTCTGGAATGATCCTGGTACGTACAGGGAAAAGAAAATTATTCCTTACCTGCTAATTTTCGTTCCTGTAGTACCATGGATCATTCCAGACCCCTCCCTGGTTTTGTGGGTTCTTTGTGGGCCATCCCTGCTTTCCTGTCTTCACAATATTTTCACTCTGTATCTCTAGTTATTGCGAGCTGTGTCTTTGAATACAGTGCTGTTTGCAAGTTCTCAGTTACAGTTTTTTGAGTACAAGTTAGTTGCTGTCACTTACAGCTGTTATTTTTTCTCTATATTTTTGAGATTAATTGATTCCTCTGGTTCTGTCTCTTCTCGTCTTGGCTTTGCTAGTCCAGTTACTGAGGATTGAGGCGAGGGAGGCGTGGCTATATAGGTCCTCCCCTGGGAATTTTTGGTTCTAACTCCATCTGCTGGACAGGGAACATAACCCACAGTCTGGAATGATCCATGGTACTACAGGAACGAAAATTAGCAGGTAAGGAATAATTTTCTTACAGAACTGACTGTTGTGAGATTCCATGAGAGAGGAATTATAACACAACCTCAAATTCCTTGAACCCTTACATGGTATAACTGCCAGAATTTTAGTAGGGCAAATACGGTCTGATGCTTTGGCTCCTATCTTAAGACAGTTACATTGGCTTCCAGCTGAAAATAGAATTCAGTTCAAAACTTTCTGCTTTTTAGATGTTTAACATGGCCATAGAATATCTCTTCCAACTGCTATTCTTACATCCCTGCAAGAGAACTCCTTTCTTGTCAAATGGCCCTTCTTTCTTCCACTTTTGCCCATAGAGATGTGAATCGTGTGCCAGATCGTCTTAACGATCAGGTTCGGCTGGGGGGGAATCTGATCGTTAAGATATGTGAATTGGAATCGTTTCCGATTCCAATTCACATCGCTAATTTTTTTTTTTTTTTTTTTTTAGGGAGGCCCGCGCCACTAAAAAAAATCCCTCCCGACCCCCCCCCCCCCCCCAAAAAAAAAACCCCTTTTAACATTACCTGGTGGTCCAGGGGGGCCTCGGACGATTTCCCGTTCCCAGGCATCAGCTGCGCTAAAATAAAATGGTGCCAATGCCCCTTTGCCCTTACCATGTGACAGGGTATCCGTGCCATTGGCCGGCCCCTGTCACATGGTAGGAGCACTGGAATTTACTCATCAGCCCCTATTATAATAGGGGCTGATGAGTAAAGGGGGGAGGGGAAGCCTTTGCGTGTTGTGTTTTTTTTTTTTTTCTCTCGACACGTCTTCTATACCACTCTCGGCAGTCGGACCTTCGCGTGTGCAGGGATGTGTTTATTTTTAGTTCCCCTGACCGCGCGGCAGTTTCCTGTCTCCTTTTTTACTTTTTTTGCCGACTACAGTGTGGCACCGCAAGCTGGCTCCCCGAAACAAAATGGCAGCCTGCTGCGCGGGTGGCGCGACAGGACAGTCTCTGGATTCCCTCTGCTCTGCTCTGCCTGTCCTACCAGGCAGGAGGGACCTTCTTCGGGGGAAAGGGCTGGCAGGCAAGGCTTGCGGTCCTCCGGTTCGATGTCCCGTCCCCCCCCTCCCCACCTGCTGGACGTATCTTCGTCCTCTTATAAGCACGCATTCACACAGGGTCCCCTCTGTTTCTTTTTTTTCTTTTTTCATGGAACCTCGTGTCATGGAGAACTTAAGTCTCTCATCTTTTCTCAGACTTCTTAGGGTTGTTTTTTTCCTCCACTATTCCTTCTCAGATTTGAGCGTCATTGACGTGGGGTCCGTCCGATTCTCTTTTTTTCTCTGTAGCCAGGTGTTTCAGGTAAGTTTTTTACTTTTGCAGTCATTCACCCCCCCCCCACCCAGGCAGCAGTGCCTTTGGTGCTTGTCGGCCATCATAGGTTGCTGCCATAGAGTTTGATTTTGCATTCCTTTATCTTTCGAGTCTGCGTGTCCGCCTTTGATTTTAAGCCATGCCCCTGGTACTCGAGGGCTATGTCTATCTCAAATCCCCTTGATCAATGTATCCTCTGCCTGGGGGCATCGCACAATGTCTTGGGTTGCAGCAGGTGTGCCCAGGTGACCCCCCTAAAGGGCATAAGGTCTGGCTCAATAAGATGGAATACCTCTTTGGGGTGGAGAAGACCAGTCCATCGGCACTGGAAGCATCAGCATCAAGGAGCCACACCAATTGATATTGAGACCTCAACATCAGCAGGTGTCGTCTGTTTTGTCGATGACTACTAGGGGCACCGGAGACAGACCATCATTTGCCTTCCCCAGGTTGAAGATGACTGGTTCATCGTCTTTAGCCTTGGCACCAGGGAAGGACCAATTTCAATCATCGAGGGAAGCTGAAGAAACATCAGTATCAGTCTCTGTCTATGCATGGTGCTGGGAATGGGGATGCATCAGCTTCTGCTATGATGCCCTTGAAGCATCCCCATGAGGAGGAGAGCCAAGCCACCTCCAGGAGGATGTCTGTTCTCACGAAACCTGCCCACCTCCCCAAGGAGTAGGGTTTCTACTTTGTGGGTTTTGTTCTTTTCATTTTTTGCTCCTCAATTCTATGTTATAAGACTGAAGGGACCCCACGTGAATGCATGCTTTAATGCATGCCGTGCATGCTCGAAGAGTTTTAGAAACTTTGCTCCATCTGATGGTGTCACCCATGTGTGAGGACTGACATCCTGCTGGCCTCCGAGAAAGAGAAGAGACAATATCATGATGAAGGTGCTGTCTGCGGAGAACACCCGTTACAGGGAAGCAACTTTGCTTTCTGCCAATATGAATCATGGTCACAGGTGTGCAGCCTGCAGGAACTAATGCTTCTCCAGTGTCACAGGCTCTCTTTGCCCTGGCTGTGGGCCTTGGTTCTTCCGGAGCTTTGAAGCTTGCGGTACAGGGGGATTAGTCAGCCATGGGGGCAAAAAGGGCATATGTTGCAGGCTCACAGCCTTTGCAGCCCGGCCCTCAAGTCTCCCTTTAGAGTGGCTGGTGCTTCCATCTTTTTCTCTTAGCAGGAGTATTGCAGGCAGTAGACCTCTAAGGAGCTAATGCCTGACTCCAGTGCATGTTTTCTCTGGATTTCATGTTGGTTATACAGAGGCCTGGTGTGGACACCCTCCCCGAGACCCCCAAACCTTTAGTATTTGTCTGACTCACCAAACCCCGAAGGCCCTTCCAAACCAGTAGCCAGCTTCACTCTGCCCCAAAATCCACTCCACAATGAAATAAGGAAGGCCCATTCCTCCATTCTAAATTTAGCTGGTTGACTGTCTCTGTTTCTTGAGGAATGGGTCAAGAGTACGACAGATAAGTGGGTACTAGAGGTAATCGAAAAAGGCTACGCATTAGATTTTGCTCGGGACCATCCGGATCTTCACCTGGTCTCCCCCTGCGGTCCTCGAAAGAGGCCGGCTGTGGTCCAGACCCTAAAAAGACTACTGGAACTGGGAGCCATAGTCCCAGTCCCAATGGAAGAACAAGGGTCGGGCCAGTATTCCATCTACTAAGGGGGAATTTCTGGCCTCTTTCGACTTAACAGAGGCCTACTTCCACATTCCAATTTGCCATGAGCATCAGCGGATCCTCTGATTCGAGATCCTGGTTCAACATTTCCAGTTCAGAGCACTCCCCTTCGGCCTTGCCACAGCTCTGCGAACTTTCACCAAGGTCATGGTGGTGGTGGCGGCCTCCCTCCATCAGGACGGCGTACTGGTCCATCCTTACCTAGACGATTGGCTCATCCAGGCCAAGTTGGAGTCTCTTTGCAAGCTGGCGGTCAGCAAGGCCATGAGTTGCCTCACCTCTCTCGGCTGGATAATTAACTTCCACAAGAGCAAACTCCAGCCCCCTCAGACCCTGGAATTCCTGGGAGCACGCTTCGACACTCGAGTCGGCAAGGTGTTCCTTTCGGACACACGAGCACTCAAACTCCGGGACCAAGTGCTAACCTTGATCTCTCTTCCTCTGCCTACAGCTTGGGACTACCTCCAGATCCTGGGTTCCATGGCCTCCACTATTGATCTGGTCCCATGGGCTTTTGCATATATGCGTCCATTACAGAAAGCTTTGCTATCCCACTGAAAACCGGTTTCGGAGCAGTTTCGGACCCTTCTGCCATTCCCCGAATCTATCGTCTCAGAACTGCAGTGGTGGCTCTCGCCTGCTCACCTTTTGAAGGGAGTGTCTCTCCAAACCCTGAAGTGGATCGTTGTCACAACGGATGCCAGCCTCTCTGGTTGGGGAGCGGTCTGCCAGACAGTCTACACAGGGGAACTGGTCCCCAATTCAGTCTCGCTGGCACATCAATTGACTGGAGATCCGAGCTGTTCGCCTGGCTGTCAAGGTTTTCCTTCCCTTGCTTCATCGCAAGGCAGTACGTGTTCTCTCCGACAACTCCACCACGGTAGCATATATCAATCATCAGGGAGGCACAGAGAGTTGACTGGTGGCTCTGGAGGCCAGCAAGCTCTTGGTCTGGGCAGAACGTCATCTAGAGCGCTTGGCAGCGTCCCACATTGTGGGGAAGGAGAATGTCCAAGCCGATTTTCTCAGTCACCAGCAGTTAGACCCTGGTGAGTGGGAATTGTCTGACAGGGCAATGGATCTCATCATCCACAGGTGGGGTCTCCCACACCTGGATCTGATGGCCACCATGTACAGTGCGAAAGCTTCCAGGTTTTTCAGCTGCAGACAAGAGCATTGAGTGGAAGGAGTGGATGCGCTGGTCCTTCCATGGCCTCACGACATTCTTCTATATGTGTTCCCACCATGGCCATTAGTGGGCAAAGTACTCGGACGAATCGAACTCCCATCGGAGTCCCATCATCCTCGTCGCTCCGGAATGGCCTCGTAGACCGTGGTTCGCGGATCTGGTAAATCTGGCTACAGACGGTCCTCTCCGCCTCGGACATCTCCCTCATCTCCTTCGGCAGGGTCCCGTGTTTTTCGACCAGGCGGATCGCTACTGACTAGCGGCCTGGCTTTTGAATGGCGTAGATTGAGGAAGAAGGGTTATAAAGAAGAGGTTATATCCACTATGTTGAGAACTAGAAAGCCAGCTATCTCTCTTGCTTATGTTCGGGTATGGAAGGTTTTCGAAAATGCGTGTGCAGTGTCGGGAGTGTCGGCTCGTAGGGCTCCAGTTTCTCAAGTCCTTTCTTTTCTCCAGAACGGTCTCTTTAAGGGATTATCTTTTAGTTCCTTACGGGTTCAGGTCTCCGCGCTGGGCTCTCTCCTGGGAAGTATTGACGGTTATCCGGTGGCGGCTCATCTGGATGTTGTTCATTTCCTCAAGGGGGCCAAACATTTGAATCCACCAGTTCCTCTTGGAGTCTTAACTTGGTTCTTCGGGTTCTATGCAACGCCCCCTTCGAACCCCTACGGCGAGCTACACTTAAAGATTTGACTCTTAAAACCGTCTTCCTGGTTTCCATCTGTTCAGCCAGAAGGGTCTCGGAGCTTCAGGCTTTGTCGTGCAGAGATCCAAAATGGCCAATAGAGATCCCTCAGGTAGCGGATTTCCTGGATGCCTCTGACTTGCCTGAGTCCCCTAGGGGGATCAGAGTTTGATTCAATTTCTATTCTCTCTTTGGATGTTTTGAAAAAGGGGAAGTAATGTTCTGAGGATAAGTGATGACCCTGGCATTTTTCCTCAGGATCCACTCTCAACCTCAACTCTAGAGCCAGCATCAGCCCCCAGGGATGTAGACGAGATTGTGGAAGACATCCCTAATCTGGAGACACTTTTTTTTTTTTTTTTTTTTAAAGTGAGGGAGGACCCAGGTTTTTTTCAGTGTATTCACTGCAGTAAAGATATGTCAAGGTAAAAAAGTGGGTCATCTGATAAACAATTGTAGGCAGCATCACTTGGAAAAGCAGCACTTGCTAGCATTGATAACAGGGGTGGGTGGCAGTTATAGCCTGAGGACCCCTTCTCCCAGTCAAAGTAGAAGCCAGAGTAGAGTGTTGAAAAGGGGAAGATTTTTCCCCATGCTGATTCCACAGTCCCTTCTACCAGTTAGGTAGCAGGCCAGCTGTCCCTAGCCATGCATACAAAATGGCAATCTATCAGAGGAAATGGAGTTGTATTATGTAATACTGTTTCGGGGCAAGAGACAGGCAGCATCTAATGTCATAATGCCTCTGTATCGCTCCATGGTGAGACTACACCTTGAATACTGTGTACAATTCTGGTTGCCGCATCTCAAAAAAGATATAGTTGCGATGGAGAAAGTACAGAGAAGGGCAACCAAAATGATAAAGGGGATGGAACAGCTCCCCTATGAGGAAAGGCTGAAGAGGTTAGAGCTGTTCAGCTTGGAGAAGAGACGGCTGAGGGGAGATATGATAGAGGTTTTTAAGATCATGAGAGGTCTTGAACGAGTAGATGTGAATCAGTTATTTACATTTTCAGATAATAGAAGGACTAGGGGGCATGCCACGAAGTTAGCAAGTAGCACATTTAAGACTAATGTGAGAAAATTATTTCACTCAACGCACAATTAAGCTCTGGAATTTGTTGCCAGAGGATGTGGTTAGTGCAGTCAGTGTAGTTGGGTTCAAAAAAGATTTGGCTAAGTTCTTGGGGGATAAATCCATTAACTGCTATTAATCAAGTTTGCTTATTGAATAGCCACTGTTATTAATTGCATCAGTAGCATGGGATCTTCTTGGTGTTTGGGTAATTGCCAGGTCCTTGTGGCCTGGTTTGGCCTCTATTGGAAACAGGATGCTGGGCTTGATGGACCTTTGGTCTGACCCAGCATGGAAATTTCTTATGTTCTTATGAAATGATGCCCAGGATGATCTGACCCTGCAGGTAGTGGAGAGTGGTTGGAGCCCAGGGCTCAAGAAGAAATTCAATATATTTTGTGGCCCAAAGAAGACTGATCTTTCCACCCTATTTTAGACCTAAAAAGGGTTAACGGGTATCTACACATTTTCTGCTTCAGAATGGAAACTTTGTTTTGTCATAATAACAGTAAGGAAAAAGTTTCTTGTCTTTCTGCATTTGGAAGAGGCTTATTTTCATATTCCTATTTGGGAATCCCATCAGATTCCTTTGGTTTTTCATTCTATGAAAACATTTGTAATTTAGGACTCTACTGTTCAGACTGTTTAACCCTCTAAGGACCTTTTCCAAGATAATGTTGATAGTTGCAGTGGTTCTCTGCACAAACTGTATAATTGCTCATCAAGGCAAAATCATTTTAAGAAACCCAGTTGACAGCCACGGTTGTCTGGCTCCTGGAACAGCTGGGCTGGATGACAAACTACTCAAAAAGCAGCTTGCCCCATCCCAGTGACTAGAGTTGTGTGGTATATTTGTTTTTTGTTTTGTTTTTTTTAGGAGCCCAATTTATACAACGTATGGATGTGTCTTTATGACCCAGAAAAGGGGTAGACAAGTTGATTTCAAATGTGTGATTCTGTCTCTCAAAGAGCGCCCAAGGTGTGAGACACTGTCTCCAGCTCTTGGACTTAGACCTGGAGCCTTGGGACAGGGCTCACATGCATTCACTGCACTTGTTCTTATTGACTTAGTGGTTGCTCAAGTCCCAGAATTATGAGCAGTAGCTGTTTTTTATGCCATTTCTGGTGAGGAACAGCCTAGAATTGTGGGCGACACCCTCAAATTTGTTATAGGCATGGATTTAGAATTTCCCAACTCATCATAGTAATCTCAGATGTGTGAGTACTGTGGGTTGGGAGCTCATTACTGTGGACAGATGGCTGAAGACCTCTGGTCAGAGGAGAGGTGTCCTGGCCTATGAAGGGGGTGAATGAGCTAGTGACTATGGTTGTCAGATTAGCCCCAGTATACAGTTCTGCTCATAAGTTTATATACCCCTCGCAGAATTTGTAAGATGTGCAGCATTTTAAGAAAACATGAGCAATCAGACAAAACACCTCTGTTTTTAATGTTTTAAATTAAAATATATATCATAGAATAGCACAATCATTAAACAAACCATAGAAATAAAGGAAATAATAAAATGGTCCTGTTCAAAAGTTTGTATACCCTTGAATGCTTAGGCTGATAATATACTCTCAAGGGACACACACAGGTTGAGATGGAAATGAAGGGTTAGGTAACCACACCTGTTCCTTGTTTGATTGTAATTAGTGTCTGTGTATAAATAGTCAGTGAGTTACTTAGCTCTTAAGACACTCTTGTGAATTTCATCCAAGGCTACACTGATTTTGGTGGTTACTGATGCATGGGGAAAGCAAAAGAACTGTCAAAGGATCTGCCAGCAAAAATAGTTTCCTAGCATCCAGATAGATGAATTCAGGACCAGTGGGTTATGCATCTCTACCAGCAGATGGAGACTGAGCAAACTGATGTCGCAGTATATATACTCCTGCAGTGTCATTAGCCTGCTAGTATTCTCCATCTCCAGCAGATGGATGTGCATCTCCCTACTGGGGATTGCTTCATATTTTAGGAGAAATAAAAGGAGTTTTAATTCACCCCGCTCCCTGCAGTGATACCAAATGGTCCCTCCCTCAGTTGAGAATTCCTGAGTTGATTTCTGTGGACCGTCAGATGAGTGCCTTGGTCTGGTAGCTGGTTTCTCAGCCAGCATTGACTTAGCTGTTTAAAATAGCTGAAAGGCAGTGGATGCAGGAAGCTGAGCATGACGGTGATGGTCTATGCCCTCTCTCCCTGCAGCCGGAGATCGTGGTTTTTCTTTGCATGTTAGACTGCCCTCTTTGGGGGCAGTCTGTGTGTCTGGCTGTGCGACCAAGTTGTATGCCCAGTTTTTTGGGCACGCTGCATGTGCACGCAGTCTGGGATGCATTGGTTGTGTGCTTAAGTTTGGAGCAGCGGAAATGTGCCTAGTTTGCGAAGCCTAGCCTTGGGATGCCTAAATTTTGTGCGTCTAAATTTTATAGTATGAATTCAGCTGGACCCACACCTTCAGTTGCCTGTTAAATGTACTGACATTTAAATGGTCCCTGTGGCTAAGAAACCAAAGCGCCTTTCTCTCTGTGCTGCTTTTCATATTCGAATATCTCAGCCTGGAGTGTCCTTTAACTTGTGCCAGCGCTGCTTTAGAGGCTCAGGGAGAATTATTTTCCTCTGATTTTACTAAGCCTGGTTTTTCCCAGCCTGAGGATGACCTGGGTTAAGGACATGATAGGTGCCTGATCTTGGACCTCCCTTAAATGGTTTGTCAGCAGGGGGACAGTAACTCAGTGGGCACAGCACAGGTGCCTTCTGGTTTTGGCATAGATCCTTCTGCCGTTTCTTGGGTGGAATTTTTTTCAAGGATTGCAATCCTTTCTTCAGGCACAGTCCTCAGCCCTGTCCAATTCTGTCGGGTCAGATTTGCAGGCGGTGACCTTTCACTTGCCTAGTACTACTGTTAAGTGTCGAAGTATTCTTAGATCCAGCAGCAAGTCCTCCCGATAGGAAACCAGATGGCACTGATGATGAGGCCTGTCCTGACTCTTTGGAGGATGGGGAAATTCCTCCGGGACCGGAACCATATAGGACTATGTTGTGGTTCTTTCATAGAGCTGGCTGCCGGCTCTGATTTCCCAGACATAGATGCTGGGAGTACCTGGGGCAGATTCCATGTCTGAGCCAAAGAAAAATCCCATTTTGGTTTCTTTGCATAAAGCCTCTTGTCTTTTTTCCCTGTTACGGAGGCCATTCAAGAATTGATTGATCTTGAGCGGGGCGCCCCGGCTAATTTGAAAGTGGGTCTGACTTTGGAAGGCCTGTACCCCGTGGATCAAGTGATGAGAAAGCGTTCTGCATTTTCCCGATTGTGGATGCACTTGTCTGTGCCGTGTCTAAGTGGATGACTATCCCCATGGAGGGAGGAGCGGTCTTGAAGGATGTGCATGATAGGAGGATTGAGGCTATCCTTAAGCATTTGAAGCAGTGGCAATGACCTTGCAAATAGCTTCTTGCTGTTCCCTGGTGGTACGCTCTTGTTTACTTCTCTCTCAGGGGATCGATGATTCTGGAGTGAATTCCAGGGCAGTTATGGAGCCAGTAGCCACCTTTTTAGCAGATGCGGGCTGCGATTTGGTCCACACCTCAGCCAGAGGGGGGTGGCTTTGGTGATAGCGATTAGGCATCAGTTATGGCTGAGAAATTGGTTGGCTGATGCGACCTCCAAGGCTAATATTACGAAATTGCCCTTTAAAGGCTTGCTTTTGTTTGGGAGCGAGTTGGAGAAACTGGCCAGTAAGTGGGGCAAATCCCTGGTTTTTCAGTTGCCAGTGGATAAAAAGCAGACTCTGCACTCCTTTGGCATGAGGGGTCATACCAGGGGCTCGAAGTGTTTTTGACCCTACAGAGGAGCAATCTTTCGGAGGACTCACCTTTTGATATGTCTCAATCCTTTCATCCTAGACACCCCAGGCGGGGTGTGGGCTCGGGTAGTGGAACCTCCAGAGCCTCCCATTGAAGATTTGCTGACCCACCCCCGAGAACAGGAGATAAGGGGGTGCCCCTCTCTCTTTCATCAAAGCTGGATGAAAATCACATCTGATCAGTGGGTCCTGGAGGCGATACAAGAGGGATATGTGCTGGAGTTTTGTAGTGTTCCTCAGGACATATTTATTTATTTATTTTTAACTTTTATATACAGACATTCTTGCATTAAATGCAAATCATGCCGGTTTACAGTGAAACAGAAAAAGCAGGAAAAAATTCCTTAGTCGAATACAATGAAACAACTTAGTTAACAAAGGAAACATAAAAATAAATTTTTACATATAGACAAAGGTTTGCACGAAGGGGTGCACAAAGGGGAGAGCCCCTTTGTCGTGCCCCTTCGGCGTGCGACGCCTGGTGTTGAGGCTATCTTAACTGTCCGATGTTAGTGACGTCATGGGGGGGCAGGTCTAATGATCACAGCACTTACATCGCTGCTTCTTTCCAGTTCCAGGTGAAGATCAAGCTGTTTCCTTCACTTCCCCTCCCGTGACACTATTCATGCTGTCTCCCTGCCACTCCCCGCAGAAGAATCAGGCAGTGGAAGGCTACTCAGTTTGAGGGCTTTGGTCCCAGTGCCCATGTCTTTAGAAAATACCTGGTGACCCGCAAGGTGAGCTCCCTGTTGCAGGAGCCCGGTTGGGTGGTGAACCTAGCCAAGAGCAGTCTTCAGCCATCTCAGGCGCTGGAATATCTGGGTGTTCAGTTTGACATAAAGCAGGGCAAGATTTTCTTGCTGGATGCTCGTATTCAGAAGTTGATGGTGCAGGTGCCTCTCTTGATGAACACTATATGTCTGACAGTATGGTCCTATTTACAGGTACTCTGTTTGATCACGGCGACCCTGGAAGTGGTACTGTCTGCAAGAGTGCATATGCGTCTTCAGCGCTTCCTGCATTCTCTTTGGAGCCTACAGTCTCAAGACTATTTGATTCAGCTCCACCTGCCGATGGAGGTCTGCTCTCAAATTCAGTGGTAGTTACAAGCAGATCATCTAAGAAAGGGAGTTTACCTGAAATCGCCGGACTGGTTAGTACTCACGATGGATATAAGCCTTCGGGGTTGGGGAGAGCTCACAGTCAGGAATGGACAGTGTAAGGGCGCTGGTGTGCGGAAGAGTCTCTGGAACATCAATCAGCTGGAAGCCCGGGTGGTCCGGTTAGCATGCTTGCAGTTCAGTGGCAGGGTTGAGCAGTTTGGATAATATCAGACAGTGCAATGACAGTGGCTTACATCAGGGAGGAACCAAGAGCCAGCAAGTGTCATAAGAGATAGACCAACTTATGGAATAGGTGGAAGTGCATCTTCAGTAGATCTCGGCTTTGCACATTGCAGGAAAAGACAATGTAAGAGTAGACTTTCTCAGCAGGGAGAGTCAGGACCCAGGAAAATGGTTGTAGGACAAGGCATTTCAGCTGATAATGGATCACTGGGGCCTTCCATTTCTAGACCTGCTGGCGACTTCTCACAATGCGAAAGTTCCTCGATTCTTCAGTTGCAGAAGAGATCCTAAGTCCTTGGGTATCAATCTCTTGTGCAGGACTGGCTGGAGGACAAATTGCTGTATGCCTTTCCTCCATGGCCCATGCTGGGCAGAATAGTTCAGAGGATTGAGGATCACAGAGTGATGGTGCTTTTGGTGGCAGCAGATTGGCTCAGGTGACCATGGTATGCAGATTTGTGATGGCTCTTGGTAGACTCCCCCCTCTGGTTTCCGGTGCACAGGAATCTGTTGCAGCAGGGACCTGTTCTTCGTGAAGATCTGACTCTGTTATGTCTTACGGTATGGCCCTTGAGAGGGCTCACTTACTGAAGCATTGATAGTCAACTGAAGTGATTGCCATCTTGCTACGAGCAAGAAAGTACTTCACCTCTTTAGCCTATGTGCGATTTTGGCGAGTGTTTGAGGCTTAGTGTGAAGATTGAGGGCTGCTTCATCGCTCAGTTAAGATCCTGCTCATTTTTGAATCTTTGAGGATGGATTGAACAAAGGGTTGGCCCTTAATTCCTTGAAGATACAGGTAGCAGCTGTTGCAGGGGTCAGGTGAATGGTGAATCCTTATCTGCTTATCCAGATGTGGCCTGTTTCTTGAAAGGAGTGAAGCATTTCTGTCCTCCCTTGCGGTTACCAGTACCTTTTGTGGAGTCTTAATCTGATCTTGGATTTCTTGGTGGGCCCATGTTACTTGCGGTTACTGACCTTGAAACTGTGTTTTTGTGGTGATTTCTTCTGTCTAATATCTGAGCTGCAGCAACTCGGAGAAATTGGGTGGAAGAGGGGGCGAAAAGGGAAAAAATGGAAGTTAATAGGAAATTTTCAATCCCTGCCACACGCCAGTACTGAGTGATACACATGTGGCCGGGCCACATGTGCGCTGAGCCCATTTTCCAAGTGGCCACGTGTCTATCTCCTGGTATGTGCGGAAGTGCCAGGCTCCTAAAAAGGGGAGGGGCAGGGGCTGGCCGGGACAGAATGCGCTGCAGCTGGCCAGCATGGGGAACTTACTTCTGCTCATCAAAGCAGGTAAATTAAGAAATAAAAAAAAAATGTAGTTGAGTTAGGGGGGGTTAATGGATCAGAGTGGAGAGGGGAAAAGGGAGGAAGAATTGTTAGGGAACTGGGGAAGGCCCAATCTCATCGCCACACACTTCAAACAAAATTCTCCCCCCTTGTGAGCGTAAATCTGCACTTGCATGCATACACATGGGTAGCTGATTTTTATAACGTGTGTGGTGACGCGCGCATGTTATAAAATTGGCATGATTTTTAAAATTTACCTCTTAGTGAGGTGAAAAGAGGGAGATTGTGGATTGGTCTCCTTGTCTCTCCCGCTGCTGGAATGGGTTCCATACGTGGCCCCTCTGCATCTTTTGTGTGGGGGAGGGGGGGGGCTTGTGCAAGTTTGGCGCCTTTTGAATATTGGTGCTTTAGGCTACTACCTAGTGGAAGCACCGGTCCTGGCTTCAGCAGAGTATTTCATTCACATGTGCTCTGTAGATCAAATGGTAGTAAACAGGTTGTTTGATCTCTGTGGTTACCTATTGATCGATTTCTTTGAATCAGAGGACAATAAGAAAATTGAAAGATTCTACTTTCTACTACATTCTTCTAAACAAATTTGGATCTCCTCCAGATGCTTTTCTGCTATCATAGGATGCAGATCTATTGTATGCTTTTCCACCACTTCCATTGATGGTGAGAATAATGCAGAAAGCACTCAAGGACCAGTCACTCCTTTTACTCATTGGTCCACGAGTGGGCTTCCCTTACTTCGTCCAGTTCTCAAGCAGCCTTCCGATCCCTCTGAGATCTGGTCTGATGTTAACTCAAGAGGGTGATCTGTCATCCAAAGCTTCTTTTTCTCAATTTAATGAGATGGTTATTAAGCACTCGCTAATTGCATCACTGTCATTATCTATCCTCCTGTGAGGGAGTTGGTTGGACTGTTAGATGATCGAGGGGTTAAAGAGGGATTTAGGAAAGATAAGGCCTTCATGGAAAGATTAAATGAATTCTTTGCTTCATTGTTTGATGAAGATGCTGGGGCGATACCCATTCCGGAGATGGTTTTCAAGACTGTTCAGCCTTAAGCGTGTGAGACCTATGATTATACAATAATGATGCTTATAAATGGACTTTTGACACTGTCAATGAACTCAGTTGGTGTTTCACATAAATGAGATCTGACACACCCTTTGAAATAATTCATATGATTCACAATACATTGGTGGTTTTGATGACACTAGTGGTTCTATTGATTTTAAATGGATTTGTTCAAATCTTTTTTGTAATCAGCATTATTATACAAAAGATTAATAATTGATAATAGCATAGGCTGTATAGGAATTGATAAATACTTAAAGATTTAAAATATATCTTTCAGAATCTATGCAGACAAGCAATACAAGCATTTTTTAATCTTAAATGGGTTTAAATTACTTGGGGGGGTGGGGGGTGAAGCTTTAGGCATAGTCTGACCAAAACACTTTCATGTGTTTCCGGTTTAGATTATTCAATACAGGATTAGATACAATATAGCATTACATTTAGGCATCTAATATATTGAAAGTTAAATCTGGGTATCCCATATCTGGACTATCCATGTACGTGACTATCTAAAATTAGATCTCATTGGAGAAAGAATTGGGGATGCTAGAAAATGTTTTATATGAAACTAATTCCAATAGCCTTTGATGTGCAGAGTTTAGATGTCTAATTTCTGTGCATCCTTTTGAAAATGTAATCCTAAATTGAACAGTCTAAATCAGTGAATAGTAGATGAATTTGTGAATTACTATAATTTTCTGTAAAGCCTCTGTTAATAGTAAATGCTAATTGTATTTTGTCACAGGTCTCTGCACAAGATGAATATAATTAAGGAAAATAAAGACCTCGCCTGTTTCTACACAACAAAACATTCATGGAGAGGAAAGTAAGTGTCTTGTTAGTTTAAAAAAAAAAAAAAAAGTCTTGCATTTTTCATGGCCTGTGGTAACTTGTATACTGTTTTACAAGATGGGACTTATGCAAAACACATTGTTCATCTGTTCTTTGTTTTACGTTATAGTAAAACTTACTATGCTTTACAAGTTATTTGATGTCTGTTCTCTAGTGAGAACTAAAAAATTAAATTCATTATAGTATTAGAAATGATGGGAAGATCAAAACTTAAGTTATACTGTTTGCACAATTTTGACTAAGGGCCAGAAATTAAAACATTTTGAAAAGTTTGGATTTGATTTCTTCTCTGTTCTATCCTTTTTTAATTCTTTGATTTGGGAATCCCAGTTTACAGTATTTTCACGTAGATAAGCAGCTGAATTAGCCATGCAGTCTGGGTACGTCTTCCGTGCCACTAGGTGGTGGAGCTCTCTAAGTCTAGCAAAGTCTTTCAGCTTGGTGCTCCCTCTTATATCTTCTCTGATAATACCTCAGGCTCCTCAGTCAGTTTTTTTTCTGCGCGGCAGTTGGCACGCGAAGCTCTGCTCTCCTCTGAGAGAACTTTGTGAAGTAAAAGAAAGAAAACCAGCGTTTAAACATCAAGGTTTGGTTAAAAAATTACCAGCAGTCAGAGACATGCCACGTCCTGGCTTTAAATTTTGCTCATGTGGCAAAATTGTCAGCCACAGATGGCCACATTCTGTGTTATCTCTGTCTGGGACCTTCCCATGACCAGATACATTGTGCAGACTGTGGACGCATGTCCCCATGCGCCCAGCGTCAGCGGGCTGCTAAACTACAAGATCTACGGTTAAAAGCTTTGGCCTCTTATGCCCCTTCTGAGGCCTCTGTGCGATCCTCCCCAGGCCCAAAAAGGTTAAAAACCACCCCTTCATTGAGGAGGGCTTCCTCTGTGGACCCTCCTACATCAGGACACCCGCAGTTGCTCACCCGGCTGGAATCGGAGCATGGAGCGGGAGATGCGTCGGTATCGCGACCGCATGCCTCACCGATGCATCTACTCCCTGAAGACAGACGCGCCAAAGCTGCTTCGAAGCGTCGCCACATCGAAGCAAGGCCAAGCAGTTGGCTCACCGGCGCAAAGAGGCTTCAGTGCTGAAGCTATACCATGCCGCCGCATTGTCGAAGCATCCGGTGCATCGACGCAGGGGCACCACCACGATGCACCCTCAACTCATTGACGCAAACAACGCATGTTGGTGCACATTCGACGCAGCCATCACACAGCCAACCCAAAAAACACCATTCGGGCCATAAGAGGCCTAGGGAAGCATTGCCATCATTGATAGTGGATCTGGACAGGGATATTTCACCATTCAGTTCATCGTTCACTTCTCCTTCATCACCGGAAGAAATGTCTTCCACGTCCCTTCCCTCGGAAGTGCCTCTGGCTCCAGACCAACCTCTGGCTATTCCACAACTTCTGCCATTGATACCGCCTCCACAGAAGCAGCGGCCACTACAGGAAGGGCTTCATCCCACCCCACCGCAACCTGTGCTGACGCCTTCAACTTCAGGCTTAGCTACACAGGCCATGGCTCAAATTACCACCATACTGACACAGTTCTTACAGTCAGTAGAACAGTCTCAAATTCCACCTTTGTCATCTGCGGTCCCGCCAGAGCCTGCAGTAGGCCCAGTCATTCCAGGACCAGCACCAAAGGTCCCTCTGACTCAACCACCATCTCTGATGCATGATATATCAGATGCTGATTCCTCATCTACGGGCTACCCCTCTGACCCGGCAGAGGTACCTCCGGAACTGCCTTCGCCTCCAGAAGACCTGACATATTCGCAGTTTATTGAAAAAGTCGGACAACTGTTGAATGTAGAAACACGTAGACTTCCTGATCCCCGCCAAGAAATGCTTGGTATACTGAAGATTTTTGACGCGCCTACAGAGCCCGTGGCCCTTCCACAGCATTCAGTTTTAACAACTCGTATGGAAAAGTCCTGGGACACACCACTAACCAGCCCTCCCACATCACGGACAATTGACTTAAAGCACAGGATGAAAGATTCCTCCTTTCATACGTCGGTTCAACTACCTCATAATTCTGTGGTAGTTGAGTTCGCAATGCAAAAAGCCAGAAAATCCAGAATTCATGCTAATACACCACCACACAGGGATCAAAAGTCACTGGATGATTTTGCAAAGAAAACCTTCCAGTCTGCAATGTTGTTTATTATTTATTTATTTATTTAGCAGTTTTCTATACCGACCTTCATAGTAGATAACCATATCGGATCGGTTTACATTTTAACAAAGGGTAAAACTGAGGTAACAATTCTGGTAAATAATAGATAACAAAGGAAAAGGAATAAGTCAAAGTTACAATCAACAAGGTATGGAAAACTTGGAGGCTTAAAGACAAGCTGGAAGGAAGATAGAGGCAGGTAGAATAAATATAACATGATACGAATAATTTAACGGGTTAGAGCATATGCTTTAACCAGGAAATGCCAGTGTCCATTGTTCAGGAGGAAGTGTGTCAAGGTCCTTGTAAGAAGTGAGGCTCAAACTAGTGATTATCCGGTGGATCTGGGAAGGCTTGAATGCACGCATCCAGAACCATCAGTTCTACATAGCCCAATACTTGTTTGAGAATCTCCAGGCATTGAAGTTGTCCATTCGTCAAGCCCTTCCTCCTCAATATCATAATTCCTCAAAATCTTCCGCAATTGCAGTTGCAGTGAGACACTTAGCATGGTTGCAATTCAGCACCATACAGGACGATGTCCATAAAAAACTGGCAAATCTACCCTGTCGTCCCGAAAATTTGTTTGGAGACAAACTTACTGAAACTGTAGCTAAGCTCAAGAGCAAAAGATGGCCGTTCTTTCCTTGACGGCTCCTCACATCCCATCGACCTCAAGGCATCATTACACATCCTCAATGGCCTACAGGAGGACCCCCTTTAAGTCTCTTAAGCCCTTTTCTTATTTTAAGCCTCCAACCTATCAGCAGGCTTGGCAACCATCCTATCAGTCTCAGGCGCCACGTCAACGTGCAAGGGCTGCTCGTACATCACGCCAGCAGGCGGATCCTCCACCCGCAAAACCTCAATCCAGTTTTTGAGCTTACCTTCGCCACCGTCACAATCCTCTCCAATGGGAGGCAGATTAACCAAGTATCTACCAGCCTGGAATGAAATAACCACGGCCAATGGGCCCTATCAATCATATGCCAGGATTACACCCTTCACTTTTCATCCCTCCTGACCCTTCCGCATTGGGTACCACAGAAGCAATTAACATCTCACAAAGAACCTCTGTTGCAAGAACTTCAGATGCTTCTGCACAACAGTTGCATTCAGAAATTACATTCCAAAGAATTCCATCAGGGATTTTACTCCCAATATTTCCTAATTCCCAAGAAATCGGGAGTCCGATCTTAGATCTGCCTTCCCTCAACAAACACCTCTACAGAGAGAAATTCAAAATGACTTCGCTCAAATCCATCCTTCCCTATCTTCAGTCAGGGGATTAGATGTGCTCGCTAGACCTGAAGGATGCGTATGCACATATCCCAATGCACCCCAGTTTCTGGCAGTACCTGTGCTTCCAAGTGGACAACCAACACTTCCAATACACAGTCCTTCCATTTGGCCTTTCTTCTGCCCCCAGAGTTTTTACCAAATGTCTTGCAGTGGTGGTGGCACATCTTCGTCATCAGGGGGTGCAAATATTCCCTTATCTGGACAATTGGCTCCTCGTAGCACCCAATCGAGACCTACTGAGATCCAATCTTCTCCTTAAGATTTCCTGCCTCGACAACCTAGGTCTACTCATCAATTACAATAAGTCAAACCTAGAACCCACTCAGACATTACAATTCTTAGGCGCCTTCATTGACACAATTCAGGACAAGGCTTTCCTCCCTCCTCCGAGAGCTTTAGCCCTCTCCACAGTAGCTACGGATCTACTGCACAGCACATCAACACCAGCTCGCCAGATACTAACTGTTCTGGGACACATGGCAGCATCCGTTTGTGGTCCCACACACACGTCTACACATGCGTCGCCTACAATGGGTCCTAAAGACACAATGGATTGAATTCCTTCATCCACTGTCTACTCAAGTTACCTTGACCAACATTATGAAAAAAGACTGCCTATGGTGGATTTTTCTATCAACCCTACAGATGGGTTCGCTCCTAATACCCTTTCGACATCAGATAATACTTACCACAGATGCGTCCCCCAAGGGTTGGGGATCTCATCTGGATCACTTAACAACTCAAGGTCTATGGATTGCTTACGAACGAACACAACACATAAACTTCCTAGAGCTCAAAGCAGTGAGAAATGCCCTTCGAGCCTTTGAAGAATCTTTACGAGGAAAGATAGTAATGATTCACACAGACAACCAGGTGACAATGTTCTACATAAGGAAGGAGGGTCCAGTTCTTGGAACCTTTGCAAGGAAACTGTCCTGATCCTGGAATGGGCTCACCAGTGGTCCATTTCTTTTCAAGCAACTTATCTGCCCAGCATCCAAAACTCCAGAGCAGACAGTCAGCAGAATTTTTCATCCCCATGAGTGGGAACTAGATCAGACAGTAGTTCAACACATCTTCTCCATATGGGGTCTCCCTACTATCAACCTCTTTGCGACAGAGGACAACAGGAAACTAGAAACCTTTTGTTTAGTCTACCAGAGCCCTCATCGACTCGCTCCGGATGCTTTTCTAATGAATTGGTCTCACGACCTCCTTTATGCGTTCCCTCCGATTCCACTCATATCCCGTACGATCCAGAGATGCTTCAAAGACTGAGCGGATTTAATTTTAATAGCACCAGCATGGCACAGACAACCCTGGTACAGCTACCTATTGCACCTATCAATTTGCGACCCAATACCCCTGGGCAGCAGCCCCCAACTACTCACCCAGGACAAGGGATCGCTTCTTCACCCTCTTCACTCGTCCCTACACCTCACGGTGTGGAGATTGAACGGATCGCATACCAACATCTAGACATTTCACCTGATCTTCAAGATATCTTACTGTCCTCTAGGAAACAGTCAACAAGAATTAATTACAATAGAAAATGGGCATGCTACGCTTCCTGGTGTTCGACCATGTGTATTGACCCATTAACCTGTTCACCTGAACAACTCCTTTCCTACCTCCATCTACTCTACACGAGAGGCCTTGCGACATCCTCACTTCGTGTCCATATAAGCGCTATAGCAGCTTACCACAATCCTCTTAACGGAGGTCCCATCTCATGTCATGAGCTAGTGTCCAGATTCATGAAGGGTGCTTTACGCCTACGTCCACCTTTACAGAAACCACCGGTACCATGGGACGTTAATATCATCATTGAACAACTAATGCTTCAACCCTTTGAACCATTAGACACTTATCATCTCCGATACCTATCATGGAAAGTACTTTTTCTAGTAGCTTTAACTTCTGCACTACGGGTTAGTGAGTTACAAGTCTTAGTCCACTGCCCCCCTTATCTTCAATTTTACCATGACAAGGTGACTTTACGAACTCGCCCCAAATTCTTGACACAGGTGATTTCCAGTTTTCACATCAACCAAACCATAACCTTACCCATTTTTTATCCAAAACCTCATGCGACTGATAATGAGAAAAAACTCTACACTTTGGACTGCAAACGTGCGCTAGCCTACTATAAGCAGCGCACCCATCCTCGCAGGACAAGCAGGATGGTAGTCCTCACATATGGGTGACATCAGGATGGAGCCCAATCACGGAAAACTTCTGTCAAAGTTTCCAGAACTTTGACTGGCCCCTACTGCCCCCCAAAGTTTCTGTGATTTGTCTTGCTGAGTGCTATGAAGTGTCATGGATCTCCTGTATGTCAGGTTCAATAATGCTTGCTTACACGTGTAGAATGATGAAAGCATGTGTTTATTTTCATTAAGAGTAATATTTTATTTATGGTCAGCATTACAGGCATGAGATCTGCTTCAAGAATTTAACTGTAAATGTACTAACAATCACTCAAGCTTTAGTTGCATAAGATGCTGATATTTCTAAGTAGGTTGACTCTTAACCCTGCAAGCACATTTACTAAGGTTATGGTGGTAGTGGCAGCATTCCTCCGTTGGGAGGGAGTCCTTGTCCATCCTTACCTAGATGACTGGCTCATTCGGGCGAAATCGGAGAAACTCTGCAAGCTGGCGGTCACCAGAGTCTTGTCTGTCCTCACTTCCCTCAGGTAGATTGTCAACTTCTCCAAGAGCAACCTCAAATCCTCGGAAGTCCTGGACTTTTAGGAGCATGCTTCGACACTAGCGTGGGCAAGGTTTTGCTCCCCGAGGCCCGGGCGCTCAAGCTTATGAATCAAGTTCAACTCTTGTTGACTCTTTCGATGCCCACAGCCTGGGATTACCTCCAGGTTCTGGGATTTGTTCCTTGGGCTTTTGCGCATTTGCGTCCTTTGCAGAAAGCGTTGCTGTCCTGCTAGAAGCCAGTCTCTGAGAAATTTCAGACTCCTCTACCTCTCTCCGACGCTACCATCGCCAGCATGCAGTGGTGGCTCTCTCTCGCTCACTTGTCGAAGGGGATGCCTCCTGGAGACGCTCCAGTGGATCATTGTTACGACAGATGCCAGCCTCTCAGGCCGGGGAATGGTGTGTCAGAATCAGTCTACCCAGGGACTATGGTCTCCAATCCAGGCCTGATGGCACATCAATCGCCTGGAGGCTTGAACGGTACGTCTGGCCCTCAAGATTTTCCTGCCCTTGCACCGTTGCAAAGCTATGCGAGTCCTCTCTGACAACGCCACTTCGGTAGCTTACATCAATTGCCAGGGAGGCACCAGGAGTCGTCTGGTGGCCTTGGAAGCCAGCAAGCTGTTCTCTTGGGCAGAACGTCATCTGGATCGACTGGCTGCCTTCCACATTGCGGGGAAGGAGAATATTCAAGCCAACTTCCTAAGTCTTCAACATCTAGACCCTGGAGACTGGGAGTTGTCCGAAGAGGCGATGGATCTGGTTGTGCCCAGGTGGGGTGTTCCCCACTTAGACCTGATGGCCAACATGAGGAACGCAAAGGCTCCCAGATTCTTCAGTCACAGGTGAGAGCACTGTTCGGAGGTGGTGGATGCCTTAGTTCTACCCTGGCCTTGTGACATTCTCCTCTACGTGTTCCCACCATGGCCCCTGGTGGGAAAAGTTCTCAGATGAATAGAACTTCACCAGGGGCCAGTCATCCTCGTGGCGCCGGAGTGGCCCCGGAGACCATGGTTCGCAGACCTGGTGAACCTCGCAACCGACGGTCCCCTTCGTCTCGGTCATCTCCCAAACCTGCTTCGTCAGGGTCCTGTATTTTTCGATCAGGCGGATCGCATTTGTCTAGTGGCCTGGCTTTTGAGTGGCGGCAACTGAGGAGGAAGGGTTACAAGGAGGAAGTTATAATCCACGCTGTTGCGGGCCCGTAAGACTTTTACTTCTCTCACATAAGTTCGGGTATGGAGAGTATTCGAGAACATGTGTAACGAATCCGGTGTACCGGCACGCAAGGCCCCGGTGTCCCAGGTTCTCTCCTTCCTACAGAATGGCCTCTCCAAAGGTTTGTCTTTCAGTTCCTTGCAAGTGCAGGTTTCAGCTCTCTGTTCCCTCTTAGGACGGGTGGATGGTTACGCTGTGGCGGCCCATCCTGATGTCATTTGATTCCTTAAGGGGGCCAAACATTTGAACCTGCCCATCCGGGCTACTTGTCCATCGTGGAGTCTTAATCTGGTACTTCGTGTCCTTTGTGAAGCACCATTTGAGCCCCTCCAGCGGGCCACACTTAAGGATCTGACTCTTAAAACAGTATTTCTAGTCTCTCTTTGCTCGGCTAGGAGAGTCTGAGCTTCAGGCCTTATCCTGTAGAGAGCCCTTTCTTCATTTTTCTGATTCAGGGGTTTCCCTAAAAACAGTTCCATCCTTCTTACCAAAGGTTGTGTCCCCCTTCCATTGAAATCAGTTGGTGGAGCTTCCTGGTTTTTCTCCAGAGGACATTGCAAGCACACCTGGCAGAGACCTTAGATGGCTGGATGTCAAGCGGGTTCTCCTCCAGTACTTACAGGTGACTGAGTTTCGGATCTCTGATCATCTTTGTTTTATGGAGCGGGCCAAACAAAGGGAAACAGGCTTCTAAAACTACCATTACTCGCTGGCTCAAAGAGGCAATTGCGTCGGCATATATCTGTCGGGGCCGGCCGGTTCCCGAGGGTTTAAAGGCCCATTCTTTGTGTTCTCAGGCTGCCTCTTGGGCGGAGAGCCAGTCTGTTTCTCCACAAGAAATTTGCAGAGCCGCTACTTGGAAATCTCTGCATACCTTTGCTTGTCATTACCGTCTCGATGTACAGGTGCCAGTTTTTGGTTCCTTCAGCAGACAGGTGCTTCAAGCGGGACTATCTCGGTCCCACCCTATTTAGGGAAGCTTTGGTACATCCCACTGTCTGGACTGATCCGGGAACGTACAGGGAAAGGAAATTTTAGTTCTTACCTGATAATTTTCGTTCCTGTAGTACCACGGATCAGTCCAGATGCCCACCCCGTCTGTATCTATATCTTATATTTCTGCTCGAAGTTTTTTCATTCACAGGTTGCAGACCGTCCATTCCTTGTGGCACCAGATGTATCTATTTCAGATATATGTATATAAGAGCAGTTCTTATGAGAGCAGTTCCTGAATGGTTTGATTTCGAATGTTCAAATTCCAATTTCAAGGTTATCGTTCTTACTTGCTTGACCTTACTCTGGTTATGTTTTCTCTGCTTTAACGGTTATACTGAAGGGACGCAGGGTGAGCACTGTCCTGTCTCCATCTGCTGGACAGGAGGCTCAACCCACTGTCTGGACTGATCTACAGGAATGAAACTATTTTGACTAAGTAGGCTCTTCCCAAGAGTGACAACAGGAAATCGTTCACCTATTTAAGTCCGCCCGTAGTTTTGTAAAAACCCACAGATAATTTAATTGATAAAGCTCCCTAGGTTTCCTTGGGACTTCTACTCCCAGGTATTTAATATTGTTCTGCGCCACGGAAAAACCACCCTCCACAGAGTGCCGAGAGCTCCCATAATATATATATATATATATATATATATATATATAAGTATGTATATATATATATGTATATATATATATGTATATATGTGTATATATATATATGTATATATATATATATATATATATATATATATATATACTTCTATCTACCTTGAGCCAACCTGCCTTTGCCTCCATGTCAAACAGCTCACACAGCCATCTTGAGACAAAGGCTGCTGCGTCATACCCTCAAAGGTCTCAGATAAACCGAAATCCAGATATTGCGGCGATTTCTGTTTTCTAAATCGTCTGCTTTCTCCAGAGCATTTATAGTTTTCCAATTTTTCTATTTTTTGGCCATAGGAAGTATAGGCATGTTCCAAATTGGTAATATGAACATCCATCCCATCTAAGCGTTCTTCTTGCTCTTGCACCTAAGCTACAAGGTTCACCATGTTTTCAACTGCAATAGTGAGTTCAGCATCAATGTTTTTGGCTATCTTGGTAGAAAAAATATCAAAATATTTTAAGGGCTCACCAGATCAGGAGGATATTTGTAGGTCGGTGGCGTCTTTATCTGACACTGAGTCATTTGTAGCGCTGTTGGTGTGCTGATCTGAAACTGACTTATCTTTCACATTCTTCTTGAGTTTTGTCAGCCCACATCTTAGGTATGGATCGCTTCAGAGAATCTTTACCACTCATTTTGTAAAGAATTCCAAGGTTGAATGTAGGAATCAGGCGAGAGCTCAGGCAGCCTGCTACCACACAGCTAGAGCATCACTAGATCTCCTAATATACAAGAATTTTTCTAAATTGGAGAAATAGACAAAATCTTCTCTGCCTACTCCCAAATATTTTTGCACTAGACTCCACACCTGTAGTGTGTGAGCGAGAATTGGGCTATTTTATAAATATACATTTTTAAAGAAAGTGAAGATGACAAAAATAAGAATGACCAATTCAACCACCTTAGCCTATTAGGTTATGATTTTTTTTTTTTTCAGTGAGAGCCAGGTCAGTTCCAACTTACAATTAAATCACACATTGGTAGCCCAATAATGGATCTGAAGATTAGGGAAATCCATTCTATTTAGTTTTTTAGGCAACCAGTGGATACTGAGTTTAATCCTAGCCTGTTTATTTTGCTAAATTTTGTCATATCCTTATGCAAGTCAACAAACACATGAACAGGGACATTACACAGGATATGTTGAAACATATATAAAAGCTGGGGCAGAATCATTTTGCCCACTCACAATACGTTAAGGTCATACCAATCTAATAAGTCAGCTTTGACTTTCTTGATTATTGAGCCATAATCTTTACCAAATAAGTCTTGATGGGCTACCAATTGAACCCTTAGATAAGTAGAACCCTCTCTGACTACTTTTAACATAGAAAGACATCCAGGTATCGCCACCCTAGTTCCAATTGGGAAGAGCTCTGACTTAGAGTAATCTATTTAACTGGATGTTCTCCCATAATCCCTTAAAATATCTAATAGCACTACTTCTGACTGTCCTGGATTGTTTAGAAAAACCAACACATCAGCATATAATGAAAGTTTATGCTCCTGCCCAGATTTCTTTTATATCTGTAGAAATTCTGTTCGCAATTGCTAAAGTCTCAATAGCCAAATCAAATAGTGGGGCAGTGGGCCTCCTTGCCTAGTGTTGCATCCGGTCGCGGACGCCTGCGACTGCTCTGCCTCACCTCTCTGCTACCTTTTTCCTTCTCCCTCAGAAGAATGGCTGCCTCCGCTGCTAAGTGCTGAAACCTTGGGCGTTTCCGAACCAGCATGGGCGTCCCCATCCGCCATGCTTCTCCTGAGGCCTCCTAGGGCACACGCGCACACGCTGCCTATACTTTTGTATACGTCATGGGGGGAACCTCAGGGGCGTCCCTACCGCATGACATCAGTACCTCTGGGTATTTAAACCTCAGCTCCGCTCCAAACCAATGAGTTAGCAAGGACTTTGGATTTGCTATTCTGACAGCTTCTAAGCTGCTCACATGGATTCTTCTCTGCCCTCTGGGGTATCTCACTCCAAAAGAAGCTCTGGGTACCCACTCCTTGGGGGGCCTCTCGCTTCTACCTGCCCTTCAGGGGTTCAACTATCTAACCTTAAGGGCACCCGCTCCTCGGGGGTCCTATCTGCTTTCTTTCAGGAACTCTCTGCGCTCTTAGGTACTCGCTCCTCGAGGGCCTACTTTGCTCAGGGTATCCTGCACCTTGGACCTCTGGTCCTCCTCTTCATTCTACTACCGAAGGAAGTTAACAGCACTTACACTCTGTGAGTATCGCTACGCTCAAACTCTTCCTATTCCACCCTTCAGGTTCACGGCTTATCCCGTGCTGCGGAACACTACCGGACCTTTGCTACATCTAGGTGAGACCATCTACTACTGAGATTGTCTGAGCTACTGTGATACCACTGATCTGCAGCACTGTCTGTTCCTTGGGTAAGATTCACCAGCAGTATAATAAAGTCTTCTCCTCTCAGTGTCTGCTTACTAGAGTCTAGCCTATCGTTGTGGTTCCCCACGGGGCCCCTCCCCGTGGGAGGAGTCATCGCCACTTCGACCAAGAGTCCACAAATATGCCACAAACACAACACCTAGTTCCATAAAGAATCTGAAAAAAGGGGGATAAAGAACCATTAACCAACTCAAGGGGCCCTGGGTTTTTCAATTAACTGTCCTGGCAGACCAGGTTTAATCAGCACCTCAGAAAGGGCTAGGATAGCCCATCAAAAGGCTTTATGTTCAGGGAAGCTTTTAAACCTGAAAAAAACAATTGTTTTGCCAAGTGCAATATGTTGAGCAATTTCTTTATATTGGCAGTGGGCATCTGCCCTTTTACGAAGCTGGTCTGATCCTCATGCACCAACCCGTGCATTATATATTCAAGTCTCAACTGCCAAATTTTTGCGAGCACCTATATGGGATGACATGAACCACATTCCAGACAGTCTTTTTTTTTTTTCTTTTTTTAATTAGTGATCATAGCATTGACTAAATCACTAGAAGTTGTTCCAGGACCTCTAGTGAATTAAAGCAAACGGTCAATTCAGATAAGATTTTTATTTTTTTATTTTTAAATAAATGATACCCATCTGGGCCAATGCACTTACTTCCTGGGAGGGCTTTAACTGCAGATTGAATTTCCATGAGAGAGGGGACCTAACTTTTTAGACTGGGAATCTGTGAACTTAAGTGAATTCCTATTATGCCATTCCTATTATTTATAAAAGCAGGAAACTCCCATCAAATAAACAAGCTTCTCATTTTGGACTTCAAACAAAACAAAAAAGGCTTTTACCAATCATGCTCTCTCCACTAAACCAATTCCTGGGTCTTACCCTATTTTCTGTAACCCTACTGAACGCTCAATCTCTAACTAAAAAAACTCACCTACTTCAGGACTATCTTGTTGAAGAGCAACCGGATGTATGCGCTATTACAGAGTCCTGGCTAAAACCAGAGGACATTGTCTTGATTAACCAACTTCCACTACAAACATATGATATATTTTCTGTACCCAGACCAAAAAAAACGGGGAGGTGGTCTGTTATTAGCTTCCAAAAAAACCCTAGGTTTATCCCTTCACACTACAAACTCATCCTCCTCTCTTGAATTTGCTGTCTTTAAATCTCATCTGCAAATAGGTCTCATATATGCTCCCCCAGGCCGTTTAGAATCAGACCCTTTTCCTTTAATTGAATGTATCGCCAAACACATCAACACAGATACTCCAGCCATACTACTGGGAGATTTCAACCTTTACGTAGATGCTGCACCTCGATCATCTAATTGCGAAATATTCATCAACACTCTAAACCTCATGGGATTTCAACAATTAATTAACGAACCCACTCACAAAGCAGGACATACGCTCGATCTTATCTTCATCAATCAATTTCTCACCATCTCTTCTCAAGTAGTCTGCTTACCAATCCCTTGGTCGGATCACAAATTAATCACTACTTCTTTATCCATCTTCCATCAAAACCCTACAACCTCACAGAAAACTTCAATTCAGCTCAGAAAATTATGCAACCAGGAAACCCTCAACTCACATCTATCGGAAGAACTAAAACAACTCAATATAACAGATGCTGACTCAGCCCTCTCTTCCTGGTCCACTATAACAAAAAAAGTTGCTGACTTGACCTGCCCTCTTGTAATTAAAACCATTAACTCTAACAAACAAAAGAAAAAGCCATGGTACACACCAGAACTGAGACACTTAAAGTGGGAGCTCAGAAACAAAGAACTCATTTGGAGAAAAAACCCAACCAGTGCTAACATCTCAGCATTCAAAACCACCATGCACCAATACAGGATCTCCATCCTCCAGACAAAGAGAGATTTTTATTCTCAAAAAATACACCACTTCATTTATGACCAAAAAGCTCTTTTCACCTTGGTTTCTTCCCTCACCAAACCACCTTCTACTGTCATTCCAGAAGAAAATGCTGCAAACAAAGCCGAGGAACTGGCCACTTTCTTTAAGGAAAAAATATCCAACCTACTAAACCCATTTAAAGACCTTAAAAATCCTCCCCCCCATAATTTTCACCCTGCCTCTCCATCTCTAGCCACAAGTCTGGAAGCTTTCGAACCAACATCCTCCCTAGAGGTTAAAAACATCCTCAAGAAACTTTAAACCAGCTTCCCACCCCCTTGATTCAATTCCTGTCAACCTTCTCATAGCATGTTCCAAAGTTATCTCTAAACCAATAGCTCAAATCGTCAATGCCTCCTTAATGCAGGGCTTAGTGCCTACCCCACTCAAACTCGCCATTCTGAAACCTCTTTTAAAAAAAACCAAATCTATCTCCTGAAAATTTAGCTAACTTCCGTCCAATAGCAAATCTCCCTTTTATTGCCAAAATCCTTGAAAGAATAGTAAATCATCAACTTTCTGAATTTTTAAATAACAACATTCTCGCACCTTCACAATTTGGCTTCCGCAAAAACCAAAGTACTGAATCCCTACTAATTTCCCTAGCTGATAACATTCTCTTCAATCGTGAGAAAAAACAACCATGCCTTCTTATCCTCCTTGATTTATCAGCTGCATTCGACACTGTAAACCATATGCTCCTTGACCGACTAACAAAGATTGGAATCAAATCCACCGCTCTCAATTGGTTTAAATCCTTCCTCCAAGACAGGTTTTATAAAGTCAAAATTTAGGAGTCCCTCAAGGATCCTCCTTGTCTCCAACTTTATTTAACATTTACCTGCTCCCCCTTTGTCACTTATTATGTAAGCTGAATCTAACCCATTACCTATACGCGGACGATGTCCAAATACTTATTCCAATTACCAAATCTCTGCAAGAAACTCTTCATTTTTGGAATTCATGTTTTACTTCCATTTCCAATCTCCTTACGGACCTTTGTTTAATTCTTAATACTAATAAAACTGAATTCCTCCTCATTACCCATGATGGCAACTACCAACTCTCTAACTCTCACCCAATTCCACCACCTTCATTTTCTCCCATGGTCAGAAATTTAGGAGTCATCATGGACAACCAACTCAATTTCAAAAGCTTCATCAGCAATACAGTGAAGGATTGCTTCTTCAAACTTCAAGTTTTAAAACGACTCAGACCCCTACTTCACCCCCGTGATTTCAGATCAGTTCTGCAAGCGATCATATTTTCTAAGATTGACTATTGCAATGCCCTTTTAATTGGTCTCCCAGCGATTTCCCTTAGACCTCTACAAATGCTACAGAATGCCACAGCTAGGATTCTGACAAAATAAAAAAAAAGGGACCACATCACTCCAATTCTAAAGAAACTCCACTGGCTCCCAATTAAATATAGAATTCTCTATAAAACTTGTTCTATCATTCACAAATCTATATATAAATCCTCCCCTCTTGACCTCAGGATTCCTTTACAACTATATTCTTCCTCCCGCCCGTTGAGAGCTGCCCAAAAAGGCTCTCTAAAAACGCCTCCAATTAAATCATTTTCAAATAAAAGAGCCTTCTCTACAGTCGGCCCGAATCATTGGAACTCTCTCCCTTCAGAACTTAGACTTGAACAATGTCCAATTACTTTCAAAAAAAGACTCAAGATCTTCTCCCTAGCCTACGCCTAATTCGATCTTAATCCTTCCTACCCACTAGATGCAAATTATCATGTTTTTCATTGCCAAACAACCACAGATAATATCTCATATTGCTCTATTCTCATATAATCGCTTGTTACATGTTTTACTACCAACCTTTACTGTTTCTGTTATTTAAAGGTTCTATGTCATTATGAGTTTAAATGTATAATATCCAAGTTCTGTATTTCCTGTTCTCTGTAAGACTCAAGTCAGTCATTTCAATAGTTATATGTAAACCGAAGTGCTTAGTGATTTTGTCTCTAGAACCTCTGTATATAAAAAAATGTTAAATAAATAAATAAATAATAATTCAAAGATGTAAGAAAAGGAGCTGAAATATATTAGTTTTCAATGCTTAGGGTGCAGCATAAAGAGCAGCTGAATGTTCCATGTCTGAAAGGCTGTATGATGATGAACCTAGCCTCCTCCTAACACCTGTAATAATTGAATAACAAGCCTTATTTTTAACTGCTATGGCTAAAAGGCCCTAGCCTTACTTCCATGTTCATAAAATGTTAAATTTTATGACATTTACTGTGTGTCAGTCTTATCAATTTTCAAGACTTTAATTTACACCTAGCTTTTTCCAGTGTTTGTAATGTTTTAGTAGAATAAACCTGTCTGTGTTTGATTTCCAATTCTTTAATTTTAGCCAAACAGGTCTCATTATTGACTTTGTGTTCCTTCTGGAGATAACTCACATAAACTATAACCTTCTCTCTAAGATTATAGCTTTGAATGTCTCCCAATATAGTGCTGGACTATAATTAGACTCAGGATTATGTAAATTGAATTCCGAGACAACATGTTTCATTATTTTTATTTTGTAAAATTTGCTACCCACCTTTCCTACATTCAGGGCAGGGCATAATGAAACATACATAGTAAGTAACAAAAATCAACATTACAAAGAAAATTTGTGACTTGGATTGGCAGCAGTACTTCTGCTTCAACAAAAAGTAAAAGCTCACTAACTGCAAGCAATTGAAGCATCAGTGGCATTTTACCTCTCAGCAACCCTAAGCTTGAGAGTTCCCTCTTGTGTGGCTGTTTGTCTTGTTCACAGAGAAAGTGAAATTGCTTACCTTTAATGGGTGTTCTGTGTGGACAGTAGAACAAATCAACCACACAGTCTCATTTTCTTCCATGTACAGCTGAATCTTAACTTATGAAAAAACTGAAAAGACTTGTTTGGTGATAGCAACCTGTGAAAACCCTGTGTGTGCTCAGAATAAAAGTTTTCCATTTTATCTTGAAAGTGATCCATTCCGGCACTGTTGTGTGGCTGGTTTGTTCTGCTCTCCATGGAGATCATCCATTATGGCAAGCAGTTTTGCTATATTAAGTATTGAAGCAAACACATTCTTAAATTTGTTTTTGGAAGTATTTTAAGTGAATCCTTAAAAAGGAAGAGTACTTCAAATCCCCTTTTGCTTTCTGGTTTGTGACAGTACGTTTTGTGTTCCAGAGTATAATGTGAGATTAACTTCTGTAAAAGTTTATACAATATGAATGGTTTGTACAGAATTGCATGGGATGTAGCTGGTTCCATTAATTAAATTCTTTCTACTAGCTGTGCTGGGCAATTTTCTTTGGGAACTGTGTTCAGTTATTGCATATTTTTTCCCCTTCCTGCAGGTAGTATAGTTTTTCTTGCCAAATACACTGTACAGGTGAACAAAGGGAAGGAATGACTGTAAAACCAGAAAACTGGCTTGGAAATAAATTAACCAGAATAGAGAAGAAAACTTCATTTATTTTTAATCTTTATCCAAAGCATACAAAAAACTTGGACTGCCATAGAAAGTTTGAATTGCTGTAGCAGTACTCTTTGCTCTATCTAATTTCATTGTAAGAACTAATTCAAGCTTTGTAGTATATTAATACAGAGTTCTCTTCTGACATTATAATAAATGATGGCCTTGTTGAATTTCATTTACGATCCAAATAAAAAAATAACCTCCCAGCCCAATTGCAGCTGTGGGAGGACCTGGCTGTAAACATCTCCACCGAGGAGCTTTTAGTTTCCCTTTTTCTTAGAATAAAAAGAAATGATATGCAACATTTCCATTATATTTATTAGAGACAAAATTCTACATGGCTATGGCACAGTTGCTCTATTCATCTGATCTGGCCCTTAGCCCCTGGGATTCATCTTTAATATCTTTCAGTAACAGGGCATGTAACCAATCAATGCTTCATTTCCTGATGACAAGCATTCTTACATCACATCATTATTCTTATTAACACATAATTGGTCCAATCACAGACCTAATTTAGGGTCTGCTGCCAGTCATTTTTTGTCCCATTGTAACCAAGTCCAAATACTGAAACACCCATTTTCATATACACTAGGTGTCATCAATTGTATCATGCTAGGTGTCAGTTGCAAAGTCTGATGCAACATTGCACAATCCATCCTTCAAGCCAGCACATAGCCCACCCCATATTTTGATTACAATGTGCCCCAAACAAAATAACAGTACATTCCCTTCTTCAGATAACAGCAACTCAGAACACAACATGCTTGCTAAGCTCTACAAAATCTTAAATGTTTTTTTTTTTTATCTAATGTGCTCATCATATATATAGCCAATCCGTCAAATATAGAGACCTTTAAGAACCCAGAAAAAGGTATTTTTGTTTGCTCAAATTCCACAGACTCTAATAAGTAAATATGGATAGTGCCTGTAAAACAAAGGATGTGACCTCAATTCCCTCAATCTGAGCATTTTCCCATTGACAGGATTTATTGGATTGTGATCTCAATTCCTAATACAACCCTCAGAAATTGGAGAGAAAAATGTCTCCAAGTGGAGCTCTATAAAGCTAATTTTAGATCTTTATAAAGCTAATCAAGAGGGATTAGTTTTATAGAGATCGAAGATTTGAACCCATTCGTTCTTGCAAGTTTATAGCCAAATTACAGGTAAGGTGTAATACAGTTTTAGATGAGGTCCATAATCAGTAGGGTGGTTATTGGACAAGTTAGCCGGATAACTTGTCCTGTATATTCAGCGGAATAAATATCCCACTGAATATACTTGCTTAAAGTATCCATAATATATCGGGCTTGGTAGTGTGTCCATCAGTGCTTGCGCATGTTCTCCAGCCTGCCATTGATGGCGCTATAATATATCGGGCTTGGGGCGCAGGCGGCTCAAACATGCTGCATCACCAGGTACAAGAGGTACTCCTGGGGGAATTCTGCAGTGGCCATCACAGGATAGGCTGAAAATAGCTGAGGAGACTCTGGCATGCCGCAAACGGAGCGCATCCTGCAGCACCCGCTCCGTTCGCGGCGAAGATGAAGGCCTGGTGCGCTGTTCTCTGTGAAAAAGGAAGGCCCCCGTGTGCCGCGATCGGCGCGCCTGGGCCTTCATCTTCACCGCGAACGGAGCGTGTGCTGCGGGACGCGGTCCGTTCATGGCATGCCGGGGGCTCTGCTGCTATTTTCTGCTCAAGGTGAAAATGGAAGGCCCCTGTGTGCCACGAACTGCGCGCTGGGCCTTCATCTTCGCTGCGAATGGCGCGGGTCCTGCGGCATGCCGATGAGAGAGAATGTGTGTCGTCACCCCCCCTCTCACACACATTCTCTCTCACCGGCATCCCCCCGATGCCGGTGAGAGAGAATGTGTGTGAGAGGGGGGGTGACGACGAGCATGGTTGGTAAGGGGGGTGGGGGAGGGTGTGACAGAGCATGGGAGGTAAGAGAGGGTGGGTGGGGGGATGCTTGAGTGGGTTTCAGAGAGAGAGGGAGCCTATATGAGGGGGATGCCGGTGAGAGAGAGTGTGTGTACGAGAAAGGAGAGGGGGTGTGGGGGAGTGCGAGAGACAGCTTGGTTGGTAAGAGGGGGAGTGCGGGGGATGCTTGTGTGTGTTTCAGAGAGGGAGCCTATATGAGGGAATGTGTGTGTATGCGCGAGAGAGTGAGGGAGCCTGTATGAGGGTGTGTGTATGTGGAAGGGACACACTTACAGTGAATTTCTAGGGAAATTCTGCTCAAAATATTTAAAATTCTGCAACTTTAAGTAATAACTTTTTTCTTTAATAATTTAAACTGTAATTACTTAAAGATTGTCATGTAAGTTGTTATTTTGTCCAATATAAAGTTTGCATAATTTTCAGGTTTTTTTGCGCAGAATTTTCAGTTCTTGTGTGCAAAATTTTAAATTTTTTTCCGCAGAATTCCCCCAGGAGTAAAGAGGAATGCGAAGCTAATGCCAATAGCCCTGACTTTAGCAAATGTGCCTCCACGTCCCTTGCCCTGGGTGAAAACAATTTTGTTTTTCCTTCTCAGATAATGCTTCCATACAAGAGCATATGTGCCAATAAAAAGGCTCGCCGCCCGGGTGTAGAATGGGTACAGTTGCTAGTATTCATATAACTGGATAACTTAAACCAAATCCAAAATAGAAAAGGATGATCAAAAGTATATAAAGTACATAAAATTCTTAAGATTAACACGTTTTATAGGCCACTTGAAAACGTGATTTAGCAGTGCACTTGTAATTTGTTTTACACGGTCCCCTGATATGGAACGGTATTTCGAATGATTGGTCGGGAGAGACCTTGAACTGGGAAAAAATAGTTTCGTAATTAAATTCAGAATGGCACAGATTTCAAATGCACTGTTAAATACCATGTCTTCAAGTTGCCAAGAAAACATATGTTAATCTTTTAAGAATTTTGTGGACTTTATATACTTTTGATCATACTTTTCTATTTTGATTTGGTTTTCCTTTGATTGGCTTAGTCCTCCACCTCTTTTGCATGCCAGATAATTTAAAAACATAAATGGCTATATTCGAATATATACGGTTAAGTAGCACATTATCCGGCCACATAAGGCCGCATAACTTTAGACCTGCTCTGAAGCAGGTCTAAATTTAACCAGCTAACCTAGCCGGATATACCAGATATTCAGCTAGGTTAGCCAGATATCTCAGCCCCTCCCTGGAATATCCTCAAAACGCCCCCTTTTTTTTATCCGGTTGTATTCTAGCCGGGTAACTAGTTACTCAGCTAGATTTTAGCCGGTTAAGGGCTGAATATAACTAGGTAAGCCATTTAGGTGGATAACTATTAGGTTATCCGTCTAAATGGCTTTTGAATATGGTCCTTGATACGTTTTTGTTCTATTCTGTTTATTTTGTAAAGAAAGTATATTAATTTCTAAATTGTCTTTTATTTTTAAATTGTTTGGTAATTTTTTCCTCAGAAGTTACCAGTTGTTGGTGATGCCTTTTCCCTGCATTATTTTTCTGTCCCTTTTTCCTTTTCTGTCCCTTTTTCCTTTTCTTTGTACAGTGAATTACACACAGGTATAAATGAATACACATAACCGTATAGAATATGGTACAGCACATCAGTGGAGGCAAAGAAATAATTTATTGCTGATTTCAGTCCTATACCAAAGCCTTATTGAAAATCTCTTGTATTGTAACAGTAGCAATACATTTTGTTCATTTGTCACACCAATGTGCCAATCCATTTCCTACATTGTTTGTAGACTAAGCTTGAATTAAGATTTCCTGACTTATCTCCCCTAATTTCTTGCAGATCCTGAAGCTGATGTAATAAGCTGAATGTTGAAACTGTGTGCTGAAATTCAGTACACAGCTTAACACTCGCACAATTTTTTTTAACTCCTGGTGCAGAAAGCTAATAGTATGTTAAAGCATCGGAAGTTTAAAAACGTTCAGAAACCCAAAAATGTTTGTAAAGAAAATGCTGTGTGTGCTTAAAAGGTTAATTTATGCACATAAATCATGTTTTGGTCCCATAAAATGATTTATGCATACAAAAAAATGTTTACAATACAGCATTTGTTAGGTGCAGAAATCATATTTTGTGCTGAAAACGTGTTTTCTGCACATAAAATCCCAACTACAGGTCCCAGAATTTGTAGTTGGGATTTTATGTGCATTTTCTATCTTCTGCCCATTAGCGCTGGAAAATTAATTCCCCCTTGGAATAGAAATTGTTTCCAGCGCTAAGAAAACAAGGTAAGCCAGTGCATCTCTCTGCATTGGGAGGAAGAGGAGCGGTACACACAATGGAGCAACCACAATATATCGAAATGTAGTGCAAAGATGCATAAGGATCCTTAAGCTTCAAATGAAGATTTAGTCACTAAAAGTTGCCAAGCAACGCAGTTGTTTAATGGCTAGATGTATAAAGGTGAAATCCAAGTAGGTCCCCATGTCATATTGTATCATGTGGATTTCCAGGCTCTGACTTCTTTAAGTTTTCAGGTTCCCAGTACTACTTTTTGAATTCCTTATTCAACATCTATGAGACCTTGGGGATTACTAGCAGTAATTTGAGCTGTCTCGGCTTCTGCACGTGACTTGGAGATGCCAAACCATGTCAATGTTTAATTACTAGTTTTGGGCTCTTGTCCCTCCTGACGCAACTGGAGGGGCGAAACACGGTCTGTGTTGGGGGACTTACTTGTATCTCACCTTTATACATCTACCCATTAAACAATTGCGTCACTTGGCACCTTTTATAGAGACTGAATTTTCATTTGAATTTTAAGGATCCTTATGCATCTTTGCACTACACTTAAATTTGAGGTTATAGCTAATGCCGTCATTAGCATGCAATTTTCATGAGTTTGCTAACCTGTATGCACATTGCATGTTTTTTTTGTGCGCAACACTCCATGCTGTATTGGCAGTAAAGTGTGTGTACAAAAAGTTTTCACAACTGCATGTTAAACTGTACTGTCTGCTTATTACATCTGTACCCCTCCCCCCCACCTGTTTGCTGATAGATGTTAGGTTGCTTTACATTCAGTAGCAGTTGCAGAAGTTACTTTTCCAGTTAATACATTTTGCTTTCTGTAAGAAGAATGAACAAGAAGGAAGCCAGCAATATCATGTTACTTACTGCAAAACAGTTGAGCAACTTTCTTTGTCAGTATAAAACACAGGGCCTAGGTTACTGCTGTTGATAGCTTGCTTTGGATGACCATTTGTGTTTAAATGTAATGAATATGATGCAATAGGAATAAAATGAAATTATTCACATGGCAATGTTTTAAAAAGTGTATTTTACTTTCTTTACACACAATGTAAGACTTGTTGAAAGGTTATGGAAGACTGTTGTAACACCAAGCATTCATTAAGAAGACTTTGATTTATGGTGTTCATGATTATAGCTGAGTACAATTAAACCAGTGAATCCTAATCAAAATACATAGAGGCAATACTACAAGAGTTTTTTAATATTTTATATGCTGATTGTAGCCAGTTTGAAATGGAATGCTACTTTTCTCCCCAGTGTTTCCTCTGTGTTGCTTCTTTTAGGAAATCTGGTTTCATTTCCTGAAACCAGTCTTTGCTCTATTGCAAGAAAAACTCTTATTCCCCATGGCGTTGTTAATAATCGACTCTTTCCGTGTATAATGGTTGAGTAGTTCCCTGTATTGCCAACCATACTCCTTGATATCCTAATTAATGTGATCTAGTCATGGCTTTCTAACACATTGTAGTGCATTCTGCAGGATGAAAAGTTCCAGATTTCATTAAAATGATATGAAATTTGCTTGCCAAATACTTCTTTGCTCTATAGACTCATTCCTTTTTCCGTCAACAAGCAGACTGAATTAGCCATTTTCCCATAGATAAGCAGGCTGAATTAGCCATGCTGTCTGGGATGTCCTCTGGGCAGACCTGGGCGAAGCTTTTTTTTTTTTTTTTTTAAAGATTACAGAGCTTTGACTTTGTGTGCCTGCGTGGCTCTTCCCTCGTGATCACCAATTCTCCTCAGTCTTTTTATCTTGCATGCTGCACACAGATTTCTTCTCTTATTCTCCTTGGTATTTTTTTCACTCAGGTGAATCCCCAAAGCCTCCAGGATTCAAATACTGCCAATGCGACAAAGTTATGTCATCATAGATGGACATAACTACTGCTCATCTGCCTAGGCCTGAAGCAATATCAGTCCACCTGCAGGGACCGCAGTAGGATGTTGTCCAGACCCCAGAGACAACGGGCTCAGAAGATCACCAAATTGAGAGAGGAAGAGGCAGGTTTATATGCCCTTGCATCAAAATGCCTCTCTTCTGTCATCCCTGGGGCCGAAGATGGATCTTGCTGAGCAGGCAAGGAGAGCCTCCTTTCTTGGCCCACCTGGCAGCAGTGGGACATGCTTCCACGGCGCTCGAACTCCCCCACACCTCAAACATCAAGCATAAGAACATAAGATATGCCATACTGGGTCAGACCAAGGGTCCAACAGTGACCAATCCAAGTCACAAGTACCTGGCAAGAACCCAAACATTAAATAAATCTCAAGCTACTATTGCTTATTAATTTGTTTATGGATTTTTCTTCTAGGAACTTATCCAAACCCAGTTATCCTAACTGCTGTAACAACATCCTCTGGCAATGAATTCCAGAGGTTAACTATGCGCTGACAAAGAATTCTCTTCGGTTTGTTTTAAATGAGCTACTTGCTAACTTCATGGAGTGCCACCTGGTCCTATTATCTGAGAGAGTAAATAACAGATTCACATTAATCTGTTCAAGTCCTTTCATGATTTTGTAGACCTCTATCATATTCCCCCCCCCCCCCCCCCCCCCCATTTGCCTCTCCTTCAAACTGAACAGCCTTAACTTGCTTAACCTTTCCTAACAGGACAGCTGTTCCATGCCCCTTATTTTGGTTGCCCTTCTCTGCATATTCTCTAGTGCAGCTATATCTTTTTTTGAGATGCAGCGACCAGAATTGCACACAGTATTCAAGATGCGTTCTCACCATGGAGCAATACAGAGGCATTATGTCATACTTCGTTTTATTTGCCATTCCCTTCCTATTAATTCCTAACATTGTTTGCTTTTTTATTTATTTATTTATTTAAAACATTTCTATACCGGCCTTCATGAATGGGATTCATATCAGGCCGGTTTACATGGAACAGGGGAAACCAGAAGTAAAAATAAAACCAAGTAAACATAAATAAGAAAGGTCGAAAAATCAAAGTTACAATAAACAGGGGTATTGAACTTGGGAGCTAGTGTAGCTAGGAATAAGTGAAGTAGGAGTAAGAGCGATAGAGATTAACTAGGTAATTATCAACTAATATGTTATGAAATTAATAGATATTAAGTTCCTTGATCTGGGTATGACGAGTTAATTTGTGTTAGGGGAAGGCTTGGAGGAATAGCCACGTCTTAAGTTTCCTTCGGAAGGTGTGGAGGCATGGTTCCAGTCTTAGATCAGTCGGTAGTTTGTTCCAGAGGACTGGTCCTGCTGTAGAGAAGGAACGTTCTTTGGTGGTTGTTAGCCGGGTGGATTTGGTAGGTGGGACTTGCAGCATTCCTTTATATGCCTCTCTGATGGGCCTGTCTGAGGCATGGAGTTTGAGTGGAACCTGTAGGTCTAGGGTGAGTTGTTTGTGAATGGTTTTGTGTATTATGGTGAGTGCTTTATGTTGAATTCTGTATTTTATTGGCAGCCAGTGTAGGTTACGGAGGATAGGGGTAATGTGGGCGCTTCGGTTAGTGTTAGTTAAGATTCTGGCTGCTACGTTCTGGAGCATTTGTAGCGGTTTTGTTGCCGAGATGGGGAGCCCCAGGAGCAATGCATTGCAGTAGTCCGTCTTTGAAAATAGTGTAGATTGGAGGACAGTTCTGAAGTCCTGGAAGTGGAGGAGAAGTTTAATTCTTTTCAACACTTGAAGCTTGTAGAAGCATTCTTTGGTGATATTATTGATTGATTTTTTGATCGTGTCAGCTCACTGAGCCAAATATTTCAATGTATTATCCACTATGACGCCTAGATCTCTTTCCTGGGTGGTAACTCCTAGATAGAACCTATCATTGTGTAACTACAGCAAGGATTATTTTTCCCTATATGCATCACTTTGCACTTTTCCACATTAAATTTCATACACCTTTGGAAGCCCAATCTTCCAGTCTCGCAAGGTCCTCTTGCAATTTATCACAATCCGCTTGAGATTTAACTACTAGGGATGTGCAGAGGAACCGCATACGTTACATTCGGTATTCGTCGGGGGGGGGGGGCCCCCCTGATCCATTCATGCATTTCATTCTTAACTACAACCCCCCACCCTCCTGACCCTCCCCTCCCCCCCCAAGACTTGCCAAAACTCCCTGGTGGTCCAGCGGGGGTCCGGGAGCCATCTACTGCACTCACGCCGTCGGCTGCCGGTATCAAAATGGCGCCGATAGCCTTTGCCCCTTACTATGTCACAGGGGCTACCGGTGCCATTGGTCGGCTCCTGTCACATGGTAGGAGCAATGGACGGCCAGTGCCATCTTGTGTTACATTTTTTTTACCCTGAACAGTTAATATCCTTCCTTAATGCCAGGAGGGTAGTAATTACCTCCAATAAGTGACCTTAGTGAGAAGATCATATATAAATGAATGCCTTATCTCATGTTAAGCCTTTTTCATGTGTTATTTCCTTTTGACTCCCTTTAAATTACCTGCCTTCCTCTCATATATTTCCTTAAGGGGGAGTGCAATAATGCTTGATTGTGAAGTTTTATAATTTACTTATTTGAATATGTGGTTGTGCCTTATTGCATTTCTGTGTTTTCTGTAAGTGAGAAGTATCTTGCTGTAATGATTAAAATGATAAAAATAAAATTAAAAAAAATATATATATATAGTCTATGCGTGTAGCAGTGGAGTGTACCCTAGTGAGGCGAGTATTATCTTTTATATTTGGATTCAGTCTCCAGATAGCCACATCCCTAAATGCTTATAGAGAAGTGGTATCCCTTTCCTGGAAGACAGAATAGTGGAGGATTTAGCCGGATATCGATCAAGGCTGGGATCAAGTATGCAGTTTGTCACCCCCAGAAAAATTGGTGCATTATCCAATTCCAATATTGTATGCATTAAAGTAGAAAAGAAAACATGTTCATAGGAGTTGGGACCATAAACTCTTTACCCATTAGCACTCCAAGCAATAGTATATAGTGACCTCCCCCCCCCCCCCCCCCCCCCCCCCCCCCCAAATCTTCAAGTTCTCTGTGTAATTTTAAATCTGTTTTTATGCAGAAGAATTGCAACCCCATAGTTCTTGGAGGATTCAGAAACAGCAAAAACTTGCCCCACCCACTTACGACTCAATTTAAGATGTTCCTTTCATTTATGTGTTTCTTGCTGGCAAATTACATCACCCTGAAGCCGATTAAGATGCGAAAGAATTTTTCTCGCTTAACAGGAGTTTTTAAACCCATGTGATTATTAGATATGAGTTATTACAGTAGAGTATCAAAAGGCAAAATTTGAACATTAGGGGGACTACCTGTCCCATGCCAAGCAGGTCTTACTCTAGAAGGGGGGGGGGGGGGGTATGGCAGAACTGTGGCTGATTCAGTTGCCTGTCTATTCAGGAGATCTGCAAGCTGCGATGTGGACTTTCTGTTCACACATTTACTTCCCATTATTGTTTGAAACTGACTCTCAACATGCCAGTATGTTTGCTCAGTCTGCCCTCCAGAATTTCTTTTCCAACCCTGCTTAGAGCCAATTTTTATTATTTAGGGTTATTTTCTATATAAAAAAAACAGGTCAGGTCTTGGGATATGGGTTGATTCATGCTTCGTTTTGCCATCAGATAAAATCTGTAATTAAGGCAGGATTTTTCAAATTATACATTCTTCATTGTTTGAAACCCCTGCTGGAGCTAAATGACTTTAGGATAGTGGTCCAAGCCTCTCTTAACAGCTTTTGGACCATTGCAACATGCTGTATGTCGGGATGCCTGTGAATAAGCTGAGGGTGTTGCAGATTCTGCAAATCAACTACTCACTTGATGTCTGGGAAGAATAGACATGATCATATTACTCCGGCCATGTGTTACATTGTGTTATTTATACAATTTGGTATAATTTTAGCAAGATTGCATATATAATGCTTATTACATTTTTGCAAGATTGTATATAGTGCTTACTGCTAGTTCATGAACCTTCGCTCGTTCACCACAATGTTCTGTTCATTTGTTAATTTTTCCTGTCCTTTTTTTTTCACCCCCTTTCCACAAAGCACTTTGTTTCTTCGCTGCTCCCTCTCCCCCTCCCTTGTTTTATGGTATTTCTCTTCAGTTTTTATGTAAACCGATATGATGTACCCTCGAATATCGGTATAGAAAAGCTAATAAATAAATACTCTAGCCCTGATGGAACTACACCAGTTGGCTATGCACCATTGAATCATCTTTAAAATTGCAATGATGGTGCACAAATTATTGAAGTTGGATTTGCTTCCTTGGGCAAATGCCATGCTGAGTGTCTATTACCAGCCACAAACACTTACAGACCGATGCAATAAAGTGTGCCCAGCCTAGCACACAGCTTAATGAGCAGTTAAGCATCCATTTTGGACACTAGTCCATAACCAATCCCCAGTGCAATAAGGGGATCAGCGCGACCAAAAAGTACATCCAAAGGCGTAGCTAATAGCGCTCATCACATGTAGATGAGACTATTAGTTATTACCTCGCATTATAAAAATCCCAATGTGCCTGATGTGTACTTTTTAACCTGTAAAATTTTACACATGCCTGGAGCAGGCATAAAGTCTTCCTGTACATCAAGGACTCAACTTAAAACCAAAAAAATCTGTTGCGGGCTGTCTATATTGTGCACATGTATTGTGCCATTAAATAGCTGCTACTGGAAAAAATGGATGCTTGTAAACTGAGCGTCCATTTTCCTAACCCGCGCACATTCCACGTCTCCTGGGTGCCCCATACCATGGATGCACTAGGGGCACACAATTTAACTCTATCGTGTCCTTTTTAGCGTGGTAGCTCATTTGCTTATTGCACTGGATGCCCAGGAGAGATGATTGTGCATGCATTAAAAAAAAAAAAAAAAAGTGCTCCCAGTTTGGACGCACATTTTTAGTGCATCCATATTGCATCAGCCTGTTAGGTTGTCTGAGAGGCCTCCTTGACAGTCCTTCAGTAAGACAGGCCTGGTTGCCGAAACCTGAGAGACTGCCATTTTGCTGGCAGTCCCCTCAACATTTGGCACTCCCTTCCAGAGGCACTACATTTGACAGAGGATTCAAAGGGTTTTAAATCAATGTTAAAAATTCATCTTTTCAAACAAGTCTTCAAATAAGTACTGTAGCGGAGATTCATATAAAGGTTTATCTGCCTTAGGATCATTAATTTTTGTCTTGATTCTGTTACCTGAAATTTTGTTTTAATTATGTATGTCAGATGTAAATCGTTTTAGGTATCTGTAAGCAATTAATAAATAAATAAAACATTGGTTATCCACTGTTCTTTTTGTTGAAAGAGAACACTTAAGGCATTTTCACTTGTTTGTCTACAGAGAAAACTAAGTTGTATTTTTTTCTCATATAGCAACTTAAGAGGATTGACTTAAAATTCTCAAGAAAATGAGTTAGTGAGTTTGTTTTTAATTTAATAAACTGAACGTTTACCTTCGCTTTTTCTTCTCTAGGTACAAGCGAATTTTTTCTGTAGGAACCCATGCCATAACTACATATAATCCTAACACACTGGAAATTACAAATCAGGTAATATCAGATCTTGGATAGTTTTGATGAATTTCATATAGTATTCAGTCAGCATTGTCATAAACAGAAACAAATGGGTTATTTGGTTAGAAATCTTTGGATTAATTTATACTTAGTATTATTGAATCTTTTATTTATTTATTTTTATTTTTATATACCGAATTTCTTGCATAAAATGCAAATCAAACCGGTTTACAATGAAACAGAATAAGCAGGAAATATGATTCCTTAGTCTAATACATTGAACATCTATAACGAAAAAACAATTGTTAACAAAGGAAAAAGCTAAACAACCTTAGTAAAGGTTAATTAACAAAGAAAACATAAATAAAATTATTTTACAGGAATCACAAAGGTTAGCACAAAGGGGAGCACAAAGGGGAAAGCCCTTCGGCGTGAGACGCCTGGTGGACCGGCGTCGTTTACCGGCTCTCACGCTGAACGTGGTGATGTCATAGGGGGCGGATCCCATTCTCCCTGAGCTCTCTCAATCTTATTACTTATTAAGGTTAATATACTGCATTTCTAATATAATCAAAGTGGTTCATAATACAATATCCATAGCATACAATAAATATAAAAAAATAAAATATAGTAATACGACTATAGTAAAAACATACATACATTTATACAGTAAAATCTCTGCTTCTAAAAAGAGAAAAAACAGCACAAGTTTGAATTTGTCTGCCATTCCACTCACAAGAGCATATCCTGAGCACTAGTTGTCATCTGAAAAGGTGTGCTTGAATAATTGTATTAACATTCTTTCTAAAGTTAAGAAAATTTGTCTCCAAGCAAATCTCCACTGGCAGTGCATTCCATAATAATGGTGCTTAGTAAGACAAGGCCATCAATCTTGTAGGTTATGCCTAATCTCTGAGGCTGAAGGCACTCTCAATAGCTTTTGAGCACTGGAACCTAAGAGTTCCAGAAGGGGGGGTTTAAGGAACCACAAGATTAGCCAGATGAATGGGCACACCCCAATGTAAAGCAAAGACATTTCAACATAATTTATGGCAAAATGGTAACAATGGAGTTTTGCAGGAATGAAGATACATGATCAAACTGTACAAACCAAAATTAACTTTGCCTCTGTATTTTGAATAAGCTGCAAATGAGCCATTGTCCCCAGTAATAACCCCAAATCAGAACATTCCCATAATCTAGATAGAACGAGGGACTGAGGTAAAACTCTCATTTGGCTCCACAAAAGATTTGTCATCTAATATAACATAAATAATAGAAAAAAGAGTGGACAAGTACAGAGATATGGTCAGTTATAGTTAATTTGGCATCAATTTTGATACTTAAGGCCTTTACAGCCTCCTTACGAGGAATGACTATACCAACCATAATAGTGCTATGGCTCTATTGGTCAATCCTATGATTTATCCAAAGAGTCTCCAATTTTGTTGGATTTTTTTTGTTTTGTCTTTATTAGATAAAAGGCAATTTGCGCCAAACAGTAATTAAACTACCCCCATTTCCTTTTGTGACCCATTACAACTAAACTACAATCTGAATATCATCTGGAAAAAAGTAGCTACTATATTCCAGGCTTTAAATAAAATTAACCTATGTAGCTGGATACAAGTTAAAGAAGAGGGGCGAAAGTCCGGAACCATGAGGGACCCTGCATATTAATGGTCTTGATTTAGACCAGTGGTTCCCAAACCTATCCTGAAGGACCCCAGCCAGTCAGCTTTTCTGGATATCCACAATGTATATGCATGAGGGAGATTTACATGCACTGCTTCCATTGCATACAAATTTCTTATACTTATTTATTAGGGATATCCTGAAAACTTGACTGACTGGGGGTCCTCCACAACATGTTTGGGAGCCACTGCTTTATATAGCTCTGTACCCCACTTGACTTGAAAGGACCATTCTGTAAGAAAAGACATAAGCCAAGATAGTGCTACTCCTTTAATTCCTTTTCAGTCTTACATCACTGTGCTAATAAAAACAAGATATATGTAAAATTTATTATGACATTCATTTTCTCATCAGTTAATGAAGAATTTTTTTCTCCAGTTTCTCATGGTCTGCATCTCATATGAGTTGTTTGATCAACTTATGTGCAATGATTCCCTTAATGAAAATTTAAACATTTATCATAGTACTCAGCATAATATGTATTACAGAGTCCACTTTATCCATCGCCATCATCCTAAACCCTGCTGAGAGAGAGATCATCTTCTCAGTGGTGTATATCCTTCTTTCGAGATTGACTGAGATGCTATGTGCTCTATTCTGTCAGATTTTTTATCCTAGTAGCAGCATGTTTAGCAGAGGATACATGTCTTATTTTTATTCTTTTTTTTTTGTGATATTTTAATTTTCTAAAATGTATGTACTTGTTGTATTTTTCTGCTATTGTAATCCGCCTAGCATATCTTTTTGTTATAGACGGAATAGAAACTCTTTTTAAATAAATGTCAGTCCCCTGAACTTCCTTGCTAGGTTCTTGTTTGACACTATTTCTTACGCTGCAGATACTTCTTGTGTAGTTGGTATTACAAATTTAGCACAGAAAATAAACTCTGTGATTAATTTATATGCTAAAGAAAAAGGACCAGATCTGGGGTTTAACTGTGGCCACCTAAACCAAAATGCTAAAGAAAAAAGTCTGCGACTAAGCCTAAAACGATACAAACTGTTGCATTATCAGACATCCAATTAAAGATGGAAAGTAGGATATTCATAAAAGGTCATTTAATTAAACACTAAATATGAGTACATGTGTGGGGAACTATTTAAATCATTGTGCTAGGAATGTCTCCCTCTCATCCTGCACCCCCCCCCCCCCAAAAAAAAAATGGAGCAGTTCACACTGGAGGGGTATGATGGAGTTCCTCTTTTAAAAATAGTTTTCATCTGCCTTAAGGTACATCGTTTCTGCTCACTGAATATTGTGTCCTTGATAAACACCTGTGTAAGCTTGTAGAATTTAGATGTAAATGCCTTTATCCCAGGACAAGCAGGATGCTATTCCTCACATATGGGTGACGTCACTGAACGGAGCCCAGGCGGGAAAACTTTCTGTCAAAGTTTCTAGAAACTTTTGACTGGCCCAGTGAGGCCACTGAGCATGCCCAGCATGCTATGATATTCTCTGCCACAGGTGTCTCTCTTCAGTCTTCGTTTTTCCGCGCTGCGGTTAGCATTGCAGGTCCGGAGCCGTTGAGTGTTTCTCAACGTTTAACTCGACTTAATAGTCTTAAACTTGATATATTCTCTCTCAGAAAATCTCTCGGGGTCTTTCCTTACCGGCTGGTAAGTAACCCAGTCTCAAAATATCTGTTTCGGGGAGTAAAGAATTTTCTCCTCAGTCGAATTGACGGCCGTTGATCGTTACAAAAATGTCAACGGGTTTAAAAAAATGCCCTGTTTGTGCCAGAAAAATGTCGCTTACAGACCCACACACCAAATGTGTGGTGTGTCTGGGTGACAAACATGATGTACAAAATTGTCCACAATGTGCGGAGATGACGCCAAAAACCCGGAAAACCAGGCTCGAAAAAATGGAGCATTTATTCAGCCTGCAACTCATACCTTCTCCGTCACAGTCATCGAAGTCGTCTCCGGCTGGAGCGACTAAGCGCATAGTACTTAAAAAACCTCGCCCGGGACCGTCAGGGGATCATTCGTCCCCTTCATCGTCCTCAACGTCGACAAAATCGACAGAAAAATCAAAGTCAAAACATCGACACCGGCATCGAAGCCCCTCGTTGTCCGACCCTGCTTCCCAGGAAGCCTCGACAGCGAAGTGGGCTAAACATCAGGACACATCGGAGTTCTCAACGCCTCAGCCTACCTCGACTCCATTGCCGGCGCCAGATCCAACACAAGGTACGTCTCAGGAACTTGTGCTTCAGCCTACGCCACCGCCCTCAACCGCTCTGCTCCCAACGGTTGTGCGGCCGGAATTGTCAGATTTAATCCGACAAGCGATTTCACAGGCTCTGAAGGATCAACTTTCAGTACCAACTTCTCTGTCGATGCCGATGCTTACTACATCGATGCCGGCAAACTGGCCGATGCCGGTGGTAACACCGATGCCGGGGTCATTCTTGACTCCGGTACAGATTTCCATCGATGAACCTTTACCTGGACCATCGGGTGTTTCCACAAATTCAAGAAAAACCCCAAGAACTCCCTATCAAGAATCAGATGAAGAAGATTCTTGGGATGATCGAAGGTCAAATACTTCTTCGGAAGAGTTTGTCAGAACACTCACCTCCTCAATCAAGGAAAAGATCCCCACCAGAGGACTTATCCTTTTCCAGTTTTGTCCAAGACATGGCAGACACAATCCCTTTCAAACTTTCATCAGAAGAAGATTCAAGGCAACATACACTAGAGGTCCTGCAGTTCGTGGACCCACCAAAACAGGTTCTGGCAATCCCTATCCATGAGGTGCTTTTAGACCTACAACACCGAGTATGGGAGCACCCATGCACGGTTCCAGCAGTTAACAAACGTGTGGACACTACCTACCTAGTGCAGCAAGCACCAGGTTTTCAAAAAACACAGTTACCATATCAATCTGTGGTAGTGGAATCTGCCCAGAAAAAATCCAAGAGGGTACGTCCACACTCCTCAGCTCCTCCAGGGAAGGATCATCGCTTTCTAGACTCCCTTGGCAGAAAGGTGTACCAAGGTGCACTTCTATCTTCCAGAATCTCCGCCTATCAACTGTATATGACACAGTATCAAAGGGATCTCTGGAAGCAAATGGAAGAATTTACAAATTCTCTCCCAGAGCAATTCCAAGAATCTGCACAAGCCATCATTACCAAGGGCCTGGAAGCTGGGAAGCATGAGGTACGAGCTGCTTATGACAATTTTGACACTGCTTCAAGAACTGCAGCAGCTGGCATCACAGCACGAAGATGGGCCTGGTTGAAGGCATCCGATCTCAGACCTGAAGTTCAGGAAAAACTTGTTGATTTGCCATGTCTGGGAGATAACTTGTTTGGAGAAAAGGTACAGGATGCTGTCCAACAACTTAAAGATCACACAGAGACCTTAAGACAGCTGTCCCAAATACCACAAGAACCAACAACTCAGGGCCCTAGGCGTCTTCCTCGACGAGAACCTAGGCGACCATACTACAGACCAAGAAGGTACTACAATCAGCCTGCAAGGACTAGACCTTCTAGGCCTACTCAGCGCTCTCAATCCAGGCAACCCAGAACAGCCCATACTCAGCCTCCTCCACAGACTGGTCCAGCTACGGGTTTTTGAACAACAGTCCAGAGAACAGGCCCTCCTCCTAAACCCCAAACAACACATACCAGTGGGAGGAAGAATTTCACATTTCCACTCAAATTGGGAAAATATAACAGACCACTGGGTACTTTCCGTAGTAGCTCACGGCTACAAACTAAATTTTCTCTCAATTCCTCCAGAATTCCCACCAACTTCCTACCCACAACAAAATTCTCAAATAATTCACTTACAAATAGAATTATTCACCCTCCTGAGAACCAAGGCCATTCAACCAGTGCCCAGGTCACAGCAGGGCAGAGGATTCTACTCCAGATATTTCCTCATTCCAAAGAAAACCGGAGGCCTTCGTTCCATCCTCGACCTCAGAAATCTCAACAAATTTCTAAAGAAAGAAAAGTTCAGGATGGTTTCCCTAGGTACAATGCTCCCACTTCTTCAAGCAGGAGATTGGCTCTGTTCTCTGGATCTTCAAGATGCTTACGCCCATATACCAATATACCCTCCTCATCGCAAGTATCTGCGCTTCATGGTGGGCCTTCAACATTTCCAATACAGAGTGCTGCCATTCGGACTAGCTTCTGCTCCCAGAGTGTTCACCAAATGTCTGGCAATAATATCACACCTACACAAAGAAGGTGTACATGTTTTCCCATATCTGGACAATTGGCTCATCAGAAGCCAATCTCAACAAGGGGCAATACAGTCTCTCAACCGAACAATTGCTCTACTACACTCCATGGGATTTCTCATCAATTATCCAAAATCACATCTTACTCCAACCCATATGCTACAATTCATAGGAGCAGATTTGAACACCAACCTCTCGAAGGCTTTTCTACCAGAAGATCGAGCAAAACACTTTCCCTACTGGCATACTCGATTCACTCCAAG